>NC_057864.1:346118824-346440324 GCF_019393635.1 Dromiciops gliroides | reverse complement strand
ATATTCCCAATGTCCCATTTAAACATCTAACTGTTGATTTTATGAAATTATTTTGTAGAAATTGGTTTAAAATTTTACACTAAAACATTTTTTTCTGTGATCTGAATGGGGGACAGCTGCCTCTGAACACACAGTGATATACTATCTTTTAAGCCATTTTCTGACTCAAAAATTGGTCTGGGTCTCCTTTTGTAGTCAGAGAAACAGTTCAATCTTTTCCCTTTCTCCAAATGATTTTCTGTAAATCAGATGGGAAAAGTTCTAATCTCTGTCAGCCAGTCCATGTATATGTATAGTTTGTCACATGTTTATATGGTATGATTTGTGAAATCTATACCAGTCTACCATTTTACCTGAAATTCCCACCTATTGGCTGATGCTTTATCTTCCAAATACTCCTTTTAAAATGAAACTATGTTGACCGTGGTAAACAATATGAACTCAGCAGCCACAAAAATGTTAGCATGGATTTATTTAAAATATTTCTATAATCTAGCTATTACCTTCTTCACTCATGTCCTAGTTCAATGCCTTATCATGATGAAGAAGTGACACTGGTTCTGGGAGATTATAAAATACATCTTTTCTGACATAGCTTTTTGTTGCTTTTTAGTCATTTCAGTCATGTCCAACTCTTTGTGACATCATTTGGGGTTTTCTTGGCAAAGATATTGGAGTGGTTTGCCTTTTCCTTCTCTAGCTTATTTTACAGATGAGGAAACTGAGGCAAACAGGGTTAAATGACTTGCCTGGGGTGATACAATTAATGTCTGAGGTCAGGTTTGAATTCAGGTCTTCCCTGATCCTAGGCCCAGTGCTCTATCTACTGCATCACCCAGTTGACATAGCCTACTAGACTTTTAAAGCTTTGAATATGAGACTAATCATGGACTGTGGCCTTCTGACATCTGAGGACAAGCCTTACTATGTTGGGAGAACATTACTGTGTCATCTATTGTAAGTGTTCTTTATTTGGGAACAGATTTTAGGGGGTTGTGGATTTTCATGGTGAAAAACAATATATTTTCATTTCTTTATTTTCACTAAAATAAAAATGCGCATCTCCTTTATTTATTTAAAACAGTATTTGGAGGAGGGGTCCATAGGTTTAATCAGATTGCCAAACGGGTTCATAATGGTCCCCAAAGATAAAAAACCTCTGGCTCATAAGGTGATAATGTTTTTGATCTCAAAAACTTTTGAAGACCATCTCCTAAGTCAGGAGGGGGATGAGGATGAGTTATGATATTCATTAGTGGAAGGAGAGCCCACACTGATGAAACCTCAGATCCTTCAAGTATTGATAAAGCATAATCCATCATCTGACTAAGAGTTCATTCTTGAAAGGTCATTAGTCAACAGTAAACAAACAATTTACCAAGCACTTACTATGTGTCAGGCATTGTGCTAAGCATAGAGAATAAAAATATGAACAAAAAGAAAGATTTTGATGGAGCAAGGAATTCAACAAAATCCAGGGCATTACATTCTGCTTAAAGAGAGCAGACCTTTAGCCATTTTTGCAAGGGAAGCAGCATCAACAAGTTCTGATGTCAGAAGACTTTGTTTCTGATCGGAATTTTGCAGTGTGATACCTTTGTCCCCTTCGATAACTCACTAAACCTTTCTGGTCCTGTCTGCTCATATGCAAAATGATGTTAGACTAGATGACCTGATGGTCCAACCAGTCCACGATTATAGCTCAATGATAGCATACAAGGTATATCTGGAAATTGTATGTATATATGTGGTTGTGTATAGGTATATGTATATATATGTATAGGTATATGTGTATATATGTATAGGTATTTACATGTATGCACATGTGTAGGTGTGTGCATACACATATCTATGTGTACACATGCATATATACCCATATGTATATGTATGCATATAGAAAGATATATAGATAGGTATCTCCAGATGTCTAACCCAGTGCCTTGTATTCTGTCATTAAGCTATAATTGTTAAATATAACATTTATGCATATAGATATGCATGTGGGTATGTATATATACATAAATATATAATACACACTTACATGGAATTATAAGATGACATCTTTCTCCTCAAAGAGCTTAGAATATAGTGAGACAATCAATTGAAAATTTATTATGTGTTTACTGAATGCAAAACACTTCGCTAAGTGCTGGAGATACAAACATAAAAATAGTTCCTGTCTTTATGGAACTCACATTCTAAAGGAGGAGGCAAAATACTAATATACCAGATAGAAACAGAGGAAATGGAGGATTTTCTCAGAAGGGAAGGTAATAGAAGCTGGAGGTTGGTGGGGTATGGGGAGGGAAGAAACCAATAAAGGTCTTCTGCAAAAGGTAGAAATTGATCTGAAACTGGGGCAAATCTAGGGGAAATAGGAGAATTCAGAGATGAGAAGGAAGAACATTGTAGGCTTGGAAGATAGTGAGTATAAAGGTCCTTGTCATGTGCAAGGAACAACATTTAGGCTAGTAGGAGTAGGTCACAGAGAGAGTAGAGAGGAGAAAACATAAGAAGACTGGAAGGTCATGAAAAGCTTTAAAGGCCAGAGGGGTTTTTATTTGATCCGTGTGTGTGTGTGTGTGTGTGTGCATGCATATATGGATATGTGTGTGTATATATGTATATATAACATGTATGTGTGTATATATATATATAAATACATTTGATGAGGACATTGGGGTTAAGTGACTTGCCCAGGGTCACACAGTGAGTAAGTGTCAAGGGTCTGAG
Source organism: Dromiciops gliroides (assembly GCF_019393635.1). Classification (NCBI taxonomy): domain Eukaryota; kingdom Metazoa; phylum Chordata; class Mammalia; order Microbiotheria; family Microbiotheriidae; genus Dromiciops; species Dromiciops gliroides. The sequence goes on along the minus strand of NC_057864.1, from coordinate 346,437,591 downwards.
GCCAGATTTTAACTCAGGTCCTCCTGAATCCAAGGGCGGTGCTCTATCCACTATACCATCTAGCTGCCCCTCTAGTGTATATTTTTGAGACGATCAAGAGAAGGACTTCTGTAAGAAGCTTGAGAAGAGATGAATGGGTTTGTAATAGCATTTGTGGAGGGTGTGACAGTGAATCAATTGAGAAGGAATAGAATGATTTGTTGCTGCAGTGATGGTCCAGTTGATATTAGATAACAAAATTATAGTGGACCCAATCAGCATGGTTTTGCGATTTCCTCCAGGTCAGTTCAGTAGCATATGAATAGAAAGTCAATGATGTGCAGAGTGTGAGTCATCCAGAACTGGGCCTTGGTAAGATATGATTAAGAGAAACACATTCAAGGGTATAAAATAGCGTAGTGCTGAATTGCTTTACCAATGGGTCAACATACAGAAAAAAAGAGTATATCATAGCATGGATGATTTCTGGGGGAAAGAATATATGCATAAGTAACATAATATGATGAATTACATGAGTGGGTATGAATATTTGCCTTCTGGATAGGGACCATGAACTTTACCATCCCCCCTTTCCCCTTTTAGAAATTTTTCAAGAAATAGCTCCTGAGGGGGTAGCTAGGTGGTGCAATGGATAGAGCACTGGCCCTGGATTTAGGAGGATCTGAGTTCAAATCCAGACTTGACACTTTCTAGTTGTGTGACCCTGGGCAAGTCACTTAACCATCATTGCCCCACCAAAAAACAAAACAAACAAACAAACAAAAAACAAAAAACAGCTCCTGAGGTAACAGGAATAACCCAGTATAACTGCCTAGAAGATAAAGATATGAATGGAAAGAATAATTTTGACTTTAAACCCAACACTATTGGATGTAATGAACAAATGAGACAAATAGCTACACTGTTGGGGGAAAGGGGTGGGGAATGAAATTGTTATCGACTCATACGAAGTAGACTGAAGTGGAAAATACAAATGGATTAAAAAAATTCAAGCCGGGGAGGGTTCCCATAGGACCCAAAGAGCCCCTTGACAGGGCAAACAGGGGCTCTGGGTCCTAGGTTTACATAAGTAAGTTTCAAAAGAACAGATTTCCTGTGGTCTGGAGGTAGAATGAGCTACAAACATATTTGTCTGAAACAGAGCTATTGCTTCTCTATAGGCCATCTGGTATAGACTTGGTCCTTCTTCTGAGAGGAATTATCATGTGTTAGAAAGTGGCAGAAATGAAGAATTGGCAGTGAAGCTGGGCTACAGAAAACAAAGGACAGCAATTCTGGGGGAGTGAACTGCAGAAGTCAGAGATATAGGGTGTCCTGAGGAATAGCAGGTAGAGTCTGGAAAGGCAGAGATCCTGGGGCCCAAAGAGAGAAATAACACAGAGGAACAAATGTTAGCATAATCGACCTTTTTAAAATGAAATATTTTGTTTTCAAAGTCAAAGTATTTGAAGGTGGAGAGGAGAGTGGAGAGTTGAGGCCTGAAGAGGCTCTGTGGTCTCAGGGAAATTGCATTAGATTTAGAATCAAGAGGCAAGGGTTTCAAACCTGCTTGCATTTAATTGCTTGTCACCCATCTGATTCAATATGTCACTTCGACTCTGAGCATCAGTTTCCATGTCTGTAAAAGGAAGGAATTGGATTGTATGATCTCTAAGTTCCCTTCTAGCTCAAAATCAAGATAAACAATTAGATGAAGATATTCTAGAAAGATGAAATAGCATTAGCAAAAGCATGGACAGGGTGACTAATCATTTTGGGGCATAGTTATCCAATCAAGAAAGCTTCATTGGAGAATTAGTCAAGAAACCTAGGTTAGTACTGGTTCGGTTGTTCTTAAGTAAATTAGTTATGTCTGATGCTTTGTGACACCATTTCAGGTTTTCTTAGCAAGGATACTGGAGTGGTTTGTCATTTCCTTCACTGGCTCATTTTATAGATGAGGAAACTGGAGTAAACAAGGCTGAGTCACTTGTCCATGGTCACATAGCTAGTAAAGTGTCTGAGGCCAGATTTGAAATTAGGTCCTTCTGACTCCAGGACTGACACTATATCCACTGTGATTCCTATGTACCTCTAGTACTGGTTCTACTACTAACTAGTTTTATGACCTTAAGCAAATCACAACTTCTCTGAACCTCAATCTGTTCCATTTGTAAAATAAGAAATTAGGCTTCATCTCTAAGGGTCCCTTCCATTCTTTGAAAGAAGACATTGTCAGGGCAGCTAGGTGGCGCAGTGGATAAAGCACTGGCCCTGGATTCAGGAGGACCAGAATTCAAATCCAGGCTCAGACACTTGACACTTACTAGCTGTGTGACCCTGGGCAAGTCATTTAACCCCAATTACCTCACCCCCCCCAAAAAAAAAGACATTGTCAGAAAGTTCAATTGATTCTATACATTCAATAGAGCGGTGGGCAAATGAATTGATCCTGAAAAGCATACACATATGGATTCAACATGGCTCATTTATTCATTGTTTAAATGATTCCTGTTTTTAATTGCTGGCTCCACCTACAAAGGTGCTTACCAGCCATAGCTGGACAAGCTACTTCCAAACAAAATAGAGCACATAGAAAAGAGAGCCAGCATGTGGGCTTCACATTTAATCTCCTCAAACCAGGAACAAGTATCTATTGTTCTCTTTTCAATTTCCTGATTAGAGAGCTGGAAGGGAAACCTCTCCTATTCTATATGAGGCAAATTGAGAATAAGAGAGGTTAAATAAGTCCCATAATGAAGTCCATCCCTTCCATAATGCTGGAACACATCACTCAGCTGTTATTCATAGAATGATAGAGTTAGAAATAGCAGAGACCAACAGAGGTCATGTAGTTCAAGTCCTTCATTTTAGAGATGAAGAAACTGAGGTCCCCAAAGGTTAATAATTATAATTCAATGAAGATGCAACAAAATATGTATCAGTTGTTTGCTGCTTGTGCTAATTTTGGAATAACAATTAACTCTAAGAAAACAGAGGTTCTCCATTAGCCAATGCCACATCATTCAAATATGGAATCATTGATTATAACAAATAGAGAAATTTGTTGGGTTTTTTTGGGGGGGGGCAATGGTAGTTAAGTGACTTGCCCAGGGTCACATAGCTAGTAAGTCTCAAGTGCCTGAGGCTGTATTTGAACTCAGGTCCTCCTGAATCCAGGGCTGGTGCTTTATCCACTGTACCACCTAGCTGCCCCCTCAAATGGAGAAATTTTTAATGCTTTGAATAAGTTAACTTACCTTGTCAGTATATTTTCCAAGAGTATACATATAGATGATGAGTTAAACTCACACATTGTCAGTGTTTGAGAGGCTCCAAAGGAAAGTGTGGGAAAGAAGAGGTATTAGATTGCTTACTGTTCAATATTAAAATATAGGTTTTGTATCTGCCTATCTCCTACAAACAGATCAATTAATATTTAATCTTTCCTACAAAATTAATAAAGAGATCAGAGAAATTATAATAGCTTTTATTGTCTCCTACAATTTGTTTCTATACCTGTTCTCCTATAAAACAGATCAGAAAATTAATCTCCTACTAACCAGATCAGACAGACAAAAAAATAATACCAATTTAATTTTGTGTCCCAAGAAGAAATATAACATGACCATGTGAAGACTCCCCTCCTAAGAATAGATCTTGGGGGACTTCCCATTTCTGAGTGTATATATGTTTTGTTTTGGGTTTTTTTTGTCCATGGGTTACAGAGTGTTATCAGTTTCAATAGTATGTTACAGAAGCAAAGGCAAAGTTTAACAATTTTAGTTATAACAAGTATAGAGGAAATAACAATGCATCATGATAAGATTACAGGATTCCAAAAAAGGGTTTGGCAAGGATGAGGACACCCAGATTTCCCCATAAGAAAGGGACTTACTATCCTGAGGAAAGAAGTCACTGGTAGGGACTTTTATCAGCTAGCTATCTGGGTTCGGTTTGCATTTCATTTAAAGGACATTTTGCTCCTATTATCCCAGGGTTTCATAAAAAATACTTTTGGATAAGAAGGTACCTCAATCAAATCCAGGTGATCCATATATTCATATTAACATTACCAAACTGATGGTCTCCAGAGCTGTTGTATTAACCTCATTGTCATACATCTGTAAAACCTGGACAGTATACCAGCACCATTACAAGAAACGGAATTGCTTCCAATTCTTTCTTTCTTTCTTTCTTTCTTTCTTTCTTTCTTTCTTTCTTTCTTTCTTTCTTTCTTTCTTTCTTTCTTTCTTTCTTTCTTTCTTTCTTTCTTTCTTTCTTTCTTTCTTTCTTTCTTTCTTTCTTTCTTTCTTTCCTTCTTTCCTTCTCTCTTTCTTTCTTTCTGTGAGGGAATTGGGGTTAAGTGACTTGCCCAGGGTCACACAGCTAGTAAGTGTTAAGTTTCTGAGGCCAGATTTGAACTCAGGTCCTCCTGACTCCAGGGCCGGTGCTCTGTCCACTGTGCCATCCATATCAATAGTCTTAGGAAGATTCTGAAGATTACTTGTCAAGATAAGATACCAAACACTAAGGTCATTTCTTGAGTTGAACTGCCATGCATTCAAACTCTAATGCAAAGTGAATACTTCCAATGGGCTAGCCATGTTGTTTGAATGCCAAAAGTATGGTTGCCTAAAATACTGTTTTATGAAGAACTCACATGAGGCAAGTGCTCACATGGAGATCAGAAGAAGTGATGAAAGGATACTCTCAAGATCTCTCTGAAGAACTTTGTAAATGATAGTGAGACATGGGAGACTTGGGCAGAGGACTGTACAGCAGGGCATGCCTGCATCAAAGAAAGTGCTATATTCTATGATCAAAGCAGAATTATAGTAGCTCAAAAGAAATGTGATATGCACAAATACCTGTATGGTCTATTTGTGCCCAACCTGTGGCAGAGTCTTCCAGGCTATATTGGTCTGAAGAGCCAGAGTTGGATACACTGAACCTTGACCCCAACATAGTGATATCATTTTGGTTCTCTTCAAGAATGAAGAACAACAACCAACCAACCAACCATATAATACTTTAAGTTTTACAAAATGCCTTTACACATGACAGTTGGTCAATATGCATTTATTATGCACCTACTATGTGTCAGGCACAGTGATAAGCACTGGGGATACAAAGAAAGACAAAACACAGTCCTTGCCCTCAAGGAGCTCACAACCTGTTACCTCATTTTATCTTTACAATATCGTGTGAGATACATGCTATTATTATTCCCTTTTTGCAGTTAAGAAAATTGAGACTGAGATAGGTTAAATGATTTATCCAAGGTCATACAGCTAATTTCTGTGTCAGGGTGCAAACTCAGGTCCTTTTTACTTTAGGCTTTCTACCCACTGTACTACCTACCTGCTTAGGTTAAGTGGCTTGCCAAAGATGATATAGGTATTAATCCCATTAGAAGTGCAATTTAAACCTATGGTCTCTGATTTCAGAGTCAGTGTTCTATATTCCATAACACAATACTTCCCAGACACAGAACTATAGCCAGGATGAGTAAACCAGGGCTTTGTCCCAAGGCATGAACTTTTAAGGGTACAGATAGTACTTTCAATACTTAGCAGCATAGAAATAAAAATTCTCTGTACCTAATTAGAAAGAATAGTGTAAAATAGGAAGCTACCAGATGGTGGACTGGATTGAGACAACCTTTATCCCACCCTATTCTGTTTTCTTCTTTTACCTAGTTGATGCACTAGGGTCTTGGACTCTCTTCCACCATGAAGAGATATTCTACCACCTGTGGGCAAGCTTCATGACACTAACTCTCCAGTATAAAAGTTCATAGTTATGACCCTGTTTTAGAAAAACAGAAGTGTCTGCTTGGGTTCTTCTGATTGGCAACATCATTCCTCCATACATACATTAGTATTTTATTACTACATGCATACATTATTAGTACATACAAACATTAGTATTTTATTGCCTATTATAGGCAATTTATTAAACATTTATTTAGCTCCTACTATGTACCAAACACTATGTTAAATGACAGAATAAAATCATAAAGGAAGAAAAGATACTTGATAGTGAGAAAAAGATTGGGGGGGAGGCAAGACACTAAAGGAAGAAAGAAATGAATGGGAATAGGAAAAAATTGCTTTTTTCTTAACATAGCTTAAGAAGGTGAGTACTAAGGAGCACATGGTGGGCATTTCATTTTCTAAGTCACTTTAAAGTGATTTTAGAACCTCTCAATGCACTTTATATATAATGATTAGATTAGATTATGCAGTTCTTGAGGAGAATTTGTGTCTGCTCTGCATGCTCATTATTTGTGCAAATAGCCAGTGTCACCATCCTTAACAGCATGTAGAGTATTGACACCACAGTTTGATGAAATGTTTTCCATCCTTTCTGTAGAGCAGCCAATGAAATGGTGCTTTAAAAATGGAGAGAAAGGAACTGCAGGTGGGTTCCATTGGAATAGACAAGGATCATTCAAGGAGTAAGAATTTATCTCTCTAATCAGTTACCACAGTGGGGGGGGGGGGGAAGGGGGTAGACAAACACCCCTTAAAATGCTTGCAAACCACTCCCTGAATCCTGGACAAGATATAGAAGCCCAGGACTGGGAAGCCCAGCATCAGTAACATAGAATGGCCATTTACTGGGTCACAAATAAAAAGCAGAGAGCAGTAGGCCAAAAAGTCCATTTCTCCCAATTGAACTAAGTAACAGTAGGACCAAAGGCCTATTCTAGATATCACTGACACCTCCCAAGTATTCTCTGCCTCAGGATACCTCCCTAGTATATATAATTCACCCTAGAACTTGTTATTGTTGCTTGTCCTTGGTTCTTTTCTTTTCTTTTTTTTTTTTTTTTGGTGGAGCAATGAGGGTTAAGTGACTTGCCCAGGGTTACACAGCTAGTAAGTGTCAAGTGTCTGAAGCCAGATTTGAACTCAGGTCCTCCTGAATCCAGGGCTGGTGCTTTATCCACTGCACCATCTAGCTGCCCCCTTGTCCTTGGTTCTCAAGGAGGAACATGACATGGGAAGGGCTTGTCCTTCTGACTCCAGGGCCAGTGCTTTATCCACTATGCCACCATGCTGCCTCTTCCCTAGAACTTCTATATGTCAAGATATACTAGTTCTCTCTGTCTCTGTCTCTCCCTTCCTCCCTCCCCTCCCTGCCCCCTATTTTCTTTTTTTTTTAAGTGAGGCAATTGGGGTTAAGTGACTTGCCCAGGGTCACACAGCTAGTAAGTGTTAAGTGTCTGAGGCCGGATTTGAACTCAGGTACTCCTGAATCCAGGGCCGGTGCTCTATCCACTGCGCCATCTAGCTGCCCCCCTGCCCCCTATTTTCAAAGCAATTGCAAGTAAGTGACTTGCCCTGGGTCACACAGCTGGTGTCAAGTATCTGAGCAGATTTGAACTCAGATCCTCCTAACTCCCAGGTACTCTAACCACTGAGCCATCTAGCTGCCCCATAATTCTCTTTTATTGAGATAATTTCCCCCTAGACTTTCTGGATTCCTTCATGGCCATATTCTATGAGGAAAGGGATTAGGAAGAATCACAAATTTTCTGATCCTTCCCACATTTTTCCCCTCCTCTCCCAAATCATACAACATTATTAGAAATTATTAATAAAGGGAAACACAAGCCAGATAAATGCATCATAGCTTTAGAGATGGAAAGAAATGAAGATGTCAATTAGTCCTGGTCTCTCATTTTTTATATGAGGTAAACTGAGATCAAAAGAGCTTAAATGATTTGCAAAATAAGGTCATGGAGCTAGTAAAGGACAAAATTAGGATTTGAATCAATGTCTTCTAAGTCTGGATCTCATTTTTGGTTTGTTTGTTTTTGCCATGCCACACAAATCACTCTTCAAAGGAAACACACAAAGGAAGAAAGATGGTGCAATAACAAAAGGGGGGGAAAGTGAAGATATACACACAGTAAATGCTTATAGGATTAGTCAAGTTCTATGTACCATCTTGGGGAACTGGACCTACCCATCCTTATTTCCCTCATCCTCCTTAGTTGACTGTTTTGCTTCAATTAGCCTCAATTGTCATTCTATTGCTATAGATTTAGCTGGTATGTTTGGTTATCTCAACCTTCCTGAATTTTTTTTTCCTAGCATTTGGTTGAATTTGAAGGAACCTAGCACTTCAGAATGGAATTTCTTTCTGAGTTTCCTCAGTTTCTGAATTTCATGGGATACCTTATTCAACTGATAATTGTGGTCCTGAAGAGATTTCCCCCACTTCCATCCTCTTACCTCCCTAGCCATATACAAATATATGAATCAGTCAATGAACAAGCATTATTATATTATTACTATGTGACAGGTACTGTGCTAAGTGCCAGGGGTATAAAAGAAAATGAAAACCACACCTGACTTTAAGGAACTTGTAGTCTAATGGAAGAGACATCATGTAAATAAATGGTATGTATCAGAAGCCTACAGGGTAAAAGGGAGATAAAGGGTAAAGGTTTGAAAAAAAACAATCTTTCCTATCTGGATCCCTAGTACTACAAGCCTTTTACCTATTTCACCCTTCTATGTAACCTTCGGTACTAGACTGCCATATCATCATATGCAAAATAAGGGGGTTAGACAAAATTATATCTATGGTCTCTTTCAGTTCTAAATCCTATAATCCTATGATCCTCCAAAGATCTTAAGCATTTTTTTTCTATTCCCATCTGTCATGTCTGAAGGAATATTAATCCTTTTGTTGTCATTTTCATAGGATTCTATCAAGACTGACAATAAAAAATTGAATTAAATGAAGTTTATTTTGAGAATTTGCTCATCTCCACTTTGTACATTCTGTTCTCTAAATCCATCATTCTCTCCCTGCTATCCCCACTCGAGCCTAAAGCTCAAAGAAGAAAGCAGTCTAATAAACTAATTCAGACTAATATGTTAATGATTTATAATTGCAGAATATTAGAGCTGAAATAGGACCTAAAACATCTTGTCCAACTCTCTCATTTGTTTCAGATGAGGAAATGGAAGCTCAGAGAGAGCAAATGATTTGCCTAAAGTCTCCCAACTAGTTAGTGGCAGAATCAGACCAAAACCCAGGTCTCTGATTCCTTGCATAATATTCTTTCCAAAAGACTGATAGATTTTAAAGTACTAAGCTACTATGCAACACATATTAACTCTTTATCCACAAATACCAAAAAAAAAGAACCTCTTTGCTTGTTTTCTAAATAGGTTGTCTACATGAGGAATAGAAGAGCACTGTGGAAATTGTTACTGATTCTCATGTTCTGTTATATAGGTATAACGGATAGCTCCAACAGCCTAGGAATTCTCCTCCAAGACTCAGAAACATGTCCAGGTACATATGCATGTACCTATCCATCATTAAAGTCCCCCCACCCCTGGAAGATAACAGCTGCTTTAAAAGTTTCTAGAGCCACACCCTCTCACCATCATTCCTCAGTCTGTGCCCTTATTTAAAAACTCTGTACTGCCATCTTGGATCTGTCATTAGCCCTTCTAAGTGCTTTGTATCCTTGGGAGGTAAAAGGGCAGATGGTACTATGCCAAGAGATCAGATGGCAGGCTAAGAAGTAGAATATTCCCTTTTACATATAGATACCAAGAACCCCTGTTTTCTTGTCATCCAGATGAAATTAAAAAGCACTGATAATTCTCAGAGAAAATTGACTTTTTTATCTCTCCAATGAAATACATCAACCATTTAGTCTCAGCTAAGCTTTAAACTTACAGTTGTTCATCAGAACTAAATGTTTGTAGGATTGCACCCATTACTAATTGTTATACAGTAGAATTACATTTGAAGCCTTAAGAAATATCTTGATATCTTTGGGAACATTTATCACTTTGAAGAAATGCTGTTTGGGGGGAATTAGTCTGAAGCAATGAAACTTGTTTGTTCCAACTAAATTGATTGCTTAATATCGTGGAGTATGAAAAGACAAATAAAGAACAGTTTAGTGCCAATAGCAAAACCCCTATACCTTGGCACCCAGTCTTGCTTGGTTCTATATGGGGTATGTCTGTGTCCCCAGGACAGCCTAATTACTTTCTGCTCAATGCCCCCAAATCCTTTTTTTTTCTGCTTCAGGTTTCTTTTCATGCTTCATTTCTCTTCTTCAAACTTCTCATTTTCTGTAGAACTTGCCATTATTTCCCCCAAGCCAATCTTTTCTTACGATCGTGTGTTCCCTCTCTGTAAGTACTCAAGAATGATAGGTTCTCTCTGATCCAGATGGCTTCGTTTTCATCACTGGTCTTTTTCCTTTTTATCTCAATATGTGCTTTTTTTTTCTTCTGCAGCTGTTAAAAGTGAGTACAATTTAAGTCTACCCACATACTCTCTACTTCACTTTGAGTCACCCTCTCATTTGAATGAGATAGGCCTACACTCAGTGAGTGAAAAAGCCAGAAGCTAGAAAATCAAGATGATTATTTGTTTATTTGTTTTTTGTTGCTATCATACCTGGGATTTCATCAGCATAGGGAGCTGCAGGTGATGAACTCTTCCTACTTATGTATCTCATCAACTGCTTTGTAACATATAGCTTTAGAAAATTGCCTATGAAAAGTTAAGAATTTAAATAACTCACTCAGGGTCACAGAGCCAATATAGGTCAGAGACAGGACTTATTTGACCCTTTGTCTTTCTGACTCCAAGGTCAACTCTCTACCTAATATTCCATGCTACCTGTCATCACCATATTATATCTAAATGGCAGGGTATCTGAAACATTTAATTTTTTCACATTTGTGCCAAGGTAAAGTAAATATCAGGGAATCAGAGAGGAATAAGTTTGAGAGTACAGAAGATAAGGGGAGATCAGAACTCAAAGCAGACCAAAAAAGACTAAGAAATCTGAGATGACCTAGAAACTCAAGGTTGAAGAGGATTTTATGTAGATGGGTAAGAAATAGAAAGACTTTCCATAGAAGGCTTTTCTTTTTCTAATTCCCTAAAGTCATAGGGATAAAGTCCAGGGAATCCCTTTTGCTATGTATGTTGATATGTGGCCATGTGGGTGGAGAAACCTCAAAACCACATTTCTTTCAGCTATAACATAAATAGTCAATATACGGGGGCAGCTAGGTGGCACAGTGGATAAAGCACCGGCCCTGGATTCAGGAGGACCTGAGTTCAAATCCGGCCTCAGGCACTTGACACTTACTAGCTGTGTGACCCTGGGTAAGTCACTTAACCCCCATTGCCCAGCAAAAACCAAAAAAAAAAAAATAGTCAATATCCATTTATCTCATGGTCCCCAATTAGTTCTTTGCTTCAGAAATTCCCAGCAATAAACTTCACAGTCCTAAATACAGGCACATGTAAGTTAGCTTCTGGCCAGCAATGTACTGTTTATCATCATTTATATCAGCTTGTACTTTTGTCTCCAAGGGGCTACTTTAACTCAGGTCCTCTAAAATATATCTATTTATCTATATTTCCTTATGTGCTTTTATCTTAGGGTCTGTCTTTTTTGCAAATTCTTTCAGAAATATCCATATTTCTCCCTAAGCTGCTTTTCTTTGTCTTTCCCATATGCAAAGGTTCCCTTTTTGACCGTTTCAGTAAATAAAATGTTCATATGTCATAGCAGAAGTACCTTACACAAAGGTATGTGAAACATGGGATATTTCTAGATCATACAAAATATCTACCTCCCCACCCCACCCCCCCACAAAAGAGAGAGGGAGACAAACACACATATGCAGACTAGAGGAAAACCTACTCCCATCTATCCGTTTTTGTGCCTTTGCATGCTTCCAGGCTAAAATCTGCAAGATGCTCTCAACATCAAGATTAAACGTTCTCCATGAATATTACATCTTCTCAATCTCTGGAGCTCTAGTTTCTATAACCTGTTCTCCAGCTGTTCCCCCAGTCCTGGGTGTGAGGAGGAACTTAAAGGGTAAAACTATACCCATTCCAGTTCATGTCACATCTGGTTACAGCATCAGGTTACACTCAAGTAACGTGCTGGAATGGGATCAGAAACACTCCATCTTATTTCAGATGTAAAGGCATCTCTCTGATCCCCTAACATGCTTCCTGCAAGTGTCCCCTTCTCCCACATCTGTATCTTTGGTTGTCACTGAGAAAACTCATTAAGCAGCTGGAAGGCAGAAAATTCCCTCTATTTGAAATATTGCCACATTAAACATACAATCAGGTAGGTTTCAGACATCTACTACCTTTCTGTGATTTAAACAGTCCTTAAAATCATGAATACTTTGTTGGAGGAAGCTCCGATGCCAGCACCCTTTTAGTTCAGGTTCAATGTTGGGGCAAAATTAGGCACTTACAAGTCACTGAACATCCAATAAAGGAGGTTTAGTTTGCTGGGACACTGTAAGAATATGCAACAAAGATAGAGTGAGACAGCTTCTCTTGATGCAGCCACCCTCAGCTCCATCTTGAAATGAATCTGGTTGGTAGGTCACCAGGATATGCCAATTCACAATTCTGAGAGGTCTGGACTACATGCAACTGGGACTCTTTATGACCCAGACTTGGAAGCTGTATCAGGAAAGGTGGGATCAATCTTGCAGGGGGTGGGGGACAGGAGTGGATGAATCTACTTCAGGAAAACTCTGCTCATATCATACACATCTTCAAGTAAGTGGAGGACAAGTGGCAGTTTCTCCATAACTTATAACCTTTATGTTACAAGTTCACCAAGTCCTACTTTGATGTAACATTAGCCTATGGAGGAGACTGTGGTGACTTCTCAAGTACCATGCTAATGGAGTAACAACTTTGGCAGATCCTGAAAAGCTGCAAGGACCCCCAGGTAGAGAGCCTACTTAGTTCCATATGTCTTTTGTCCAAGAACTAGCCCAGCTATACTTGAAAAGGCTCATCATTTGACTAACCACAGAGTGATGATTTGGGGCAGGGAAGTAGAGGCATAACACCTATCAAATTATGATGCATTAGTTTATTTACAGAGGAGTTACAATCTTCATTAGTGGAGAAAATACCCATACCCATGGAACTATAAGTCCTCCAAGTACTGAAATATACAACTCATAACCTTCATCACTCCTCATACAATCAATTCACATTGTAGCTTGATCACAATGTGTCTCGATTTGTATATATGTCTATTACTGGAAGGCATCATGGCACAATAGATAGAACTCTAGACTTGGAGTAAAGAAGACCCAGATTCAGATCCCACTTTTTATATTTACTATGTGTGAGACATAGGGAAATTACTTCTTCTCTTTGAACTTCAGACAATTTTCTAAGATTAAACTTTAGTGGGATTGTGATCTGCATTTAAGAGATGAGGAAAGTGAAATTCTCACAAGACCCTTCACATATTGATGTTTAACACATAGCATAGTGCTAAACATTTTACAGATACTTAATACATGGGAGACATGCCTTTAAAATGTCTGCCCACTCCACTGTGATATGTATTAGATTATAAACACCTGGGTAGCAAATGTGTGTGTGTGTGTGTGTGTGTGTGTGTGTGTGTGTGTGCACGGGCATAAAATTCAGGCTGGGCCATTTAGAGCCAAGAAGTATATGGTCATAGATAAAGATTGGCCTTTTTACAATTTTTTTTTTTTTTTGCTGGGGGGGTGCCATTTATCCCTAATGAAGATTGAAAGTTCAGAGACAGGAACATGAGGCAGCTATGTAGCATGATGAAAATAATTCTGAAGAAGTCATGAACATGCCTAATTGCTGGGCAAGTCCCTTAATTAGTCTCAGTGCCAATCTCCTCATCTGTAATATGGGGATATTAATAGTGCTAACTTCACAGAGTTCTTGTGAGGCTCAAGAAAAGGTGTAAAGTGCTTTTCAAACCTTAAAGAGCTAATACAAATTTTAGTTATTTATTCTTTTCTATATCACCTCTGACAACAAAAACTTGGCACTAGCTAAGTGTGGAACTGCTCATTATTCTCTGTCTATTTCCCACTATCCCTATCTCAGGGATGGATCATTTACCTTTCTTCATATTCTGCTTGATAGCCTTTCCCATAACAAGTTTAGTTTTCTCTAAGAAAAGCTTTCTAATACAACACCCTGATTCCCAGTACAAACATACAAACACATACACACACACACACACACACACACACACACACACACAGCACTCAAGCACCTGAATGGAATCAGGGATGGGACTAGGAATAAGACCAAAACCAGATTATCTCATGACTATGCTCTCCTGCCCTTCCCACCTCCACTCTGCTCCTACCTACCTAGTATCTACCCAATACCTTTGTCACCTTGGGTCAACTGCAAGGTTGCTTTCTGAATGTATAGGGCTAGGACAATTGATTCACCTTGATTGTTTCATTCCATATTATTTCAGTATTCCATTATTATTGATGAGAAACTCCCTTATACTAATATAAAAGTCTTGTTTATGGATACCTTACATACTTTTACCTAGGCTTTTCACATTGCCTATACCACTGATTTGCTATGTTCCAAAAATTTGCATAGCATTTAACATAATTTGCATAAATTTATCAGAAATTCATGCTCTACAACCCCATTTGGAGGCTGTTAAAATGTCATAAAAGGGGGGCAGCTGAATGGCACAATGGATAAAGTGCCGGCCCTAGATTCAGGAGAACTGGAGTTCAAATCTGGCCTCAGAAACTTGACACTTACTGGCTGTGTGACCTTGGGCAAGTCACTTAACCCCCATTGCCCCACCAAAAAAAAAGTCATAAAAGGAGCATTGGAACATATTGGGCTATCTGATAGGAAGTAGGGTAGTGAAGCTAACTAACCATCTGTTGTTGTTCAGTCATGTGCCCATGGACCATGGGGTTTTCTTGTTTAACATACCAGAATAATTTGCCATTTCCTTCTCCAGTGGATTAAGGTGAACAGAGGTTAAGTAACTAAGTGTCTGAGGTCAGATTTGAACTCAGATCTTCCAGACTCCACTCCCAATGCTATCTCTACTTAGGTACCTAGCTGCCTCCACCTTGTCAGCCAGCTAGATTCTAATATCTACCCCAAGTTCAGCAAGCAAGACATTGAGTACTGGTGAAGTCATGTCAAGAGGAAAGATATAATAGATCAGAAAGAAGTGAGATAGAATCAAGTGCACTCAAGGAGGATGAGGAAGATCTATGCAATTTCCAGAGTTCAAACGTCTTATAGCTCACTAGATGCAAGCAGGAAACATCAAAGGAGACTAAGAAAAAAAGAACAGAATAGAGACTGTTTGTCACCTACCCTGTTTTCTATTGTCTCCTATGTGCTGTATGCTACCCATTCTTGGGCAAGCAGATTAACTAGAACCTTTGAGAATGAATCCTGTCCCTAACAGGCACAAGAGCAGAGGTGCTCAGATCATGGGGAAATCCTGATAAAGAAAGGCATTCTGTCATGAAAGTCACTGACCTGAAGTTCAGGAAACAGTGGATTTTCATAGTAGTTCTAAGAATAGTGTTGTGCTCCTGGTCTCCCTTGGTTTTAATTATCTGTTTAAAAAAATTAAGGAATGTTGTAGCTGGAACTTGTGACCTGGCTCAGAAGGGTCAACTCACCCAAAGAATTTGAGGTTCAGAGCAAATCTTATAAAATAAAAATTTAAAAAAAGATTTATTAGGAGAGAGGAATAAATGGCTGGGAGACAGAGTCACTATGGAGACTGTCTCCTGGAGTAAGAAAAGAGCAGATCTTTTGTAAGTTTAAAAACAAAGAAAGCTGCCTGCAAAGTAAGGAGATTACAAAACAACTGGGAGTGGAATGCAAAATAACTGGGAGGGGATGAATGGAGTGTGAATGATGATATCAGACTATGGAATTTGCATATCATCTTTTGTTCCTTTTTGTTTACACCATACCAGGGTCTTTATGCTCAGCCATACCTAAGTTCCTCAGGTGGGAGGCAGAGCTGTGTTTTTACTTCTGAACATTAAGGTTTTAATTTCTAAAGTTTAAGGATTTCTTAGGGGCTGGGTTATCTTACGTTTCTTGGGGTCCCATGTGCCCCTATATTGATAGTGTCAACATTTAAGACCAGTGCCAACTAACTCTAAAAGTCAACAAACAAGAAAATGATCCCCCAAAGCAAATACAAATTTTTTGATAATCAATCAAAAATAGATACTGTGGGAGGAAGCTACACAGAAGACACTTGCAATTCTGTTAAGAATGGACTTTTAAAAATTGTTACTATTTACTGATTTCTTTTGTTTTCCTATCATCTTCATCTCCAAGTATATTTCTCCCCCACTCCTTGCTATTTCAAAGAGAATCCCTTATAAAAAGAATGAGAAGGGATGGTGGGAAAGAGGTAAGGTAAAAAAGAAGGGAGGGGAGAGGAATAGAGAGGCAAGAAAAATGCTTCAGCAAAACTAAACAATGTATCAACCAAGTATGAATGTATATGTGCTGTTCCATACCCATAATCCATAAATCTTAAAAAAAAAAAAAAAGGGGGAAGTTTTCTCATCTCTTCTATGGAGACAAAATTATAATCACATAACATTCAGATTGTCATTTTCCATTTGCATTTTTATAGTCTATCTATATTTCCCTGAGTTTGATTACTTCACTCTTCATCAGCTCATATAAGTCTTCCAATGCTTCTCTGAATTCTTCATATTCATTAATTTTTACAACACAGTAATGATATTTATGTAATAATGTCCTGGGCCTTTTCTCAAAAAAGTCCCTAAAGTTATCCAACTGATCCTGACACCTTAAAGATGCCTCCCATTCCAACTTTCAAATTAATTTGGAGGAAGCTAAAATAACTGACAAATACTGATTCAAGTTTGCAAAATATCTTAAATACAGTGTGTCCTTTGAGCCTGTGACACTTTGCTGATTAGAAAACTGAGGCCCAAAAGATTTACGTGTCTTATCCATTGTTATGTAGTGGATTATATAAATTATTGGGGAACTAGGCAGGGTGTAGCCAAATTATTGGGGGCCAGGCTGGCTTTTTCTAAAATATTGCTACTTATAAATTAATGACTATTGTACCCATTTTGTAAGTATTTATTATTAAAAGTATTTATTATTAAAGTATATTTAATGTTAGTAGAGTATTGACCATGTGGCAGTTAACACAAGCCCAAAACCCCCAGTTCCATATTTCTAAGAGAGAGCAGAGCACATGACCCCAAGCAGAATTCAGAGGCCCTACATTACCTAATAAGGAGAGTGCTCACCAACAGCTTTCTGAGCCTAGAGTGTGAGCCAAGAATGGCATAAACCTCATGGTCTGAATCTTTTTCCTCTTCTGATAGAGGTAGCTCTTACATACTGATCAAAGGTAATTGGCCAGTGTCATTCAATTAGATTGATTGATGTGACTTGAGGGTGGTCCATATTAAAATGAGCTCTGCTGTGATGACATCATGGTCTAATGGGAGACCAACCCTGAGGAACAAGGGCACATTCAGATAGGTGTGGTTTTAATCTCCTTATTTCACTGAGCTAGTCAGATTCTTATCCCTATTGCATCTTTAGGCTGGCTCAGAAAGAGATTAGCTAAAGTTCCTGAACTAAACTTTCAAGTGGGGTGACAAGAAAAAAAAAGTCCCCCTAAAAACTTTGTTATTAATAATTGTTTTCTCACAAAAGTTAACAAAAGGTTTAATTTGAAATTAGGTCTTCTTGACTTAAAATATAATTCTTTAACCCATGGCATTTGGCTTTCCATCCCTTCCCTTTGATAGTAATCTGCCTCTTTGAAAAGCCTCTAGGGATGACTAAAATCCATAATGAGTACTTAGTTTAAGACTGTTCAACACTAAAAAATTCTTATTCATTATAGTATAATACATAATATTTTGATTCCTTTATTTATTTTTGCCCATGTGCACTTTTCCTTATTTACAATATTGGCCCCAACCTCTCCAACCCTGAGAACCTTTAAAACTTAGTTCTTGACTCTGTATTTCATTTTTTTCCCTGTTCTGTTGACTCACCATTAGAAAAGTACATTCCATCTCCATAACTAAACTGGAAGCTCTTCAAGGGCAAAGAGCAATGAATACTACTGATATGGTAATGATTTAGAAAGGAAGAAAAAAAGAGAGAGAAAACAAATTCATAGATATTCCTTTATACAAATTGTCATGGGATACTTTTACATGGAAATAGAGTACTGGCTACTCATTAGCAATGAGAAAGGGAATAATTTTAACAGAGATTTCAAATAGGAGTCCTATTATTTGCTACTCATCTGAGAGAGACAGAAAAAGTGAACTGTGATTAACTATGGCCAGTCCCTGGGTCTTAGCTAAGGCAAGGGAGTTGTGGTTACTCATGCAGCATTCAGGATCCATTTTTCTGCTATCATTTATCTCTATTGCATATCAGATGCTCCATCTTTCTAGCAAGTCATCCTGATAAAATGTAAGTAAAGAACAGCCAGCAATGTTATAAATGAAGCACTCAGACGTTTGCAGTAATCGGAGATATTAATAATACCTTTAATGAAAATTTGTAGCAACCCAATTTATCACTTGAAAAACTAGCAACAAATGGCATTCTATGTTGTTGTCAAAAGCCCAGGAAGGAAATCTATTAATTAAAAATGTTTAAGCATCCTGCTTTCCTAGTTTAATCTACATATAGACCTACTGTATTGGATACAAAAAGTCACCCAACAATTCCCTGAGCAATTACAACTTCCCTTTCTTAGACATTGTCCTAGAGAAATAAAGTCCAAAGCCCAAACCAAAAGATATTTGCTTATTTGATGGGAATATGAAATAATCTTTCCAAAAATAAAAATAATACTCAATTCATAAAATAACAATTATACTCAATTCATAAAATGATTATAAAAATATACCTTTCTGATCTTATTATACATTATTTCCCTTCCTATATTCTACAATGCAACTGATCTGGATTTCTTATTAGACTTCATACAACAGACTCTCCCATCTCTGTGTTTGCACTGACTGCCCCCACCCTCATGGCTGGATTTCACTTCCTCCTGATCCATGATTCTTAAAAACTTTAGTTTCCCTCAGTTATTAGCTTTCTATATCGCATCTCTTTTGTTAGTGTGTCATGAAATTCTCTTGTCTCTACTTCAAGGATCAACTTTCGACATGAGTTTGTTTTCTTAGTGTCTCATGAAATTATCTTATCGTTACAAGTGTGTGTGTGTGTGTGTGTGTGTGTGTGTGTGTATACCTAAGATTCAAGATGGAGCACTGGATAGAGAGTGGTCTCTAAAGGCATGATAGATCCAAACTCAAGTCCTATCTCTGACACATTGTGACCCTGAGCAAGTAAAAACAACAACAACAAAACAAAAAACAAAACTCTCTAAGGCTATAAATTGCAGAGAAGGTAATGACCTGCAGGGGTAGAAGGAGGGGATTTCCCACCAAGAAATTTCCTGTACAAATGAAATTAGAATTCTAGTCCCTATCCCTATCTTTTAAAAAAAATAGCTATAAATGTACACATTGCTTCACATATTAGATTGTAAGCTAGGGCAGATAGGTGGTGCAATGGATAGAACACCAGCCTTGGATTCAGGAGGACCTGAGTTCAAATCCAGCCTCAGACACTTGACACTTACTAGCTGTGTGACCCTGGGCAAGTCACTTAACACCAACTGCCTCACCTTAAAAAAAAAAAAAAAAGATTGTAAGCTAATTAAGGGCAGGCACTGATATACTTTCATCTTTGTATTTCCAATACTTAGCAGTGTCTGGTACATAATAAGTGCTTAATTTAGGTTTGGTGATTGATTCTTTCTATGTAGTGTTCCAATAAGAATATGACACTCCTCTGGTCCACCTTTCATAGTGCACAACCAACAAGTTGTTTATCAGTAGCAAGGATAGATACTGTCAACAAAGAGAAATAAGTTTTAAAGAAGAGGTCATCCATTCAGGCAAGAAAGGAAGACATGAAACTCACAAGTCGGGGGGGGGGGGGAAGCAGCTAAAAAAGATTGTTCTCTAAGAGAAAAAAGGTTTGTAATAATAAGCTGCTAAATTATTCAAGACTTTTTATTCTCAGATATGACCAACTCTGTTCTATATCAGCAAATACAGTCTTACTAAATTGCCTGAAAACACCAGCTGTACTTTACCAGAAGGACTTCATGCATTAAAAAATGTTGTTCTACCTTAGCGCTGGTGGGGAACAACACATCAAATTCTAGAATCATTTATTTAGAATAAGAAGGGTCCTAAAAGGCCATTTTCAAGATAATGAAACTGAGGCTGTAAAAAGTTAAGTCACTTGCCCAAAGTCACATGGGTAGTATTAAAGGTAGAATTCAAACCCAGATACTATGACTCTAGACCCAAAGTTCTTTTTTCACTCTACCATGCTTTATCTGTGCTATGCTTTCCAGTTCAAAAAAAGTAGACATGAAAAGATGTAAGTTCTTTTTCTCTATGGCATTGGTTAATTGAAATATCAAATATAAAACATGAGTGACTATGAAAATGTAATCATGGGTCAGCTCCCCCCTAGAATTTATTAAATGCTTGCATGGAAGCAGCTGGAAATAAAAATATTCAAATGAGCTCTTCTGGTATTAAGCGTATCAGTGTTTAACATTTTATGGGATACTTGGTTCTAAACTACGCCATTTATATTTAAGTTAGTAATGTTGGGATCATAAAAGGAACTAAAAATGGGCTTTTATAGTGTCAGGCTTCATGAAGTAGAACTTAACAGAAAAATTCAAGACTTGTTGGTGGGTTACAATGAATCTTACTATCTTCTTGACAGCAGCTAGGTGGCTCAATGGATAGAGCATTGATGCTGAAGTTGGGAAGACCTGCATTCAAATCTGACTGTACTAGCTTTGTGACCCTGGGCAAGTCACTTAACCCCAATTGCATTAAACATCCAGGACCATCTCCAGTCGTGTGTGTGTGTGTGTGTGTGTGTGTGTGTGTGTGTGTATACACACATGTATATTTATATGTATATATGCATATATATTTTTCCAAAATATATACTTGCCATATATATATATATGTGTGTGTGTATACAAGTATGTGTGTATGTGAATAATCTTGCCCCTGGACCCAGATGGCTCTGGAGAAAAGAATAAAGCTGGTGACCTTGCACAGCCCTCCCTTGTTTAAGATCCAATTCACTGCAAGTCATGACATTACCCTGATGTCATGGTTCTCTATGAGAATGAAGGACAAACAACAACAACAACTTAAGTGTCTTCAATAGTCTTTTTTTCTCCCTCTTGACCAGAAAGGTCTTGTTCCTTTTGTCTAATTTTGAATTGGCACATATATTTTCAAATCCTAATGCTCCCTCCCTCAACTGACATTTGTACATCAGTCAAGTGGCTCAGCCTAAATAAGTAAATGAATATTAAAGGGGGGAGAAAGGAGACTAGATTGATAAGGCTATATCTTTGGTTGACTGGTGGATCATTATTTGTTTAGACCAACATGTACTACCCAGAAATAATGTGTGCAAAGTTCTGAACCTTTAAGAAGTCAATTGATTTGAGAACTCTGTGCTTTGTTATTCTTGTGGAAATATGTTTATGTGTTTTCAATTTTGGCACTTCTATTAATGGTGATCTATTTTTTTTTTGTGGGGCAATGAGGGTTAAGTGACTTACCCAGGGTTACACAGCTAATAAGTGTCAAGTGTCTGAGGTCACATTTGAACTCAGGTCCTCTTGAATCCGAGGCCGGTGCTTTATCTATTGTGCCACCTAGTTGCCCCTATGGTGATCTATTTTAAGAGAATTCTACCCATCTTTCCCCCAAGATTTGTTCACTGTTATTATTATTGTTATGATTGCACTCAAATCAGCATATATATATATATAGTATATGTATTCATGTATGTACGTGTAGAGAGAGAGAGAGAGAGAGTCAATGACGTACAAGCCATTGGCTCTGAACACCATGGGAAAGTCGACACAAACAAAAAAAAAATGTAAGGATTGGTCAAGGAATTTGCATTTGTGTTGGAAATAAAAGACCAGTCAAAAGCTCTGATATATCAATACTCCAATGAATCTGTGATCCCATCAGTGTGGGTATTCCCTCAGTGATACAGCTTACAATTCATTCTTGTCTCTCCTTATGTTTTGACTCTAATCTATAGTAACAAAAAGTTAAGAGAATATTTGTATTAAGGACCATAGTGTAGTACAGAATGGAGAAAAAGAATAAAGGCCAATGATATAAATGTCTCTAGTAATGTGGAAGTGAACTGGGGAAAATCAGTGGGTAATAGCAGCTATTATTTGAAAAGGATGGTAAAGGTAGATGGGATATACTTCAATTGTGGATACATTTTTTTAATTAACTAGTGTCATCCAGAAACAACCAGTATATTTTCATGGTAGTTTCCTCCCAAATGGAAGGTCCTTATCAAAGGTTGATGATCCATATTGGAGAATGAAGAAAAGGCCCAATTCTATCCCTTTTCTATTAATTGGTGGAAAGAGGTAGCACACTGTAGTAGATAGTGAACTCTACTTACAGTCAGGACAGTCTGGGCTCAACATTTGCTTCAGAGTGTTTTGGTTTTTTGTTTTGTTTTGTTTTTGATGGGCAATGAAGGTTAAGTGACTTGCCCAAGGTCACACAGTTGGTAAGTCTGAAGCCGGATTTGAACTCAGGAGCTCCTGAATCCAGGGTTGGTGCTTTATCCACTGTGCAACCTAGCTGCCCCTGCTTCAGAGTTTTAGTAGTTTTTACCCAAAGTACCTCTTTGGGCCTCAGTTTCTTTACCTGTCAAATGAAGATATTGGACTAGATTATCTCTGAAGCGCTTTCCAACTCTAAATATATGCTCTTATAATTCAATATAAGAGAACATTAGGGAAAAAAAGGGAGCATAAGGGACAAAGTGAGACATGCTAGACAGCAAGTAATGGGGGGGGGGCATTGCCTTAAGGGAAGAATCCAAGTTTCAGTTAGGTCAAGAGCTGTGCTGGCGGAGTACAGAAGGTTTGCTGTTGTTGTTTAGTCGTCGCAGTCATGCTGTACTCACCAGGGCTTGGGATTTTCTTGGCAAAGATAGTAGAGTAGTTTGCCATTTCCTTTTCCAGCTCACTTTACAAATGAGGAAACTGAGACAAACAGGGTTAAATGAGTTGCCCAGGCTCACACAGCTAGCAAGTTTTTGAGGCCAGGTTTGAACTTGGGAAGATGAGTCTTTCTGACTCCAGGCCTGACATCCTATCCACTGTGCCAGCTAGCTACCCAACAAAAGGTTAGAGAAATAATATTTAAAATGATGGAGAAGTTACCCATAATAAAGTGAGAAGCACTCACTGCTGGGACTGTGGCTAGAAGAGCTATGGGCTCATAAAGCCCTTTCTTCTCCTTGCTAAGGCAGCTAGCACACTCATGGAATTTGGAGCTAAAATATATTGTAAAGATCATATCATCCAACTCCCTCACTACATAGATGAGAAAACTGAGGCCGAGAGTTCGATATCATATAAGGAGTAACTGCCAGAGCTCTGAATCTAGGATTCATTTGCCTTAAAATCTAGTGATTTCTATACTGTACTATGATATCTCTCTGGGAAATTATCAAATTATTCTTTAAGAAACTACCTCTCATGACCCTGATTAGCCTGAAATGACTAGATAAGGATTCTATTTAAGGCCAGTATAATTCCAGAGGGATTATAATACTGTAGATTTTTTCAATAAATTAATCTATCAGGATTATTTAAGAACCTTTAAATTCTTCTGGTGCAATCCCCTTCCTCCACCCCCCCCCCTTTTCCCTATAGATTAGGGTGCTGAAGCTCAGAGAAGTATAGTGACTAGTCTAAAATCACACAGTTAGATAGTAGATTTTTTTATGACAGCTCTAAGATGGAGCTCTGCTCTGAACCTCTTTTTCCCCTTAAACATCTTTCCTCATTCAAAAACTTCACTCATGCTCAAAATATCTATAATGGAAACCAGATTTGTCTCTTGAAGTAGAGACATAAAGATTTAAAATTCAAATGTCTAGGAGAGTTAACATATTAAGATCCATAATAAATAAATTTAAGTGACTGAAATTTTATCCTTTCCTGTTTGAGAATGGGGATAAAACAGACTTAGGAACAGGAGGGCATTAAGTTCTTGATGGACTAAAGAGACTTTGGAGGGGGGCACATTAGAGGAGTGAAGGGCATGGGAAAGGCTAAGATTGAAAAGGAGAAGGGATACAGGATACCAAAGACAAACTTCAGTGATGAACTAGACAAATAGAATAAAAATAGGAGCTGTGGACAAAGCTGCTTTGTTTTGTTTGTTTGTTTGTTTTGTTTTGGTTTGGTTTGGTTTGGTTTTTTGTTGTTTTGGGTTTTTTGGGGTTTTTTGCAAGGCAATGAGGGGTTAAGTGACTCCCTCAGAGTCACACAGCTAGTAAGTGTCAAGTGTATGAGGCCAGATTTGAGCTCAGGTACTCCTGAATTCAGGGCTGGTGCTTTATCCACTGCGCCCCCTAGCTGCCCCCAAAGCTGCTTTGTTGTGAGTGACTGGGGCTGTAGTGTAGCTTAGGAAAAAAACAGTCTTCATCCTTGGTGTGCTGCAAAGTTTTCTAGAAAATTCAAAACCAAATGCATTGTAATTCACTTGATTTTTCAGAAGCAGATGCCAACACAGAGGGAGGCAGGCTTGTTGATGTTAAACAATACTTCAGTATTTCTAGGTCCTTGATTTCATTTCATGCATAGTCTTCCATCAATATGGAGTGCATCCTTATACCCCATCTACTCACTATTGATGGTCTTCATCCTTCTACCCCATTCTCCATTTCCTCCTCCTTCTCCTCCTCCTCGTCATTGCCTACTAGCCAACCCTCTGGTTATGAGCTTTGCCAAACTTAGCAGAGTCCATTCTCAGACAACATACACAGGATTCATTGTCTAGGCTAGACATGAAGCTGGTTTATCTTGGTTAAGTCTGTCAGAATGTGTTCTGCACCATCATAGCCATCTAGAAGCCAAGGTCATCTCTGTGTCAAAATGAGATCATACTAGATTATATTAATTGTTTGTTTGTTTTGCGGGGCAATGAGGGTTAAGTGACTTGACCAGGGTCACACAGCTAGTAAGTGTTAAGTGTCTGAGGCTGGCTTTGAACTCAGGTCTTCCTGAATCCAGGGCCAGTGCTTTATCCACTGTACCACCTAGCTGCCCTAGATTATATTAATTGTTAAAAGGCAGCTCAGAAGCCAATTAGTCTGACCTCATTTGACAGATAAAGAAACTCAAGCCCAGAGAGGTTCAGTGATTTTCCCAGTGTCACACAGGTAGTTAGCTTTAGAGATGGGATTTGAATCAAGGTCATCTTACTCCAGGGCTAGTTTTCTTTCCACTAACTATTGTGACACTGGTGTTTCAGTAGAAATTAAGCAATAAGAGTAAAATATAATGAGTTTTTTCAAAATCCTAAAGATTCATACAGAATAAGATTGGATTTGAAAAGAAGCAACAAAAAGAAGGCTATTGTTGCTTTTAAAATAACTTTTTAAAGATTGCTTTAATATAAAATTCATGTATTGCATTATTCTACTCTTAAACTTAGGTTGGTTGTATTTAGAGTGGACTATAACAAAGCCAGAGCAGTGTATTTTTCTACATATGCATATCTATGTGAAACATTAGGTCAAGGATTTTGTTTCACTGCAACAAAAGCTACCAATATATTTGTTTCTCCTTTTTAAGTTGCATTTTTAAGTAAGAACACATACAAATGTTTAAAGATACATTCGTGTATGATTATATACAACTTAGTAAAGCTTCTTTTGGAAAATTCCAAAATAAAACTCATGTAACTGAACCACTGACAAGAGCCAAAATAGCCATAAAGTTTTGGAAGTTTCCACTGCATCTCGGAAGACATAACTCCAAAGACAACCTGAAAAAACAGAACTACAGATGTTCTTTACCCTCACCTTTCACTTCTGGAATAAAGCTATTCAGTTCTCAAAACAGTGATTTTGTTTTCTTACATTCTATAAATAAAACATGTGCTTAAGATGTGAATGTGAGTAACTGTCGAAGCAACAGTATCAGTAATGGAGAAGTCTAACCAAGGCCATCAAGAAGAAAAAAACAATAACCATCACTATATGTACCAAGTGCAGCAAGAAGACTAGAGGGGCAGCTAGGTAGTGTAGTAGATAAAGCACCAGCCCTGGATTCAGCAGGACCTGAGTTCAAATCCAGCCTCAGACACTTGACATTTAATTAGCTATGTGACGCTGGGAAAGTCACTGAACCCTCATTGCCCTGCCAAAAAAAAAAAAAAGAAAGAAAGAAAAAGAAAAAGAAAAAGAAAAGAAAAGGGGGCAGAGAAAAAAAAAGAAGAATAGAAAAAGCAAGTTTGGTGAAGTGAATGAATGAAACCTTTGAGGATTCCAGGGGGATGTGAGCAAATGAAAAGATAATCAAAAGATTGGTAGAAATTAAAATAGGGGGAAATTATTGTCATGTTTGTTAAACAATAACAACTTGAATCTTAAGTACTGAAATGTAGGCTCTAACAAGCTACTAACTAGCTATCTAACCCTGAATAAATTACTTAACCTTTAATACATATTTTCCTCATTCAACTTTCTCTATTTAAGTTATTCTTAAACTTCATTCTTTACACATTTGAATCTTCTTTTTTTAATGTTACCAATCATTTCTTAATTAATATCATGGTAGAGGGAGTCATCTTAGAGTTCCCTATCCCTATAGCAATAAAATGACAGGTTCAATTGGACCTATTGTCCTAATTGTTCATAAAATGGAGGGGGTTGGAATATATGCAAAAAACAATTTTATGCACAATAAGAAAAAAGTTGGTTACCACTTCTCTATTCTCCAATTTAATTATAAAGTACTTTTTTTTTTTTTTTAGTGAGGCAATTGGGGTTAAGTGACTTGCCCAGGGTCACACAGCTAGTAAGTGTCAAGTGTCCGAGGCCGGATCCGAACTCAGGTACTCCTGACTCCAGGGCCGACGCTCCATCCACTGCGCCACCTAGCTGCCCCATAAAGTACTTTTAAAGCAAATATAATTTAGTATTTCAGTGTCTGTGATATCATTGTGGGTATTCTGTCCAAGGTTACAAATTGCAACACCACAATTCCCACTCTTTCTGCATAACTCTCGTCCATGTCTTCTTATAAATCCTTCAAAGCGGTCCACTCCATATGCTAAAGGAATTATTCTAGGTTTCTTGGCATTGTGTAAATACCATTGTGGCTCATGGTCTGTCCATTGGTCATCACACTGAATAAAAATATGAGGATCCAAATGTAATATATAATTATATATAATTAGAAGCAATTCTTTTTAAAATGGGGAGGAGGGGGTGGGATATTCAGGACATTTGTTTTATCTTTAAGAACAAAGCATTTCATAATATTGTATCTACTAATCCTCTTAGCATACCAGATTGTTATTTCTTTGTAGATATCTCTTCCCTAAGGACTTAGTCAAGGGATGGGTAGACAAGGTTTGTTTCCTGTTGTTTTCCTATATGCTTAATTTTTAATGACAAGTCTCTGAATTACTATTTTGTGTCAATTATGCCTTGGATAAATCTAATTTTCTTAATGAAATTAGTAACTTGGAAGAGAAGAACAAGCATTCATTTCACTTCAGCAGTTTCTTTTTGAGCTGCAGCAGATGTTATTTGGCCAAATTGCCAGTACTTGATAAAATGGTTTATCACTTTACACTCAAATCAGATCAGAGCTGGCCTAACTGCTTTAGAGATGAAGACATAGGACTACCTATGGTTTGTAGGTCTGGAAAACAAATTCTTCTAAATTTCAAAGCATAAAATAATTTTTCTAATAAGAAATAGACCCAGTTCTAGAAACAAAATCTAAGCTGTGCTAATAAATACAGTGAAATAAAGAAGTAATACTTTAGCTTTGTATATATTTTGCTTTTACAAATTTGCCACTATAATCATTCCCCATATTAGAATGAAAGCTCCTTCAGGGCAAGGACTATTCTACTTTTGTCTTTATATGCCCAAAATTTAGGATGTAGGAATTGCTTAATAATGCTTTTAAAATTACATCAAATAGTTTAAGCCAAAATAGCCTTTTCCTTCAGGGTACTCTCTCATACATATGTGTATATATAATATGTGCGTATACACATATATCCAAACTGAAGTCTCTGTTTGCATTATCTGGGTAAGTACAGCTATTACTGATTTTACTTTTATGTTTTCATCATAGTCATAACCATCTTAGTCTCTAAACTACATAGAATAAAAGAATAACTTTCAAAATATAAAGATCTAGAGGAAGAAATCAAAATCACATGGTGATGAGGAAGAGTTGAAAATCATTGCAATGGTCTTGACTACTATTGGAGTTGTCATGAAAATACTGTAAGTGAGGTTATCCTTATACTTTTACTAAGTTATAAATAATCATGATTTTATCCCCTGTTGTAAGTCCACAGTGTACTAAATATGAAAGCATAATAATGAGATCATGAATTGTCTTAGGACTATTTCTCTCTGAACTCCAGCAAAAACATTTAAAAAAAAATTTATTATAATCACAACCATAGTAATAGTAGGCAGCTAGGTGGCTCAGTGGATAGGGTTCTGGACCTGGAGTCAGAAAGACCTGAGTTCAAATCCAGCCTCAGACACTTACTAGCTATGTAACCCTGTAAAAGTCACTTATCCTCTGTTGGCCTTAATTCACTAGAGAAGAAAATGGCAAACCACTCCAGTATCTTAACCAAGAAAACCCCATGAGCAGCAATGTCAAGCTATGGTCAATGGGTTGACAAAGAGTTAGGCACGACTGAACAACTAAACAGGTAATATAGCACTTTAAACTTTTCAAAGCCCATTATATGCATTGTCTCATTTGATATTCACAACACTCATGATAAGTGGGTGTTGTTCTTATCTCTACAGTTGAGAAAAAGTGTCTTCCGAAAATTTATGTGAATTGCACAAGAACACAGTTTATGGAGTGAAATGTGAACCTAACCCTTTCTCACTCCACTACTTGATCTATTATGCCATGCTGCCTATAAATAAGACTCAAATGGAAGATCATCTGCCTACTTTTCTATCTTGATATGCTTTTCTTTCTATCAAAGTACCAAAAATGAGCAAGAAAACTTCAGACAGTACAGGAGTAGACTCAACTTGTATTCATGTGCCCTTCGCAATATACATTTCCTGATAAATACAACTACTTTCTTCTAATCATGAAAGAATCAAAGGACCAAATCATCCTCCTGAAGGATAACCAACTCTAATTATCTGTAGTAATGGGCAGATAAGAAGAGCAAGGAAAATTGAAATAGAAAAAGTCCAAATCTCATTTTAGCCAACACCTTCAATCACCAACCATGTTTTCAAGAGTCTGCTAACAAAAAAAGAAAATTATCTGATTCTTATTTCTCTTTCCCCTTCCCTTGCCAACCCACTGATTAAGGTGCTAATGACCAATGCAATGGTTTGAAGGAAAGGAAGAATTAAAGAACCAATATAACCCCCAACCCAGGACACTGGCTTGGAAATGATGCAGGGTTCTCTATCCTGATTTTCCTATACATTACACATTGAAAGGGAGGTTGGACAGTTAAACTGTTTTAGAAATCATGGCAACATTAGTAATAATATGATTTCTGTTAAACAAAATTATTTTCGTCCATTTGAAGAAATCCTTGAAAAACAAAACCTTTGGAATTTTTTTTTTCAATTTAGTCCAACAACCATTTGAATACCCCTCTAAGTGCCAGGGAATTTTTAAAAGATGCCTTAAAGCAAAATCCAATCTCTCAAAGACATGACAATTTGTTGAAAATACAAAAGTTACCCAAATGGAGCAACTGGACAACAACATAAGACAGCATGTGATTCACTGCCAAATTAAATCTCATTAGACATCATTGTGATAAAGAGGAAAGAGCACTAGGTTTATATTGAAATAGCTTCTGACCTTGAGCTCCAGTCATTGGCTAGCTTGTCTACGACCTTGGACAAGTCAATTAATGTCTTGGGCTTCAATTCCTTCCTTAGTAAAATAAGGGAGGTGGACTAGATAATCTCTAACATCTCTTCCAGCTTTAATTGTATTAATCTAGGAAAATATGGCATCAACATTGTTGTTGTTGTTTATCCTTCCTTCTTGAAGAGGACCATGACTTTAGGAAGGTAAAGTCATGACTTGCAAGTTAATTGGATTTAAGTGAACCAAAGCTGTGCAAAGTCATCAGCCTAACTCCCTCTTGGCATTCTATCAATGGTCAGCGAGGAAAGGGACTGATTTTGGTTGAAGTGGACAAAATGAAACTTGACCCAGGCCTTGAAGGCTGAGTAAGATTTGGATAGGCTGAATAGGACAAAAGGAAAGGAGTTATTTTCTCATGGAACATTATGAAATAGCCTTTTGTGGGCTTTGGGAAAGTTCCTTAAGCTTTGTGGGCCACTATTCCTCCTCCCAGAAAAGAGAGGGTTGTTCTAGATGACAGCAAAGGTCCTTTCTAAAGCCTCTACATTTGTGATCCTACTACCAGAGTTTTAATTAATAGATATACTTCAATGTCTCTGAGACAATAAAATCATAGTTTTTGAGGGTTAAGGGATCTCACAGACCATCTAGTCCAAATCCCTCATTTTACATATGAGGACACTGAGGCTGAGGACACTTAAGTGACTGATTCCAGGTCATGTATGTGGGGTCAGAAATGGAATTTGAACCCAGATCTTCTAACTTCAGGGATTACATTCTATCTACTAATCCATACTGCCTCCTATTTATTAATGCAACGAAGAAGTTAATACCCATTCACTCCTCACCCCATGGAATTCTTGTTCATGTCCATGTTCTTCTCTAAAGGAGTATTGTACAGAGTGCTGAAATGTTTAATAGTTAAAATAAATATTAAACTATAGATTTTTATGAGGAATTGGTGGGGAGAAGGACCCTGATAGAAATATACCTCATAAAGATCTCCTGAACCTTAAAAAATTTTTAAACAAAAGTAACTCTACCCTCAATTTCTTAGTCTTTTAAACCAGTCTAAATCAGGCCAAATACTTTTGAAGTAGGTACTTGAAATTATTATTGAGCACCCGTCACATACAGTATGCTAACAGTTATTGAAGTAAGCTCTCTTCAGCTACTCCCTGGTTTTACTTAAGGCATCTTTCAGAAGCTTCAGAAATATATGACCACTAAGACTCTAGACCTGAAAAACCTACAAATAGCTTCTCTACATATTTTCTTATTTGTGTAAAAAAAATGTAGAAATTCATTAAGCCCATCTTCATAACTCTGGTCACAGAGTTATGCTACCTTAAGTTTAGGATGGATTATCTATTTTGAATGACACAAAACACCAGCTATTTCTCTCAAGACATCTGAAATATCTGAAATGCAAACTCTCATCAAATGTTCTTCGTGGAGAATGATGAATTTATACTCTTGTTTCCCATATTAATTGAACCTGAAAATAATTTCAAATGTCATTTTTTCTTTTTACCAATATGTTTGTCAGGAATGGGTTCAATTTGCATGAGGGGGATACACATGAATCAAATCATAAATACAAAGAGGCTTTAGAGTTTAACATCATGATCACAAAATACTATGGTATTGGGCATAGACTATCCTTTTCAATCAAAAATTCCCTCATCAAAGGAACAAATCATAATAATGCAATACAATTATGTTATTCTTTGTTATGGAAGCAGCTAGGTAATATAGTGAATAGAGCATTGGGCCTAGAATCAGGAAGATCTAAGTTCAAATGTGGTGTCAGATACTTACTAGCTCTGTGATCCTGGGCAAGTCACAACCCCATTTGCCTTAGTTCTTGATCTGTAATGGAGATAAATGATAAATAAATGTCAAACCACACCAGAATCTTTGACAAGAAAACCCCACGGACAAAAAACATGGGGTTGCATAGACACAAAAGCATGACTGAACAACAACAAGTGATTTATTGTAAACACAAAAGAACTATGTTGTGATAACATATACAAAAATAATTTATTAATTGCTCACATATGCAGATCATTCCAGTGGGCACTGGAGATATACAAAGTTTATATAAGAAAGTCCATACCCTTAAAAACCTTACAGTAAAGAAGAAGGATATGATGCAAACACATAATTATAACACTCGATTAATTCTAATAAATAGTATAAGCAGTCTGGCACAGTGGGTAGAGAGCTGAACTCAGAGCCAGAGACGTGCTTTTAAGTTCTAACTTTGCCACATATGGACTGTGTAACCCTAAGCAAATCATTTAAACTTTCAATGTCCCTAGAAAATAAGACTATAGATATAGAGATGGTATATATCTACTTTGGCAAAGGAAGTTCTTCACCATATTGACGAAATCACAAAACTACTTACCATGAGAGGTCTGAGGATGAGAGTTACTACCTACAAAGAATTGATATATTGCTATAGACTTTGGTGTAACTCACAACTGGAATAGCCATTTCTTATCCTTTAAAAGGGGTTCTTTTCCTCAAAATAACTCTCCAGGAAGGATAGGATTATGAGGAAAGTATTAGTGATGGACTCTAAATAGTTGGGAAGTAATATGAAGACACTAGAGTCTGGTAAAGGAAAAAGGCAAGAGTGAACAGGAAGGAGGGGAAAAGGAGAACTGTTAAAGGCATTGAAGATCACTGACCCCTATTTGACAATTTAGCCATTGTCTAGTCTTGACTTCTATAGCCTCTGAGTCCTTATGATCCATCTGTAGGAGCATTGGACTCATAAATAAATTTCCCCCAATGCAACTTAGCATCTATACAAAATTAAGATGAACCTTAAGATGTATATAATAATACAGAAGAATAGATGTGTATGGCCATTGAAAATACTTTTAAAATGAAAGAGTACAGTGTTTTTCATAGCCAGAGAACTGAGTTCAAATTCAATTCAACAAAAAGAGGAAATGAGCTTTCCATCAAGATAATTTCCATCATCTATAGTCTTCACTAAGGAGAGGACAGGGGCACAAATCATAGCACTGAAAGAGCTTTGTAAGTATCTGTAACTTAATAAAGTAGCTGGACTATAACGGCTGCATATTCTGTGCTGAACTCTTGATTTTGTTAACATACTTTCGTGAGCTCTAAAACTCTCCCTTGGCAACAGAAATAAAATCACTCCTCCCCAAAGTCATCCTACTTAAATGTGTTTTCAACAACTGCCTAAATGAAATGGCATTTTCCACCTTAATCTAACAGTTTTGGATGAAGACAGCAAGTGAAAGATCTTGGACATCATAAACTTTATCAGAACAGAACCCTTAATGTTCCTAAGACTTGGTTAGGCCTCACTGTACTGAGTGGACATTGGGTGCTTATCATCTTTCTTTTTCCCCAGGGTACTCTATCAATAGGTGAATTCAAAGAATGTAAATATATCAGCTTCTTGCCAGAATGTTTTACAACGATGTATGAGGGCACTCCAACATATATTTAAGTTGAATTAGTATAAAATCTTTGCTTCTGGCACACTGAAGTAACAGTGAGGTAAAATTCTGATTCAATGAATATTTTTTAATGATTCATTGAATATTAATTCATGTTGCCTTCAGGGAAGGAGTCTCCCTATTATCAGGATTTTTATTCTTATATTTACACACACACACACACACACACAAAATAAAACAAAGAAAAGGAAAGAATTTTCAAGTGTAAATAATATTTTTTGCAAAATTAATCAATCAATAAATATCTCTTAAGTGTTTATTCTGTGATGAGCAAAGAGAAATTAAGACAACAGGTTCTGAGTGATAATAAGGAAGTAATGAGACATTCCTTGCCATCACAACCACTAATAGTACCAAACCTCCCAGAATGACAAATTACTTGCCTTTTGGGGTTTACTCATGGAGGTACTCCTTTCAACAGTACAGATCAATACTTATCCTTACCCTATAGAACTCTTTCCCATGTTCTCAGCTAAATCCATCATAAGTTACACAACCAATGTGGATGGGGCTTCCTTTAGATTTTTTTGACACTATGTGGACACCAATAAAGAACTCAGACCTTTCACTGGACTTCCCTGGATTTTGTTATATGAAAAACCCACTTCCTTTCTCTCTAATGATAATCTTTATACCTCAAACTCTAAAAGTCAATGAGTTTACAATCTAACATTATTCCTCTGTTATTTTTACAAGATTTTAAATTGGTCAAGTATTAAATACTAGAGGATAGATATGTTATATATCTGTGTATACATGTATGTATACATATATACATACATATATGTATATGTATATATACACAAATATACATGTGTGTATGTGTGTCCTTCAAGCCAGGAAAACATAGGTTCAAGTCCTTCTTCAGACACAAACTGGTTGTGTGACCCTGGTCAAATCCTTTTACTTCTCAATGGTCTAGGAAAGTCTCTAAGACCACAAATTATTGAAAACATATGGACATGCATTGGTAGAAGGATTCAACTCTATGTAGATGTTCCCAAACTAATGAAATCACAGATCCAGTCCTTGTCCAAATATCAGATAACTGAATAATTATTCTTTTACTTTGAAAGATATAATCCCAAGATATCAAACTCACAAATACATAAATTACAAGTTTCCTGCTTATATGTTTTGCTTCAAAATATGTGGAAATAGCCTTAAGGAAGAACATTATTATTTTTACCTTGCATGCTTTGTGTCAGTATACATGAGGAACAGCAGGATCTTTGGAAACCTTTGAAAGCATAGAGTTGCAGAAGCGGGGGAGGGGGGGTCCTTACTTCCAAGTCATGAGTTACTAATCATCTTCCAGCTTTACTTGCTATGGAGATTTCTGGACAGGTGACCATACTCCAAAGATGCAGGGACTTTCTCCCTTCCCTTGGGATCTGGAGTATTATGGTAGATCATCATCCTCACCACCACCACCACCACCACCACCACCCCATCATATTTCTCTCTCTCTCTCTCTCTCTCTCTCTCTCTCTCTCTCTCTCTCTCTCTCTCTCTCTCTCTCTCTCTCTCTCTCTCTCTCTCTGCCTTTGACCTATACTTATATCTGTTTGGCCTTTCATTTTCTTCCTCTTCTTCATGAATGACCAAATGAGATTTATTTTCACTAAATACACATCAAATGTTTAATAAACTAGCTGATGATACTCAATGTTGGATTCTAATTTGTGGAAAATTTTACTTATTTCAAGCAATTTAAATATAACTTTTTATTGGTAGTCAATAAGATTGAAGCAAATTTTAAAAATGTCTTCTAGAAAAGGCTAAGTATCCCCAAATTAGAAAATAACTCAGTAGAGCTTGTGATACATTCAGTCTCTATGAACTACATTTCTGGAGATAAGATGTACATTGATGAGGTCACACATCCAATGGATGAGTTGGGATATCTCTGTACACAGTTACCTGAGAATCTACTGAAACATTTCCTAGGGCTCCTCTCTACAAAAGGAATATTAGCAAGTCAGCATCAGGAATATTCAATGAACAGACTTCAGGGAGTACATACAGGGAGACAGGTAATCTGAAGCTGTCTGATAGAATTTTACTATAGAAGATATGAGGAGAAAGGGAAGCTTATTCTTAATACATAGCATAATGAGAAACTACACAAATGCTGCAAAGAAAGGAATGAATGGTTGATCACTCAATCAGGTAAGAAAGATAAGCTATAGAAAGATAGATCATAGAGGAGGACACTAACTGAAGCAATTTTTCTGAGTAGAATGACAATTTAGTAGTCTGTTTGGAAAGTAACAAGGACTTATGCTAGATACTGACTTTAGAAATAAAAAGAAGGATATTTACAACAAGTAATTTCTTTTTATTTTAAAAAGATTTTAATTTACTTATTTTAAATTTCTATGACATAGTAGAATTTGTTAAAATGATTGCATATATAACTGTGAATCTACCATGTACAACCTGTTATTCTTTTTAAATATATAAAAAGTTATGATGTAACTATCTTTTTTCCCTTTTTTTCTTCTTTCCTCAGCACCAGAAAGATGGCTACCATTATACATAAATATGTGTGTATGTGTATGTGCATATGTGTGTGAATAAAATCATTCTATACATACTTCTATTTATCAGTTCTCTCTCTGTATGCAGATAATATCTTCCTTTATGAGTCCTTTGTAGTTAACTTGGATATTTATAAAAATCAAAATGATTTAGTCATTCAAAGTTGTTCTTAAAACAATATTGCTGTTACAATGTTCTCTTGGTTCTACGCATTTCACTCTTCATTATTTGATGCATCTGTCCCTGATTTTCTAAAATCAACAAGCTCATCACTTCTTATAGCACAGTTGTATTCCATTACAATCATATACCACAATTTGTTCAGCTAATCCCCAATTCACAGGCATCCTTGCAATTTCTAGTTCTTTGCCACCAGAAAGAGAACTATAAATATTTTAGAATATAAAGGTTCTTTTCCCTTTACCCTAATCATCTTAGGAAATAGACCTAGTATTTCTGGATCAAAGGGCATAGGTACTTCAATAACTCTTTGGGCATAATTCCAGACTGCTCTCCAAAATGGTTGGATCACTTCACAGTTCCACCAACAGTGAATCAATGTCCCAATTTTTCCACACAACTTCTGACATTTGTCACTTTCCCCTTCAATTATTTTCACCAATTTGATTGGTTTAAAAGGATATCTTAAGGTTGTTTTAATTTGCATTTCTCTAATCAATAGTGATTTAGAGCATTTTTTCATATGACTATAAATTGTTTTGATATCTTCATTGAAAAACTGTCTGTTCATATCCTAAGACCATTTATCAATATTGATACAAGCAATTTCTTAAAGAACTCAGGAAGGGAATTTGAGAAGGGACTCTTTATGGGGACTAACCTATAATAAGGATTTTGAAATAACTCCAAGCATGAATGGATTAGAATTTAAGAAGGAAGTGAGAAAAAAAATCTTCATTTTTGCCTAAAATTAATCCCAAGTCAAAATGCTTATATTAAAAATGACCCTATTTACAACCAGCCAATTAGTCCTAGTAGGTATCACCAGAGACAGATGAGTTAAAAGATAAGAGAAACAAACTTCTTCTTTTACTATAGACCCCAGGCAAAATCCCTATAGCAAATGTAGTTGGATGGGAGATAGAACAGAGGGTGATATTTTGGAATCCTGATCTCATTGTAAATTGGAAACAAATTGATTAAACCTCTATAATACACATGAATGATTGTATAAACTATCATAACTCCAATTTAGCTTGGATGCAATAGGGTATTTTAGCTTCCCTAAATACTAAATTAATGTGAATATTACAGTTATTATTACTATGGCTGAATGCAAATCATGAAAGAAATACATTAAGAAGTAGGTAAGTGGACTGGTAACTTTATATGAGTGAGAGACAACTCATGGACACTTCAGGTGATACAGTGATACCCTTGAAATGTTAAGAAAAACTCAAAGAAACTCTTCCCTTTTCTCCTTCCTTGCAACCACCTATGGCAAACTTATAAGAAGAGAGCTTAAAGTTATACTGTATAGGTAGGCAGAGATGGGGTTTGATCTGCATCATTGAAAGGAATACTCATTGATGACCTCCCAAATCCATTGCTGTATTTGATACCTGAGAGTTACTTTAATGTTTGCTTTGGCAACTTTTGATGCAATATCAATAAAACAAACAAACAAACAAACAGTTTATGGTCTGTACATATCAGGGCGTCAGGTCACCTGAATGTAGAGATCAAAGAACAATCTTGCAACTGAATTGTCTCTTCAGGAAATGAATGTCCTGTTCCACATGCACTTTTCTTCCTCAGTTATTTGGATTAAGCCTCTTAAAGTAGATTGGTAAGAAAATGTGTTTCTCATGGCAAGTGGGATGTGGTTCAGGTCCTCACAAGAAATGAAGCAATAGAACTGAACACTCAATTAGAAACTTGAAATAAATCCATAAGCTTAAACAAAAGTTACAATAAAGCTGTCTTACAATGCACAAGGGAATTTCTATATCCTCTTAAAAAAGAAAATACTTCATGGTAATTTTATTTCTCTTGTATGTGTTTTTGGAGGGGGAAAAGAAAAGCCTGTTATCTTTGCTGGATCTCAATGAAAGGAAGAAGAAAAGCAAAATAAACAGACCCTGACTTAGAAAACCCTTTCCAGCCAGTAATTGCTGTCCTGCAATAAAATGGGACCCACTGTTTTTATTGACTTCCCAGCAAAGAAACAATGTTATTAAGGATGAGTGCTACAGCAAAGTCCTGCCGTCAGTCATTCAAAGTGGAGAATTTAAAATTTGATATAACATGGTATTTCCAAATCAATAAAACACTGAATTGGCCCCTTTTGGTTGAAGCAAAATAATACTAGTGTTTTAACCTTAAAACACAGAGTACAATAAAGAAAATAAATGAGAAAAAAAACAACTTGTTGCTCAATGTTTGTTTTAGCTTGTTTCTGTTAAATCATTTAAGATCCCCAAAATAAAGACTGCCACCAGACAGAGCAAGATTATTAGGGTATAACAGGGAACCATAGGCATTTTCTGAGCAGTAGGGGCCTTTAAACCTCTCAAAAATGGTGCTACAATTGCACCAATGAGACTAAACCTTCTGTCAAGGTAAGCTCAAGTCACAACATGTTTGCTGATCTATATGGTGGTTCTGACTTGCTAGACACCATAAAGATATGGATGGCATTAAGAAGATGAATAGAATATCATAGCAGAATTTGGGTCAACCATCTGTCATTGTTACCTTCTTTTCTCTCTCATTTGTCCTTTCTGCTTCCTTCATTATTGTCAAAAAAAAGTTTTCTCAGTAATCCTTTGGGTACCTTTTTAACTTTGTCTCCCAAACTTTTTTCCCCATTATATGCTTCATTCTCTTATAATTTTTCACTTTCTTTCATGTCTAATGTAACCATTTCCCATTATTCCAGATGAACAGAAATACTAAAACAGAGGGGTGGTCGTGTGGTTAGGAAGATGCCTAACATGAAATGTGTGCAAATTTTATTTAAATTTATTTAAGTTTTAATTTTATTTAAAGTCCATTTCTGCCCGAACATACAAGCTATTATATGCACATTCCGTTGTTTTTAAATCTGATTTTCTACTAAGCAAATGATTATCAGGAATTGCTCAAGGAAAATATGATCTGGTTCCAGTTAGATTGGTGTTAGGAGGTAGAAAGGAAAGGAATTGCCTAGAGATGAGGCAAACAATAGGAAAAGAAAGAACTGAGAAGAGAAGTGAGGAAAAGAGGTAAGAAAGATGAAATTTGCAGGATTATAGGCTTCAAAGCTTAAAGGGACCTTAGAATGTTTTTTAATAGCTTCATTTTACAGATGAAAACAAAAAACTAATCAGTTGCAAAGGAAGGATTCAAATTTAAGTTTTATAACCATAGATCCATTTTTTCCCACTACACTAAAACTAAGATATGATGGTTGTAGTATGGAAATGTTGAAATATGCCAAGGAGGCTAGCTCAAGAAATTGTGTGTTATAACTGAGGAGAAATTGGGCAACTGGCCCAGAATGTTAGGAGCCCTGTTTCCTTCAACATTTAACTCAAATGAAACATTACTTGTTTTCTATTAATTTAATTTATTTTAAAATTTTTCATATTTTATTTTCCAATTACATACAAAATCATTTAACATTCATTTAAAAATGAATTGAATTTCAAATTCTTTTCCCCCTCTTTCCCATCACCCTTCCTTGAGAAAGCAAACAATTGAACATTGACTATACATGTGCAGTCATGCAAAACATATTTCCATATTGTTGCAAAAGTAAATATAGACCAAAAAAAATGAACAACAACAAGAAAAATGAAGTAAAAATTAAGTATGCTTCAATCTGCATTCAGACTCCATCAGTTCTTTCTCTGGAGGTGGAGAGCATTTTTCATTGTGAGTCCTTTGGAATTGTTTTGTATTTTTACATTGCTGAGAATAGCTAATGCATTTATACTTGAACATAGGACATCGCTGTTAGTGTGCATACTGTTCTCCTGGTTCTGCTCACTTCACTTTGTAAACCATCTTGCTTGCCATTTCTTGTAGCACAATAGAATTCTATCACAATCATACACCACAAACTGTTCAGCTACTCCCCAGTTGATGGAAATATCACATTTTAAAGGTGTTTCCTAAGTACCCCCCAACAGTTAATGCCCCCCAGGTAAGTTATTATATTTATTTATTTGTAATTTGTTAATTTGTATATATTTTATATATTATTTGTATATATTTTATTCCTACTTATATAAATGTTGTCCTCCCCAATTATAAGATAAAAGCAGAGATGAAAGGAGAAATAACTTTGAATTTCTTAAAAAACCTAGTACCAGTAATGAAATGTGTTATACAACTCCTGACAGAGAAGTGATGGACTAAAGAAACAGATGTAGATATGGATATGGAAATGGATATGGATATAGATATATTTTCACATATGGTTCAATGGAGGAATTTGTTTTGGTTGACTAGCCATATTTATTTCAGGGCTTCCTACTCCTCCCCGATGGGGTAAAGGAGTAAAAGTGAAGTAGGATATGCATGTATACATTGTATATTATTTAAATGATGTATATGACATGAGGCCACTATCATAACTACCCCCCCCTCACACCTTCACACTGGAAAATTGGGTTCCCAGAGGAAAGCTGCCTATGTCTCCCTTCATGACTGAGAGGTTGAAGATAGTTTCATGAGCCCCATAAGTTGCCCCATGATTAGCCAGGCAGATGGGATTAGCTTTCAGAAACAGGTATTTACTGGGGTGGAATGTAGGAACATCCATATAGCATTCCTCACAAAAGCCTGGCACACACATTCTCCCACAAGCACATACAGAGTCCAGAAGAAAAAAGGATCAAGTTTAGAGAACACATGTGGCAAAGGCAATAATAGTATCACAAATTCTGGAAGTCCTTTTCACCCCTTTGTGTATCTGTTATGAATTTCCCCTTAGCTATGTTCATGCTCATTGCTAGGTTCCTTGTAAATTCGTGAAGCTGCATTTCCTCAGTTACCTCTCCTTGATGTCTAGTTTGTCTTTAGATTTTCATGAAGACATTGACATTAGCTACTACTATTCCAGAAATATACCCAGGATGCCTAGGAGAATTACAAATTCTTTGATCCCTCAAAGTCTACCAGGTGATCCTTTGGTCAATGGGTGGAGGAGTCAGAGGCTTGTTTCTCCCCTTTTCTCCCAAGCGATTGCCTCTCAGGGGCTTTGTTGATTAGAAATGATGGCCTGATCCTCAAATTCAAAGTTTTAAATTGGTTTTCTATTTGATATAAGATTCACAGGGTATAACCAAGTCTCTTCATTGAACCCAAATACAGCTCCAATGCATACCATGCCATTTCATCCAATTCTTTCAGTCTTTCCAAATTGATCAAAGACTTCTCTTACCTAGTATGATACTTTTGATTCATTCATTAGTGGTGTTCTCACATGGTAATGTTATCAAGGCTTATCACATTGCTAATTCTTTTAATTTTGGTAGAGTTGATTTATTAATTCAGTCAACCTTCAACCACAGAAATAGATATGTATGCATGTGCCTATATTCATATATGTACATATACACATATACACAAACATATATGCATCTACATGCATGCATACTTACATACACAATAAACACAGATCTGACTATGTAAATCGCATACTCAGCCAACTTCAGTGGTTTCCTATTGCCTCTGGAACAAAATATAAACCCCTTTGCTTAAGTATTAAAAGCCTATACATTCGGGCCACGACCTATATTCCTGGCTTTTCAGGCTATTACTCTCCCTCCTATATGCTGTAATCCAGTCAGACTTTCCCTCTCACTATCTGTCACTCCAAACTCCATGTACTACATGCCTCCTTATATCCATTCCATAGATTCCCTTTCTTTCTTTAAGGCATAGCTCTGAAACCATCTTGAACATAAAGCCTTTCCTGACATCCCCAGCCATTAAAGCCTTTGCTCCAAAACTACCCCATATTTAGCTATTGTGTGGGTATATGTTGGTATGTGTATAAGTGTGTATTTATGTATGTATGTATATATATTAAATTCATGTATATTTTATACAGTATATATTTTACATCTCCATGTCTTCCCAATTTGAATATAAACTCCTTGCTACTAGGAATTATTTCATTCATTGCATCTGTATCTCTAGTGTCTAGCTTAGTACCTGGTATGTGCTTAGGGAACACTTCTTAATAAATTTACATACATATATTATGTTTTCAAGAAAAGGGAGTGAAATGTTAAATATATTTGTCCATGTATTTGTTTCTAAAAATGCATACATACATGTATCTATAAATCTTTATAGATAAGGTGAATTAGAAAGGGGCTTGATTGTTAGAAAGCAATAGTTTGATTAAATGAAGAAGAATCACTTCATAAGAGAAATACTTGCATCACATTAATACACTTATTAATTATTATGTTTTTATAAGTTTTAAAACATCAAAAAGGCATGCAACTTAATTTAACAAATGTCATTCTCTCTCATGACTTCTCTGCATTTGAATAACAAAATCATATTAAAAGCATTTAACACTGAATTAACTTCTTACAACCAAACCCTTTTTTCCATCCATATGATACTCTGCTATATAGGCATATTGATATCTGAATATGTGTATGTATAGAAACTAATAAATGTATTGAAAAATTGGCAGAAGGATATTTGGCAAGCCAAGCACTTTGCTCCATTTCCCTTAAAACCTTAATTTTTATTTATTTATTTATTTTGCTGGGCAGTTGGGGTTAAGTGACTTGTCCAAGGTCACACAGCTAGTAAGTGTTAAGTGTCTGAGATCGGATTTGAACTCAAGTCCTCCTAAATCCAGGGCCAGTGCTCCATCCACTGTGCCACCTAGCTGCCCCCTAAAACCTTAAATTATGACTATATGAGCAGAGTGTTTTACTTCTGGCTTTATTTGTTTTCATAATTTTACCAAAATTACTATTAAACTCAATTCCATGTCTGTGTAAATTCTTCTTCCCCTTTTGCCAGTGTTCCCATAATTACATGCCACTGAAGAAAAGAGCCTCTGCAGCATCCCATTAAAGCAAGGCCTGGAGAAGTGAATATTTTGAGATTTTCTATCAAATATTTCAGAGCAACTCAAAGAAAAGAATCTACATCCTATGGTCTTGAAAAATTGTATTATTATAGTCCTACATATAGTAGAGTGTTGAGAGTTTTCTAAAATTTTTATAACCCAAGTCATAAAGAAAACTTTTCAGAAGACTTCTATTTGTTATAGTTTTTACAGCTTTTTAAAAGAATATATTTACTTATAATAAAATTTCCTATATTTCTCATGATACAAAGCATAAACATAGACTGTACACCATGCACCAATTGGAAGAAGAAGAAGAAGAAGAAGAAAAAAAAAGACAGGCAAGATAACATTGAACTAGGCCAAAAATGAAAACATTCTAGATAAAGGAGAAAAATATCTAGTTCATTCTCTTAGGTCTGTAATGGGAAATAGATGGTGGGGGTCCATAGGTATTCCTTTTAAAATAATGACACCCTCTAGCACACAATCCAATTAGAACAAAATAGTCTTTTATTTGGGCGCTAGAGAAAGTGACCAAGAGGGAAGGCAAAGACTTGCCTCAAGGGGAGAAAATGGCATAGAGACAACATGATTCTCTGAGGCACATTTCTCCTCAACAGGAAGTGAGGCCAAAATCTTTATACAGGATGGATGGTGGGGGAATGGATGGTGTGACCACCTGACTATTTTGGGAAAATCTTTATTATGTCAGGATGGACCTGGAAAGGTGAGAAGTGTCTTTCATATTTGGATCCATCTTGGTTGGGAAAATCCATGGGAAGACTGATATACTTTGGAGCAGATCTACAAATCAACCTAGCCTTGCTGTGTCCACATTAGGAATTTTAAAAATCCAAATTCATATCTATCTATCTATCTATCTATCTATCTATCTATCTATCTATCTATCTATCTATCTATCTATCTATCCATCCATCCATCCATCCATCCATCCATCCATCCATCCATCCATCCATCCATCCATCCATCCATCCATCTATCTATCTATCTATCTATCTATCTATCTATCTATCTATCTATCTATCTATCTATCTAGAGAGATTGAGAGTCCATTTATTTTCATGCTCTTCTTTATAATGAGGCTGTT
Source organism: Dromiciops gliroides (assembly GCF_019393635.1). Classification (NCBI taxonomy): domain Eukaryota; kingdom Metazoa; phylum Chordata; class Mammalia; order Microbiotheria; family Microbiotheriidae; genus Dromiciops; species Dromiciops gliroides. The sequence goes on along the minus strand of NC_057864.1, from coordinate 346,393,492 downwards.
TTAACCTAGAGAAAGTTGCTGGTGAAGGGCACGTTCATTGATACTCCCTGAATACTGGAATAGTGTGGATATTCCAAAATTGAAGAAATTCAGACAAGAGTACTATGTTCTTAGGGGGCAGCTAGGTGGCACAGTGTATAAAGCACCGACCCGGGATTCAGGAGGACCTGAATTCAAATCCAGCCTCAGACACTTGACATTTACTTTATGTCTACTAAATGGGTATTCCCCAAAGCTCCATCCTGGGTCTCCTCTTCTCCCTCTTTTACTGATCACTAAGTGATGTCATCAACTTCCATGTATGGGAATAAAATAAATTTGAATAAGTTCCTTTTATATATTGGATATGAGACTTTTATCAGAGAAACATACTGCAAGATAGAGAGACAGACAGACAAGATCTATTTAAAATTAAGTATCTGCCTGTCTCCTGCTCAAGGAGACTGGTATCTCAGAGCCATGCTCTGTGCCATGCCTTTCTCCCCATGAGAAGTACAAGGATTTCTCTCTTGGCTTCTCTTCCCCTGCCCCTAAATAAACTACTGTTTTATTCTATTGGTTTTATGTGAAAGAGGGTATAATTCTTTAAAGAGGAATTCCTAAGGACCCCAAACCCCTAACCCTTATCCTGAACCCCCTGTCCTATTTTCCCCATGACATAACAAACACAATTGACTGAGAAGTGACTAAACTCCATCTAGTTGTGTTCCCAGGCCAATGAATTGCCTGGGACTTACCCAGCATTACAATTCCAGCTTCTAATTACTTTGTAAAACCCCCAAACTCTCCTCTTCCTGAGATTCCCAAGTTTTCTTCCTGACCACTTAGTTTATTATGCAAAGAAACCCATTTAGTGAAACTGAGAAACTTACTCTTCCCAAAGGCAATCTCATTGTTCTCTATGTTTTGATACCCCATAAAAACCCTTTCCCTAGCAGTTTCATGAGCAACAATGCCTCTGCCCTAGTTAAAGACCTTAATTTTATTATATTAATTAGTTTCCTTAAATTTCAGGTCGACAATGCTGATATTACCTAAATTTGTTAATAGATTATTTTATTAAAAATAATTTTTCATAGATATATTTTGTTAGGGTGTTTGAGAATCAAATTAATGTCTCTGATTTTCATTTTTTTTTGGTGAGGGGGGGGAATGAGGATTAAGTGAGTTGCCCAGGGTCACACAGCTAGTAAGTGTCAAGTGTCTAGGGCCGGATTTGAACTCAGGTCCTCCTGAATCCAGGGCTGGTGCTTTATCCACTGTGCCACCTAGCTGCCCCGCTCTGATTTTCATTCTAAGAATATTTCAAATACCTCTTTATTAGTGACCATACATCTTTTTTTCATCTATAATTAAACCCAGATTTGTCAGGATTGGTCATTCTGTTCTGCTCCTCAGAACACATTCTTCATCCCATTCTGCATTTTCTGCTGGGTACATAATTGTCTTGTGTTGTTCAAATTTCCTTTCTTTTGAATTTGAGGGTCTTTCTCCTAGTCCCTTAAAAAATTTTTTACTGAAATGAATTGTTAATATATGTCTTGAGTTTCCAGCCTTGGCTTTTGTTTTGTTTGATTTTCTAGAGGCTCAATACATTGGTATTTCTTTTTCTGTAATCAGAAGCTAGATTTAGGCAGTTTTCTTGTATTATTTCTTGCATTATGATGTTCAGGTTTTTTTACTTTTCATGCTTTTCTGGCAAATCTATGATCCTTAGATTGCCTCAAGATATCCTGTCTTCAAGATCAATATTTTTTTTTCCTTGAATTGAGAGCATGTACTCTTTTATTGTTATTGCATTTGTTTTTTCTTCTAGATTACCTTTCATTTCTGTGTATTTGCATTCCCAAACAGTTGTCTTCTCTTTTGTTTCTTGGTGTGATTTGCTATTTCAGATTCAAGTTTTTTCTTCTGCCAAATATTTTTGCTTTATAAGTCATAAATTCTACTCCCATAATTCTAATTTCTCTTTTAATGTATCAGGAACAGTGTCTTGTGGTTCCATGCCCTCCTTGAGTTCCACAGGGTCTCTTCTTTCTCAAGTGTTGAGTCATTTTCTTTTGTTTTGCAGTATTTATTCATAGAATAATTTGCTTACAAATTTGTTTACAAATACTTAAGGCTGTATGTACTTCCTTTTGCTGTTAATTTTTACTCAGTTCATTTATTAGTTTATCTTAAGGGATTTGGATTTTCTTCCTCTTGAGATCTTAAACAAGTTCAATCCCCGCCCCCCCCACACACACACACATACCCCATTATGGTTCACTAACGTAGGTTTCTTCTCTAAGTGGTTTTGGGAGAAACAGAAATGGCCCCAGGTGGATGCTAGACTCTTTTTTTCAGGCTTAGTGGATTGTCCCAACTCCTCCTTCCTTCTACCCAACATATATACACACAGTGTCCTGTCCTGTTCCCTCTGTTCCTCAGTGTTCTTATTTGGCAGTTGGTACTATTGCAACTGGAGATGATTTCTGTCTTTTAGGGTTTAGATCTCTGAGGTGCTTGTACATAGTGTTTGCATGTTGCCTCCATTAGAATGTGAGCTCTTTGAAGGTAGGAACTGATTTTGCATTCTTTCTTTGTATCGCCAGTGCTTAGCAGGGTGTCTGGTACTTATGAGGTGCTCAATAAATGTTTGTTTCATTAATTCTAGCTGTGATGATTAAAAATATGAGAAATGGTTTCTGGGTAATTTAATCATTTTATTATTAGGCTGGCAGATTATTAACAAAAAGAGATATATTGGCCATCTCTCTCAGACCAAAGACCCCTAATGGCAGTGTAGTCTTGGTTCATATACCCTTCCAACTGTAGGAGGAACATCACATAGCAATCAAATCTAATTGGTTTACATGAATCAAGGTAGGTTATATTAAATGAAGTTCAGGGATACATGACTCAGGTCACTCAACTCTTGGTAAGGTGACATCAGAGAAAGAATGTAAGACTCCCTCACCCCAAATACTTCCCATTTAGGTGTTACTATCTAGGCCAAAATCCTTAAGTTTATCTAGATAAAAGAATCTGTCTCCACTCAAGGCTCCTTTGAAACCTTGGCTTGGGCTTGACCCAGATGAAAAGATTTGAAGGAGATCTTGCCTTTGAGTGGGGGTGGGGGGGCAGAGAGAGCACTAAGAAAGAAGGGGAGATCACTGGGTCCCCCAAGATACTGATTGCTAAGAATTATTTCTTATATAGCATTCTAATTCTCTTACATTCAGCCAGCAGAAATCAAGGTAAGTTCAAGCATAGAATACATGAACAGTTCCTTAGCAACTGAACAAGATTGTGAAAGGAAAAGGAAGAATATAACTGAAGACTTAGGAAGGAGGCAAAATTGAAAATCAGTAACACCACTGTGACTTTTTTCAGAGTTGATTGCTATCTGGTAAGATCTAGAAGCAATGGGTATAAATCAGTGAAGCAGATTTTCAATTGATAGGAGGGAAAAATCATTGTAATAATTTAAGCTGTCTAGAAGTGACCTCATTGAAAGGTCATAAGTTATCTATCACTGATTGTCTATAAGTAGATGCTAGATGACCTTTTGGGGGAGGTTTTCTACTTCTTAGATATGCCTCAGACTAGTTTTCTGGGGTCCCTCAAACTCTGATTCTCTGGCTGATAATTACTAACAGATTATTCAACATAAACAACAAATAGAAGAAAAAAGGCCAAATAGGACTAAAGTCAATATTCTCAGGAGCCCCCAGTCAAAAGTCATTTTCCTTCAACAGCTTTATCCACAATTCAGATGAAGACATCAAAGGCATACTTGTGAAATTTGTAGATGACATAGTTGGAAGGGGTATTGTATATTTTGGATAACAGAATCCCGACAGAGGTATCTTGAGGAGATCAATTAAAACATGAAATTTAAAACAGGTAAATAAAAAATGTAAGCCAGATAAATAGAAAGTCTTAAATTTAGGTTCAAAATACAAATCACACCAGGTGTTGTAGGATGATTCATTTAGTAATAGTTCAAATGACAGATGCAGAGGTTTTAGCTGACAAGTTCAAAATGAGTCATGTGTATATGACTGATATGTTCAATGAAGGACAAGCAGATTGGTGAAGGGCCTAGAAACCATAAGTCATTTGAGGAACATTTGAAGGAACTGGGGAAATTTAGCTTAGAGAAGAGAGAAGACTCAGGGAAGATAGAATAAATGTTATTTTAAATACTTGAAGCCACATGGAAGAAGAAAATGCTTTGGGGGGAGTTACCTCAGAACCAGAATTGATGGATTAGAAGCTATGCGAAGGTGGGTTTTGTTACTATAGAAGAAAGAAAATGAAAGATAAAAGAGTAGCTGTATCAGGCCTAGTATATAAAAAAAAGGTCCATGCTGAAAGTGATACACACCATTATGAGCATTATCAAGATATTTAAAAGCAAAAAAGATACCAAATTATGGATCAAAAATCATAATAATTACTGAAAAGGAATGATCAAGAAGGCATCCATTGATATATACCCAAAATATGTCTACTTTTTCATCTTTAAAATAATCTTTACAAGAATGATTTTAAATGCAGATTGAGAACATCCTTGAAAATGTGAGAAGGGAAGAGGCAGGCCTGCTGTGCATATTGTTTACTATTTTAAGAAATCATTTGAGTGAGTAAATGAAAATCCATTTAAAAAATGTATCCTCAGGGCAGCTAGGTGTCACAATGGATATAGAACCAGCCATGGATTCAGGAGGACTTGAGTTCAAATCTGGCCTCAGACACTTGACATTTACTAGCTATGTGATCCTGGGCAAGTCACTTAACCCTCATTGCCCTGCCCCACCCCAAATAATAATAATTAAAATATAGATAGATAGATACACACAGATATATACATATACATATATATGTGTGTGTGTGTATATATATATATATATATATTTACCTGTTTATATATATATATATATATATATATACACACATATAATTTGTGATCCTAATGTAACCTTGATGGAGGATATATGTGTGTGTGAGTGTGTGTGTGTTGTAATGATTGGAGTGACACCACCTGCTGGAAAGTTACTGCAGGAAAGCTCCGCCATGAGAAGATATCTGAGGGCAAGTCATGCAGCTTTTCCTTGGGGTCAGGAAGTGACATTTGCTTGTGGGTACTGTCTATCAAAGCTACCAGCCAACTAGCTTGGAACTGTGTGTGCATGTAGATGGGATGTTCCCAGTTTCACAGGAGGCTTGTGGGAGGAAGAAGGAGCAAGGCTGGCTCTCTTGCTCTCTTTCATCAGGACTCTAGTGGAGAGTGGAGCAGAAATGGGGGATTCCTGAGATACCTGAATCTAGGCCTCTTTCTCTCTCTCTTCACCAAATTCTTATTCTCCTTAATAAATGCTTAAAAGTCTAACTCTTGCTAAAGCTTATAATTTATTGACAATCACTCATTAGATAGTTTAAACAGACTAGCTAGAATTTTAGCCCCTTACAGTGTGTGTACATATACATATACATATATATGTATATATATGTGTGTGTGTGTATATATGTGTATATATATAAGAAAAAATAATTTGTGATCCTAATGGATATATATATATATCCTCCATCAAGGTTACATTAGGATCACAATTTTTTTTTCAAAACAGGGGGGCATGATTAAGTCAAAGGTGTCTGGCAGTGTCAAAAAAAATGTTCAATGCAGACTTTGAATGGAAAAGTTATTTTCTCCAGCTAGTGAAGTCCTCAAGATTCTTCCATTATAGCCAGGTGACACTGTATTGATTGCGCCAAACCACAGAACTATGCAGAGGATACAAATGAGGTTCATAACCACTCAAGATTTCTGCCTCACACTTCCTACTGGAAAAACCAGTTATGGAATCAAAGGACCTGAGCTTGAATCCAGATTTTCCTATTTAATAACGGTGTGACTTCAAGCAAATCACTTTAATACTTTGGGCTTTGGTTTCTTCATCTACAAAAATGTACATGCTGTCCTCTGAGGCCCCTTTCAGTTCTTGACCTATGATCCCATGATCCTATGCTCTCACATGGAATCCATTGTTATCAAAATACTGTCACTCACTTACATCATTCAATCATTTAACAAAAATTTACTCAGGATGTGTTGTGTGCCAGGCACTGTACTAGGTACTAGGAATACAAAGACAAAAAATGATATTGTTGTTGCCTTTAAGGAACATATACATACACTTTTTTTTTGGTGAGGGGCAGGGCAATGAGGGTTAAATGACTTGCCCAGGGTACACAGCTAGTAAGTGTTAAGTGTCTGATGCTGAATTTGAACTCAGGTCCTCCTGAATCCAGGGCTGGTGCTTTATCCATTGTGCCACCTAGCTGCACCCTAAGAACATATATACTCTTGAGGGGAAAAAAAGTAGATACAAAATAAATATAAAGTCAATTGAAGATAATTTCATGGGGAAAGCACCAACAACTGGGGATGGGGAGGGGAATCAGGAAGGGCCTCATGAAGGAGCTAGGACTTAGAATAGCTTTAAACAAAGCCAGGGATTCTGAGAGATCCATATAAGGAGGGAAGACATTTCATGCATGAGGGCTATGTCACAGAGATGAGAGATGAAATTTCCTGTGTAAGAAATAGCAAGTGGATTAGTTTGGCTGAACCTAAGACTATGTAAAGCAGAATAAAGTCTTATACATATGAAAAGGTAGGCCTGAAGCTGATTTTAAGTGGATTTAAATGCCAGTAGACAATATCCACCATATTTCCACTGCCCTTTAGAATATTGGTGACATATAAAATAAAAGCATTACACTGGAATTGTATTGCATCTGACCTGAATAAGGTCTCAATTGTATGGACTGAAACAAATGCAAGTATTATACAAACAACTATTTATAATGCATTAGATGTGATACTGGGATACCTTTTTCTTTTATATAGGCATCTGAAAGAACAGAAAAATCGTACAGACTCTCTTGATAAGAAACCTGGAAGTGTTACAGCCAAGGAGAAAAAAAAACCCAACAACCTATTTCTGCGACAATCAACAGATTGTAATCTCTCCTCTTCTTTCTGTGCATTACACCTGAAAAAAATGAAGCTCCCAATTCCTGTGGTAGAGGTTTCTGAAATGGATCATTGCTGAGTGATATCTGAGCAATACAAAAGTTGCAAAACCAATACTTGGAATTGAAAAATACTGATAAAGCATAGAATAGTTTACAATTTCCTCAAGTTACTTGCTTAATATTGTTTCCTGTAGCTTGGGAGATTTTCTTCTATACCTCAGTCTCACCTTATATAAATGCAAAGATAAGTGCAACCATATATAGCATACTCAGGAGAAGAGAGACAGCTAAACAGACAGAAAGACAGAGACAGAGGCAGACAGATAAAAGTTAGGCAGAGACAGACAGACAGAGGGACAGACAGACTGACAGAGAGAGAGAGAGAGAGAGAGAGAGAGAGAGAGAGAGAGAGAGAGAGAGAGAGAGAGAGAGAGAGAGAGAGAGAGGGTATTTATGAGTTCAGCAAAGATTGTGATGGCAAGAAGTTATGTGATCGGGGGCAGCTAGGTGGTGCAGTGGATAAAGCACCGGCCCTGGATTCAGGAGGACCTGAGTTCAAATCTGGCCTCAGACACTTGACACTTACTAGTTGTGTGACTCTGGGCAAGTCACTTAACCCCCATTGCCCTGCAAAAAAAAAAAAAAAAAGAAGTTATGTGATCCCCACAAACTCTGTTACAATATTATCCTGGATTTGAACTTAACACAACTAACTCTAATAAGAAAAAATAATTACTTCGTTGAACTTCTACAAAGGCATGATTATCTAATATCTATTGTTCTCATAAAAGTAGATGAAACTTCAGCACATCCTTTCAAATCCTGTCATGATTTAATCTGGAATCCAGCAACATGGTACCTAAAAAATCAATTCTTTTCCTTAATATGATCATAATTCTATATTAAAAACAGACAGAAAATTTTAAAATTGACCAAAAATCAGGGGCATTTGCCCACTGCAAATTTTTGAAGGAGGAAAGGTTACTTATTGGTTCCTGCAGCCTCAAGTTATCAACCTTCTTCCTCTCTCATTGAAAGGCCCTTCTTCTCACACCCTAGTTAAAGTCCCTGGGATTCTCATGCTCCTTTTTAACCTAAGTGTATATTGATTGCTGACAAAAAGTGGTTGGAATCTAGAGAGCAGAGGGACCCACAAAGACAAAGCAGATAACTGAGGGATGTCCTAGCAATGGGAAATGAGAGAAATCCAGACAGTCAGGCAGTTACAATCATGTAAGGATAAAGAACATTAAGATATGCCATCAAACAAGGGAAACAGTATGAGGGTACCTGAAAGTTGGTAATAGTAGTAGAGTCTGGAAAATATCATTAGTGTGGTATGATTGAAATAGTCCTAGGCTCTGGGGTCAAATCCTTTATCTCTAGGTTGAAATGCTTCCTCTCTAATTGCCTGGGTGATCTTGGATAACTTATGTAGACTCTCTAATCTTTTTTTTTTTTTTTTTTTGGTGAGGCAATTGGGGTTAAGTGACTTGCCCAGGGTCACACAGCTAGTAAGTGTCAAGCATCTGAGGCCAGATTTGAACTCAGGTCCTCCTGACTCCAGGGCCACTGCTCTATCCACTGTGCCACCTAGATGCCCCACTAATCTTGTTTTGTTGTTTGTAAAATGAAAGAATTGTTCTAGATGGCCACTCAGGTCCTATTCAGGTTAAAATCTATGATAACATGGCTCTACCCATCTGGAATGAAAGTTCAATTGTGTGGACTGAAATTTGGGAGTTAGGATGGGGGGGCATTCTTTTGTCTAAAATAATTGAGGTGAGGACAAAATAGGATATGAGTAACCATCCATGGAATCAAGAGAGTGGCTAATTCAAACACAGAATGGCTAGATGAGTACCCAGCTGTGAGATGTGGGGAACAACACAAGTGTTTGATAAACAAAGAAGAAGGCAAGAAGCTAGTTTTTGAAACACAGTTGTGAGGAGTGTGGGCAAGAATAGACTTGAGGGCTGAATCCACTTGAGAAAAGATGATATTGTCCAAGGAATGATCAGAGCAGATAAATCAGAGGCCATAAGAGGTGAAACTCTACATACATATGTATGTGTGTATGTATGTGTATATATATATATATATATATATATATGTATGCATGTATGTATTGTGTATGCGTGTGTGTACATCTTGAAGAATTCCTGGTATTAAAAAATCCAAGGAGGGGGCAGCTAGATGGCACAGTGGATAGAGCACCGGCCCTGGAGTCAGGAGTTCCTGAGTTCAAATCCAGCCTCAGACACTTAACACTTACTAGCTCTGTGACCCTGGGCAAGTCACTTAAACCCAATGGCCTCACTAAAAAAAAAAAAAATCCAAGGGGAAAGCAGAAGGCAGATACGAACTTGTTTTGTATGGGAACTCAGTTTCCAAATACCTGAAATTATATCTCCACTTATGTCTTCTCTATCAACTAATTAATTAAAATGTATTTAGTAATCACTTACTATGTAGTAGGCCATGGAAATGCAAAGATATAATCAACATAGTCCCTTCCTTTAAGGAGCATGTCCACTCAAGTCATTTTGCTCTAATCTCAAAAGAGAATTATATACATATATTTTTTTCTTTTGCCTCTTCCCACCCAATTCACTTTACACTTTTTAGCTCAAATCATGTAACAGAGTTGGGTTAGGATGGAGGCAGCTCCAACAGGAGAATAATATTTCATTACCATTTCCTACACTAACTCACACACCAAAACAAGCAGAAAGCATTTAGTTTTATGACCTATTATCTCTGGTGTCCTATCCAATTCAATTCACCAAAATTTATTAAGTATCTAATATTTGCAAGGTATTTTGCAAAATACTAGAAACATAGTTTCCCAAGTAGGCAACAAAGAAATCTAGTTGAATTTCCATAATCATAAGGCAATTGGTAAAGTTTCTAAGAGCACAATCCATTTTTGCTCCCTCCCTCAAAATTCTGGAAAGCCATGTTAATCCATAGTCTAGGTCATCAGATTTTGAAATCAGGGCCTAGATCAGCAGGAAAAACAGGCCAGTTGAGAGAGATTGGGCCTGAAAGCCTAATCATTGGGAATGAGGAAATTTATCAGGAAAGGTCCAATAGCAAACAAAAAGTGGAGGCTGTTTGTTGAGTGGCATGAGGGATACCCATAAATGGATAGCCTGATGATGTCCTATGAGGCATGGAATGTAAAATAGTAATCAAAATGTAATAGGTGGAAATCCAAACAATTCAATTCACCTATTACTTATGTTTTTGTTTGTTTGGTTTTTGTTGTTGTTGTTGTTGTTGTTTTGGAGGGGGGGTTGCGGGTTAACGACGGTTAAGTGACTTGCCCAGGGTCACACAGCTAGTAAGTGTCAAGTGTCTGAGGCTGGATTTGAACTCAGGTACTCCTGATTCCAGGGCTTTATCCGCCGGTGCTTTATCCACTGCACCACCTAGCTGTCCCATACCTATTACTTATTAAGTGTACTAAGTTCAAATCGTTATATTTTGTGAAGGAGATGTGAAGAAGGAAAAAAAAATGCTTCTCCTGTTAAGGAGCTTGTCATACAGGATCCCCTCATCTATAGTCACACCCAAAGAGGACACCCCTACAGAAAGGCCTGAGGAAAGGCAACTAGGCAAACAGTGACCCAGAGTCCTAATTCTATCACCAAGGAGAGATAATGAAGTTTCTGACTAGAAGAATGGGAAAACAAAATAAAGCAAGAGAATCTGAAAGTCATCAAAAGCAAGAAATATGAATACAAAGCCACAGAGAATGGTCAACTGTGACCCATATCATGTGAAAATGGTTCTGTAACCTAGACATAGATGACAACCGATATTCTGGGATAAACCTGAACTGCGGATCCCATCTGTGAAGAAATGGAACACTACATGGACAACTAAGTCAGGAAGTCAGACATGGCATGGAAAAGTAATGACAGTTTCTGAAAATGGGGCTAAAGGTGAGGGATTGGTCTCAGGGGAAAGAGCAAGTAATGGAACTTGGGTACAATATTAAAACAGGACCAGCAATAAGGTAACTTGATCCATAGCTTATCAGTTATGCAAGCAGGGGTCTTTACATCTCCCCAACATCGGGGTCAAACTGGTCCCAGAGCTGGGAGTGCAGCTGAGCCTGGGGTTAAGTGTGCCCAGCTGTGGAGATTGGATGGAAGCAGGGACAGGAAGTCAGGCAGGTCATTATAAATGGCAAATGATCCAGTGAGCTCCTCTGATTCTGACCTCAATTCTCTACTTGAAAAGCTGATAATATCAGATTAGGCAAGGTAAAGAATCTTAAGGGGAATACTAGAGGAGAGGAGATAACTGAGAATGGAGAGTGCCTAGTAGTACCACATTTCAAACTATCCTACAAGGTAGTAATCAATAAAACCATTTAATACTAGTTTAAAAATGATCTTTCACTTTATTCCACTTCAAGTATGATACAGTTTAGTGACACTGGGCTTCTTTGGTTCCTCAAGAAAAATATTCCATTTCTTGTCACCATGACTTTTCACTGGCTGTTTCTCAGGCCTGGAAGGTTCTCCCTTCTTATATCCACCTTCCAGCTCTCCTGGGATTCGTTTTGAGACTCAGCTCAAATCTTATCTGCAAGGGGCCTTTCCCCATCCTCCCCACGGCTGATGCCTTCCAGTTTACTCTGTGTATATCTTCTATGTATGTAGATGTTTTCGTGGTGCTTCTCCTATTCGATTTTCATCTCCTTAAGAGCAGAGATTGATATTGTCCTATATTGTGTTCAAGCAGTGGCTGTCACATAGTGTTTAATAAATGTTTGTTGATTTATTGTAGAGGTTATTCAATGGAATGTATTAAGTATACCACATATCATATATCACACATCAGATGAACCTAGTAGACCAAAGATCCTAAAACTGGAGCATCTAGGGGTTCCCAAGGTTTCCCTGTTTGACAAGAACTGCTAGGAAAACTAGAAAGGAAGCTAGATGAAACAGGTCAATATCTCACAACATGTACCAAGTAAGCTCTAAATGGATACATGACCTAAATATAAAAGGTCACATCATAAACAAATTAGAGAAGCAAGAAAGACAGTATTTTTGGATCTGGAGATAGGAAAGAATTGATGAACAAAGCAAAATATAGAGAGGTCATTGAAAATAAAATAAATAATTTTTGATCACATAAATATTTATAATTTATTATTTGTTTATTTTAACATTTTCTCTCTAAATTTTGAGTTCCAAATTCTTTCCTTCTTTCTAACTCCTTCCCCATCCACTAAGAAGACAATGATGTGATGAAAATTATATTTATATTTATATTTCAATATTAACCCTATTACAAAAAAGGAAATGAGAGAGAGAGGGAGGGAAGGAGAGAGAGAAACTTTGTACTTCAATTTGGACTCAGAGTTCATCAGTTCTTTCTCCTCTACCTCTCTTACTTTATTTTCAAAGTCCTTTTTGAGCTCTTCTTCGGTCTGAGACCAATTCATACTTTTCCTGGAAGCTTTAGATGTAGGAGCTTTGACTTTACTATCTTCTTCTGAGGGTGTATTTTGACCTTCCTTGTCACCATAGAAACTTTCTTTGGTCAGATTTTTTTTTCTGTTTGCTCATTTTCCCAGCATAATTCTTGATTTTCAACTCTTTGTTAAGCTATATACAAGCAGTCATGCAAAAAAATTCCACATTAGCCAGGTTGTAAAAGAAAATAGACAAAACCAAAAGTTCAGATAAAGGAACTAACAAAAAAATTACGCTTCTATCTATATTCAGATACCATCAGTTCTCTCTATATATATGGATTGCATTTTTCATAAAACCTTCAGAGTTGTCTTGGATCATTGCATTGCTGAAAATAAGCAAGTCATTCACAGTAGACCATCCTACAATAGTGCTATTATTATATACACAGCACATTTCACCCTGCATCAGGCCATGTAGTTCTGGCCAGGCTTTTCTGATAGCATCCAAAACTAATATCTTTTTTTTTTTTAATATTTTTGTTGGGGCAATGAGGGGTTAAGTGACTTGCCCAGGGTCATACGGTTAGTAAGTGTCAAGTGTCTGTGGCCAGATTTGAATTCAGGTCCTCTTGAATCTAGGGCTGGTGCTTTATCCACTGTGCCACCTAGCTGCCCCCTCAACTCTTTGTTAGAGTGGGGCACTGCTTCCAGGGTGGAGGGAGTACTCTCCTTAATTTCAGGAGGTTTGTGCAGCTGTTTTCAGAGATACTTCTAGGAATTTGTAAGTTTTTAGTTCTTCCAAGGTGGTATGATTTAAGGAGAGGTATGTTTACTACTTTCCTAGCCTGTTGTCTGGTCTGTAAGCAACCACAAGTCTGCTTTTCTGCTCTGGAACTATGAAGAGTCTTGCTCTATTGTGGCTACAAGCCCTTGTGTGCTTGTGTTCCTCTCCCACCTGGTAACACCACCCAAGACTGTGACTTGTATCCAAGTGACATGGAGCTTAGGAGATATCAAGGAATCAAGGGCATATTAAAATTTAGCTTGGCCAGCTAGATATTAGGATGGACACACCTAAGAAGTAAGGGGAGACAATATTCTGTAGCAGGAAAGTCAGTTAGGTGTGGCTACTACCTGAGTTAGGAGACAGAATTAACTCCAAAGGACAGGACTATCATTCCAAAAGCAAAATCCCCTGGCTCTCAGGAATCATTCCCCACCCCACCCCCACAAGAAACTTTCCATTGTCTGGTAGTCACCCCCTCTATCCTCTATAAAGTCTTTGGCCTTCCTTCTATTCTGGAAGGAAGAGGTTTCTAAGCCATCTCCTTCCCTTGAAGCTAAGTCTTTCCTTTTGGTCACTTTCTCTAGTACCCAATAAAGGACTATTTTAATTCTAATTGGACTGTGTGAGACAGTGTAATTCTTTACAGAGGAATGAATACCTAAGGATTCCCACCACCTAGTTCCCCTGTGACATGAGTATGGGCAAAACAATGGAATTCTGCCTCATTGCTAGCAAAGAGATCCCTGTAATCTTCTGACAATTGTTCAACCCCCTTACCATCTGTGGGCTGAGAGTTCCAGAAGCTGTTGCTACTGCTGCTGATTCAGAGGTTCCCAAGGCCTGCTCCTTGTTTACTGGGGCTGGATCTGCTCTGGTGTGGCCTGTGCTGTACTGTTCTCCACTTTTACCCTGGTACAACAGACCTTTCCTGCTGACTTTCTAAGTTGCCTTTAGCTGGAAAATTATTTCACCCCATCCTTTTGTGAGTTCTGCCGCTCTAGGAATTGTCTTATGGTATTATCTGAAGGTATTTGGATGGGGTATTGGGGTGAGCTCAAGCAAGTAACTGCCTTTCCTTCCCCATCTTGGCTCTGCTCCCATTAGTTCTTTCTCTAGAGGCGGATAGCATTTTTCATCCTGAGTCCTTTGGAATTGTCTTAAGTGATTGTGTTGATCAGAGTAGCCAAGTCTTTCATAGATGATCATTATTACAACATTACTACTACTGTGCACAGTGATGTCCTGGTTCTTCTCACTTCATTTTTTTTATCAGTTCATATAGGTCTTGCCATGGTTGCTTTTTGTTTGTTTGTTTGTTTGTGTTTTATTCTGAAACCATCCCCATCTCATTTATTATAGCATAATAGAACTCCTTTACAGTCATATGCCACAACTTGTTCAGCCATTCCCCAGTTGATGAATATCCCCTCAATTTCCAGGGTTTTGCCACTTCAAAAAGAGCCATTTTAATCTTTTTTTTATACATATAGGTATTTTTCCTTTTTGGTATAGACCTAGTAGTTGTATTGCTGGATCAAAGGGTATATACAGATTTACAGCCCTTTGGGCATAGTTCCAGATTGTTCATCAGAATGGTTGGACTAGTTCACTACTCCACCAATACTGTATTAGTATACCTATTTTTCTACTCCCACGTCATCATTTGTCACTTTCCTTTTAGTTATGTTAGCCAGTCTAATAGGAAAATGGTGGCACCTCAGAGTTGTTTTAATTTTCATTTTCCAATTATTAGTGATTTATACCATTTTTCACATGACTATTGATAGCTTTGATTTCTTCTTCTGAAAATTACATGTTCATATCCTCTGACCATTTATCAATTGAGAAATGGCCCAGTTCCCTACATATTTGAGAAAAGAGACCTTTATCAGAGAAATTTGTTATATTTTTTCTCAATTTTCTGTTTTCCTTCTAATTTTGGATGCATTGGTTTTGTTTTTGCAAAACTTTTTTAAAAATTTAATATAAGCAAACTCATTCATTTTACCTCCCATGATCTTCTCTATATCCTGTTTAGTCATAAACTATTCCCTTATTCATAGAGGTAACAGATAAGATTTTTCCATGCTCCCCTAATTTGCTTATATCTCTCTTTATTTCTAAATCCCACCCCCACTTCCCTAAATGATGCCTTGTCATGATGAGGAGGTTTGCATAGCTCAATGAAACTATGAGCTATGCCATACAGAATTACCCAAGATGGACAGGTTATAGTAGAGAGTTCTGACAAAAGGTAATCCACTGAAGAAGGAAATGGCAAATTGTTCCAGTTTCTTTGTCAAGAAATTCCCATGGACAGTACTAAAACAATAAAAGAGATGACATTAGAAGATGAGTCCCTAAAGTCACAAGGTGTCCAATACCCTACTGGAGAAGAACAGAGGATGACGTGAAGTAGCTCCAGTACTTAATGAAGTGGCTGGGTTAAAAGCAAAAGGAAGCTCAGACATATATGTGTCTGGTGATGAAAGGAAGGTCTGATGCTAAAAGGATCAATATCACAAAGGAACCTGAAAGGTAATATCTATGAACCAAGATAAGCTCCATATGGACAAACAGGAGATGGAAAGATTAGACATCAGAATCTTTGTTGTCAGTGGGAATTGGTGAATTTAATTCAAAAGATCACTACATATACTAGTGTAAGCAATAATCCCTTAGAAGAAAGTAATTGGCCCCCATAGTCAATAAAAGTGTGAGAAAAGTAGTATTGGGTTATAATCTCAAAAATTACCAAATTCAAATATCTGTTCAAATCCATTCATACCATTCAACATCACAGTAATATATGTCTATGCTCCAATCACTGATACCAAAGAGGCCAAAGTTGATCAGTTTTATGCAAACCCACAACATCTAGAAATAACACCAAAAAAGATGTCATCACAGAATATTGGAATACTAAAGTGGAAAATCAAAAGATAATTAATTCAACCAACAGGCAAGTTTGGCCTTGGAGTACGAAATGAAGCAAGGCAGAGACTAATAGAGTTTTGTCAAGATAACTTGCTGTTCATAATAAACACTCTTTTTCAACAAGCCAAAAGGTTAATTTACACATGGACATCAGCAGATGGTCAATATAGAAATCTGATTGCTTATGTACTTTGAAGCCAAAAATGGAGAAGCTCTATGCAGTTAGTTAGAACAAGACCTGCAGCTAACTGTGGTTGAAATCATGAGCTTCTTATTGCAAACTTCATACTTAAATTGAAGAAAGTAGGGGAAATTATCAGACCACTTAGGTATGACCTAAATAACATCCATAATGAATATGAAATGGAGGTAATGAATACATTTAAGGGATTAGGTTTGGTATATAGAGTGCCTGATAAACTATGGACACAAGTTCATAATATTGTACAGGGGGTTACAATAGAAAAAATTCCAAAGAAAAAGAAGAGCAGGAAAGAAAAATGGCTATCTAATGTGGCTTTAGACATAGCTGAGGGGAAAAGGAAAGGGAAAGGGAAAGAAAAAAGGGAAAGATATACCCAACTAAATGTAGAATTCCAAATAATAGTAAAGAGAGATAAGGTTTTCTTAAATGAGCTATGCAAAGAAATAAAAGAAAACAATAGAGTGAGAAAGATACATTCTCTTCAAGAAGATTAGATATATCAAGGGAAAGCTTCATGCAAAAATGGGCATGATAGATACAAATGTATTAGGGACGTAACAGAAGCAGATGATATTAAAAAGAGATGGTAAGAATATACAAAAGAATTATACAAAAATCACAATATCACTGATAACCATGACACTGTAGTTCCAGATATAGAGCTGGACATACTGGAGAATGATTCAAATGGTTCTTAGAAAACATTACTAACATAAGGCTAGTGGAAGTGATGGCATTCCAGCTGAGCTATTTAAAACCCTAAAAGATGATTCTGTTAAAGTGCTGGACACAATATGCCCCCAAATTTAGAAAATTGTGACTACTGGATTGGAAAAGGTCAGTTTATGTCCCCATCTGAAAGCAGGGAAATACCAAAGAATGTTCACATTACCCAAAATGTGTTCATTTCTCATGCCAGCAAGGTTATGTTTAATATTCTGCAAGGTAGGCTTTAGCAATATGTGCAATGAGAATTACCAGAAGAGCAGGAACTAGAGACTAATTTGCCAACATTTGTTGGATTATGGAGAAAGCAAGGGAGTTCCAGAAAAGCATCTACTTCTGTTTCATTGACTGCCCAAAAGTCTGACTGTGTGGATCACTACAAAAAGTGGCAAGTCATCAAAGGGATGGGAGTACCGGATATGGGCCAAAAAACAATAGTTAGACATGAACATGGAACAACTGATTGGTTTAAGATTAGAAAAGCAGTATGGAAAGTCTATATAGTGTCACCATATTTATTTAACTTATATGTACAATCCATCATGCAACATGCCAGGCTGGAAGAATCAAAAGGTTGCCAGGAGAAATATCAACAATCTCGGATATGCAGGTGATATCACTCTCATAGAAGAAAGTGAAAAAGAATTAAGAAGTCTCTTTATGATGACGAAAGAGGAGAATGTAAAAGCTGGTTTCAAACTTAACATAAAAAAAACCCAACAACCTAATATCTTGGCAATTGGTCCTATCACTTCCTGGCAAATGTAGGGAGAAGAAATGGAAACTGTCAGATTTTATATTCTTGGGCTCAAAGATCACTGCAGATGGTGACTTCAGCCATGAAATTAAAAGACACTTGCCCCGTGGAAGGAAAACTATGGTAAGTCTGGACAGCATAATAAA
This sequence comes from Dromiciops gliroides, assembly GCF_019393635.1. Lineage (NCBI taxonomy): Eukaryota > Metazoa > Chordata > Mammalia > Microbiotheria > Microbiotheriidae > Dromiciops > Dromiciops gliroides. The sequence goes on along the minus strand of NC_057864.1, from coordinate 346,375,465 downwards.
AAGCCTAAGCAGCACCATGCCAACAAAAGTCTATATAGTCAAAGCTATGTATTGTTGTTGTTGTTGTTATTGTTATTGTTGTTGTTTTCAGTAGCAATGTATAACTATGAGCATTGTACTATAAGGAATAAAGCTGAGAACCACAGAATTGATGCATTCAAATTGTGGTGCTGCAGAAGAGTTTTGAGAGTCCCTTGGACAGCCAGGAATTCAAATCAGTCAATATTTAAAGAAATTAATTCAGTCTGTTCACTGGAAGGTCAAATACTGAAGCTGGACTGTAAACACTTTGGCCACTTAATGAGAAGATGGGACTCATTGGAAAAGACCCTGATAATTGGGAAAGATTGAAACAAAAGAAAAAAGGCATGTTAGAGGATAAGATGGATAAGTAGTATCATGGAGACACTGAAAATGAACTTGGGCAGGCTTTGTGAGATAGTGGGGCATAGAAGAACCTGGCATGTTATATCCCATGGGGTCATGAAGAGTCAGACACAACTGAATAACTGAACAACATTATATATAATTGTGTATCCATTTTGATCTTTTCTCTATATATTGTATGAGATTTCCAGTTTCCTTAGAGGTTATTCTTAAAAAGTGTGTTCTTGAGCCAATAGCTTGGATCTTTGTGTTTATCAAACATTCTTTTACTGTAGTCGTTAACTTCTTTATATTGTATACCCAACCTATTTCATCATTCAACCATTCTGTTTCTTGTCCAGTAGCAGATAACAGGCATTTTTTTCCATATTTTATCCCTGAATTCAAATACCCATTTAGTTACTTTTTTTTTTTTTGGTGAGGCAATTGGAGTTAAGTGACTTGCCCAGGGTCACAAAGCTAGTAAGTGTTAAGTGTCTGAGCCCAGATTTGAACTCAGGTACTCCTGAATCTGGAGCTGGTGCATTATCCACTGCGCCATCTAGCTGCCCCTCAAATACCCATTTAGATCAAACTTTTGATCAAAAAATTTTTCCCATTCCTCTTACATAATGATCAATTCAATTCCATAAAATTGATCAAATATCAGCTCTATTCAAGGAACTATTCTGGGTGCTGAGGGTGCAAAGACAAAAATGAAACATTTCCTGAAATCAAGAAATTTACATTCCACTTGGGGGAACGTATTGTATTCACAGAGAAGAAAATCACTATGTGTTTAAGCATGTGCATGTGTGTGTGAGTTTGTGTCCACACATATAAAACAAATTAGAGTGATAGAGAGCAATAACAACTTGAGAGATCAGAAGAGGCCTCATGTAAGACTTTTCCAGCTAATTTCACTTTCCATCAGCTACTCTACTTGGTTTCACTCCAGGGTTATCATGCTTCCCCCAGGATAAGCTCCTCATCTGACATCTCATCATCATGGAGGCTGATTCAGCTTTGACACCCAATACTTCCTCAGCATATTCAGTGGCCTCTCCCCTCTCATTGGAGGCCTGGAGGAAGAAGCAATGAACTCCTCCAAAAGGCTTCACTTTATAGAGGGCCCAGACTTTTCTAATTAATATCATTTCCCTTCAGCTTTCTGCTTGGTTTTGAATTCCTAAACACTATGTTCTTTCTTTTTCTTATTTGTATCCAAGCAATTAGTATAGTACCTGGCACTTAGTAGGCACTTAATAAATGTTTCTGATTATGACTATGTAATACTGGCACCTAAGCTGATCCTTAATAGAGCTAAGGCTTCCAAGAGGAAGAAGGGAGAAGTTTCTAGACACATATAGTACCAATATTATTTAGTGAAAGAAAAATCAGTTTGATAGGTAGATTATTATAAGTTTGAGATAATGAAATATTCAAATAGAATATTAACTACCTTCGATATAAATTTCATAAATTCTTTGAGATCACATGACAATCATTAGAAGAAAGAAATTAAAATTATTATTATTATAAGCATGCACCTCAAAAAGTATCATAAGAAATATATGTGTTTGGAAGAGTCATATGGAAATTCCTAGGAACTCAGAACTGTACCACTCACCTAATAGTATTTTTTATGGTTCTGTCCTTATTGTTCCCTAAATTCTATAATTATTCTAAAGGAGTACTAGGAACCAATATGTACTCAGTCTCACCTGCAAGGTCCCAGAGGTTGAGAGAATCTATCTTTTTTTTTTCCCCACAGTCCCTTAAAAAGATTCACTCTAGGGAAAAACCTGGCATTCTGTGCCACAAAATCCCATATAGACATATTTGGAAATCACTCTCTCAAATTCCACTTAGATGCATCACTTTTCTATTGCACACACTCTCTCATCAAATACTGGCACTACCTTTTTCTCTCTTCACTAGTATTAACCACTCCTTACACACATACACACACACACACACACACACACACACACACAAACACAAACACATACTAGCTCTCAACACCTCCACCACAAAAACCCTGTGGTCAGTCTACTAGCCAAGTCTACTCCACCAATTCACAGTATCATACAAATAGACTGAATGTTCTGTTCTGCCCCAGTGAGCAATCAAGCAACCATTGACAGCAGCCAAAACTCATCAACTTAGGTATGAGTTAGACATTGGTCTTTTAATGTCTATAAGCCACGATCATAGACAGAATTCCAGGTATTATGATGTCACACAATCTCAATTAAAATATCAAATTTATTAACCATCTTGTTCAATTAATTGGAGATATCATAAGATAACATTAAAAGAATATTGATTAAAAAAAGAATATTGATAAGTGATTGAAGTAATCGAAATAATCAAAATAACCTTGGAAATAACTGTACTTTTTAGGGTACTCCTAATTGAGAAGTGATTCTGGATAACTGCAAATTAGTTCAGCTCTCAATAAATATTTTCTAGCTAGTGCATCCATCATTACTATGAATAATCAATACTCTAATGATCTTTACCCTCCACTAAAGCCCTTCCCTGATGTCTCATTGAGGTGTGGAGGTGACATTCAGGTCTTGAAGGTAAAATTAACACATAAACTCTGGAAGGTCCTACCAAGCTGAAAAGGCTTCAAGCATTGGCTTGTTGATGGATTATAATTATGCCATCTAAGTTCACCAAAGTTAAATTAGGTGAAAGTTAGCAAACAGACGAGGGTGTACGGATGTTGATTTTAGCAAAAGAGACTGAGAAGGACTAGTCAAATCAGTAGGAAGAGAACACAGAGCAGTGTTTGCAAATCCAGAAAGAGGAGAGTAGCCAAGAGGAGAAGGTACTCAATACCACAAATGCTACAACGAGGTAAAGAACAAAAAGGGTTGATAAAAGGCCTTCAGATTTGGCAATTAAGTGATCATTGAAACTTTGGAAAATTGGTTTTCAAATGAGTGGATTGGATGCTGGATTGAAAAAAAAATGGTGGCAGATTGAGATAAGTAGTAATCTAGATCCATGAATTAATTACAGTGAAGAACCTCCCTCCATTAATGCATATGAGCAACTCATCTGTAATATTATCCTAGAGAGTTGTCTTAGAAAAGAAACTTAATCTGAGAAATGCTTATGCCAGCATAAAGTATGGCACAGGGTAAGCTGTATTCACTTTAACATTTCCACAAACTTCAGCAACATGGCAAATAATATGAACTTCAGTTCTGAAGGACAAAAATGTAACTTTCCACATTCCTGATTGAGCATTCCACGTTTCTAATTATTCACACCTACTTCACATAATGTGTGTGCTGAAAGGAAGGTCAAACAGCCATACTAACTTTTCATACTAAGTCAAAACACTTTAAGACGGTCAGTCAGTTGTGTCTGTGACTTTGTTTAGGGTTTTCTTAGCAAAGATATTGCAGTGGTTTGCCATTTCCTTCTCCAGCTCATGTTATACATGAGAAAACTGAGGCAAATAGGGTTAAGTGACTTGGCCAGGGATCACATAGCTACTAAGTGTCTAAGACCAGATTTGAACTCAGGAAGATGAGTCTTCCCCACTCCTGCCACAGTACTTTATCCACTGCAATACCTAGTTTCCCTAAAACACATTAAAAGCATGTCCAACTTGGCAATCTTTTTTAATGTAATTAAGTTTTGTAACCTGTGAAAATATGGACTGTTCAAATTAAGCACAGACTTTCCAGTTAGAAGGCGAGTCATTTAGCAGATCTTCCAAAGCCTGTCTGATGTCGTATCTATACAACTGAAATAACTGGACTATGGCACAGTCAGTCCAGTATTCACAGATGTCTTAACAACCAAATCAGACTGCTACATGGTCAATCAGTTGATCAATGCGTAATTGATTGTGAGAATGGCTAGAAATACCAGCCAATTTGTTAACTGTGTGGAGAAATACCCTCAGTTAATGAACAAATTGGAGCAAGGAAATTAAGGGAATGTTATCAAAATTGTTCAGATTGAAGGGAAAAATTGAATAAATGAATTCTGAGTTTCACCGCTTTATTAAACAATCACACACACATGCACGCAGGCGTGTGCGCACATACACATATACAAGCACACATACACACCTACCTGGCAAGGCTTGAATAGTTTATTATTGATTTCTTAACATTTATTAACCATCTGCTTTCTACAGAACGAACCTGAAGTCTGAATCCAGCCATCTCTGCGTCAGTTTATTGATCATCTTGAGTAGTTCTGAAAACAGGGACAAATGTTCTGTAATGTGCTTTTTGAAAGAGATAGAGATAACAAAACAAACCTATTTCAACGATTTCATGTAAAGAATGTTACTCAAACCTCAGCATCATTTTAAAAAAATTTTCTTTTTGTTTTGATATTACAGTCATTTTAGGATATCCACCATCCCTACCACCACATACATGCACATACACACAAACATGAAAACACGCACAGAATGAATCATCCCTTGTACTTTAAAAAGTCAAGCAAAATTGATATAGCAACCCTGTTTTATAGCATATGTAATGTTCTGTATCCACAGTTCAGTTCTGCAGTTAAAATGAGACGTATTTGTAAATATCTTCTTAAGGATGAATAGTCATTACAATTGCATGGCACTGAGATTTGTTTAGTTTTTCTTTTCATTTATATCTCTGTACTTTTATGAGATCTCTGGTTGTACTTACTCAATTCTGCATCATCAGTTCATACAAGTCTTTCTGTGTTCTATGTATTCCTCCAATTTGTTGTTCCCTGTGCTTCAATAACATTCTGTTCCATTCATATACCATGATTTGTTGAGCCATTCCCCAATTAATTAGCAGTAACTTTGTTTCCAACTTGTTTTGCTACCACAGACTGTGTTACGATGAATATTTTGGTACATATGGGACCTTTCTTTCTACATTTGCTCCCCTTGGAACATAGGCCTAAAAGTGAGAACTCTGATTCAAAGGCTGTAAATAGCTTTGTTGTATGTAAATTTACAAACTGTTTTCCAGGATGATCAGAATTATTCACAGCTCCACCATTAGTGTATTCTTCAGCACAATTATGAAAAGAATACCCATTGAGACAACCTCAAAATTTTTAGGAAAGGCAAAAGAAGGCGCTAGAAATGGGAAAAAAGAGAGGAAGAAAAGAAAGAGGGAAGGGAATAGGTATAAGAGGGAAAAGAGAAAAATAGAATAGGCTATAACCATTGATCTTCCATGCTGTAGGCATTTTTTAAATGATTAAATGGACATATTTTTGAACTTTTCATATGGGGTATTTGGTTGTCCCCTGAACATAGCTGAAAATCCAAATCATTTATGAAACAAAAATGAAGACTAAGTATGAGTGTAACCTGGACTTGTTTAGACAAGTTACTTGAGGTACCCTCAAGGGGACTTTGAAGCATGTCATGATGGCCTAACTTTTGCATTTCCCTATTAATGAGTGATGTAGGCTCCTTTGATTGGCCACCTGTGACTTCACAACTGGTGAGACTGAGCCAATTCCTCTCTTTTCTGCCTCTTGGGCACTACAGCTGCTGTATCCAGAGGATGACAATCACAGTTCACCAATAACTTGAGAACCACGAACTGAATGAGTCAAACAATTTCCTCCCCTCCCTTCTCCTTCTCTTTTACCCCAACTCTGAGAAATGAGCATGCAGATCTTTGATTCCTTTCTGTGTTGTTTGTCCTCCTCAATTTCAGGTGCCAGAGAAAGATCCTCATAGGGCTTGAGAGTTCTGCCCATGGTGACCTTGAAATCAAGTTTGCAAGCAGGATGGTTGCACTAGTAAAAGAAAAATACATTATAGATAGTTAGATGGATAGAAAGATAGATAGATGTAGATATAGATAGATAAGTGTTATATATATGTTTACATGTGTGTGTGTGTATATATATATAGTGTATATATATATATATATATATATATATATATATATATATATAGTATATAACATATGGTCCTCAAAGTCAGAGAATGCAAAGTTTTGAAGAAAATCATGTTCCAGGTAATCAGTAATTTATATGAGAATAACTCCCATGAAGTACTATATAAAGTGGTTTCTTCAAAGCCACAATGTGAAGCAGTTATTATTGTTATTTTCTAGAAGAAAAAATTCAAACTCATCTCTCACAAAGGCTAAGTAATTTAATTATAGTCACACATGGAACATCAGAGCTGCTACCTGAACCCAGGTGTATTAACTGTACATCCAGGGCTCATTCCACTCCAGAGCACAGCCTCAGCTTAAATGAGTGAAAAAGAATAGTGATAACTCTCTTTAGAAAAAGAATAACATGTAGATATACACAGCCTCATTATTTATGTCATACTTTAAGACCTTAATTATATGATTATCCAGACCCATGTGATGCAGCCACAGGGGAACAGAATGAGGCAAGGTTCTTTTTTAGACCAATTGGTTTGGGGACAGTACATCCTTGTAACAGAAATGGTGATACACTAAAATCAATATTCAACATATCAAATATATTGGTACTAACATTTTTTTAACTAGGTTTTGTCATTCTCCATCTCTGCTTTCAAAAAGTCAGAAAATAAGTAAAAAATGGTAAAAACTTGAAATAGAAAAGCTCCTAGAACCTAATTACTCAACAACACTACATATATTTCATGTGATATAAGGTAGTTAGCTGAAAGTGACTGACCTCTGATGATCAGAGTCAGTTAACTTTAGGTTTAAAAAAATACTGTTGCTCTTCTGCTACTGTATGTTGTTAGCAACACCATTGCTGAAAATCAAAGCAGCTGGTTTGGGATACAGGGAAGGAGGAAGAAAGACAGTCTCTAGTTCCCCATTCTCTTTTCTACCATTCCTTAGTGCTCTTTATGTGTGTAAACATATTCTTTTTGATATTTACATGAAAATAATTTTACTTCCTCATTTCTTTTAAAATTTTAATTATAACTCTTTTACATTAACTTCTTGTCTAAATATGTGCCTTTCCTACCCAGCAAACCTTATAACATAGAATAAAACAAGAAAAATTAGTTCAAAGGTCTCATTCTTAAATATGTAAATAACTGAGTCAAATTTATAAAAATACAAGTCATTCTCCAATCGATAAATCATCACAGTATCTGAACATATAGTATTCAGACAAAGAAATCAAAGCTATCTATAATCATATGAAAAATGCTCTAGATTCCCATTGATCAGAGAAATGTACAATAAAACAACTCTGAGGTATCACCTCACACCTATCAGAGTGGCAAATATAACAAAAAAGGAAATATTGGATGTTGGAAGGGATATGGGAAAACTGAGATGATAATCCACTGTTGGTGGTGTAGTGGCTAAGGACTGGAAATCAAAAAGAATGCCCATCAATTGGGGAATGGCTAAACAAGCTATGGTATATGATGGTGATGGAATATTATCGTGGTATAAGAAATGACAAAGCAGTATGATTTCAGAAAGGCCTAGAAAGACTTGTATGAACTGATGCATAGTGAAATGAGGAGAATTTGGAACTCAAAACTTTAGATAAAGGAGTATTTACTGAGAAAAAGAAAAAAAAATCAGTTTAAAAAATGAGCTAATACTTCAAGTAAGTCCTAAATTGTATACCATTTCATCTCTTCTCTAGGTCCAAATTTGGTCATTATAGTTACACAGAATTCCATTGGGTATTTTATTCTTTTCATTTACCTTGCTGTAGACATGGCTGTATTGTTTTCCTGCTTCTGCCACCAAAAGGGTTGTCCTGAATATTTTGGTGTGGATGTGATTTTTATTTCTATCCTTAATGTCCTTGACATATATTCCAGTACCTATCCTTGTTGTCAAAAAGATTAGAGCACATATTCCTTTAAATTTGATTATTACTTTAAATTTAGTTATGATTATGATCACTTTTTATTATTTTATTTTTAATTGATGGAATAAAACAAATATTTCAATAACAGTACAATAAAAATATGATTGTACATGAAATTGCAAATCTACTATGCACAACTTGCCATTCCTTTCAAATATATAACAAAATTATCTTGTAATTTAAATTTTTTCTTCTCTCTCCTCACCCTAGAGATAGCTACAATTAGACACAAATAGGCATATGTGTATATATAATATCTATGTATATGTATGTATGTATACATATAAAATTATTCTATGCATATTTCTGTACTAAAGCATTTGACCTAGTAATACCACTAATTGGTTTATTTCCGATTAAGGGGAAAAAAAGAAAAGAACCTATATGTTCTAAAACTTTTATAGCAGCTTTCTTTGTGGAGGCAAAAAAAAACCACCCTGGAAAATGCAGAGATGTCCATGATTAGAGAATGGATGAGCAAGTTGTGGTATATGACTGTGAAGGAATATTACTGGGCTATGAAAAATGATCAGTTCAATGATTTTAAAAAAACATGGAAAAAACACATTGTTTTCTTTCAAGCTTTTCTTTACTCTGCTTTATATCACAGGATTACAGCTTGCTTTGTTTCTCGGTAACAAAATGCTTCAATAAAGATGTAGAAAAGCCAACCAGCTTCCTCAGCACTGTGGTGTTGTTGGAAAAATACTGGATTTGAAGTCATAGGCCCTGGGTTCTAATTTCTGTTCTGCCACTTATTACCTATGTGACCTTGGATAAATTATTAAACTCTGACAATTTCAGCTCCTGTTATTTGACGTAAATACTGAAAAGAATTAGCCATAAATCACAACTGCAGCGGGAACTTTTCTTACCACAAGATTTACCAGGGGCTGAACTTCTCAAAATTATTTAATGACCTTCTGTTTCTCCTTGAAATGAATTCCAAGTAGAAAACAAGTCTTGCAGAATTTTTTATAAGCTACCTCAGTTTCTTCCTCTGTAAAATGTGGATAGCAGTACTAGGAAGAGAAATGAGATGATGATTTTGCAACTGTTTCACAATCTCTGGAGCTATATTTTTAAAAGGATGGCACTGTTATTATTATTATATGAAATTCAAATTAACTCACTGAATAAATACTTAAACATTCTATTCTTCATATGTTCTTCATATGTTCATTCTATCAATTCAGTGTTTCTCTTTATCAAATGGCTGACACATTTCATTTTGTTTTCCTTTTTGACAAAAACATTTTCTCTTACATATTAATTCTTATTTAGCATTTATGTTGCATTCTCTGTGCCAAATGTATTAAAATCAACAATTAGAATTATTCTTTTGGAGCAGCACTTGGGAAGCCCATTCCTCTGACACTCATAGCTGTCATATAGATAGTACTGAAGAAGACAGAATACTCAAATTAACATTACCATGCCAGGATATTTTTTACCCATAGTCCTTTTCAATGCCAAATTCATTTATTAGATTTCAGCTCAATTTTTGTCCTGTTTCAGTGAATAAAAATTGCCTCCAATAGCATGCCATACACATACAAAAAGATCTAGACTGGTTATGTTAAATAATAAAAAAAATATTACTCTTGTATACTGATGCTAAATTTTTTCTTTTAAAATGTTTAGTATAATATTGTTACTTTTTAACATAAGTAACGTCAGAGGGATATTTATTGGCAGTGTATCCTATTTTTTACTGTCAGTAACAGAAGTCTTTTTCAGCAGAAAAGTCTTTATATTTCCTATTTGAAACTTTTAAAGGAAATGGAGGAAATGCCCCTCACATAAACAGTTTAAATGTGATTGTTTCTGAAGTCACTATGTCAATTTCTACTTAAGATTCAAAAAGAATCAGACTATAAGTATTCATAAATGCATTTTTTTATTTTTCTCATTTGAAATTATGATAGATTCTTTTCTTTTGACAGCCTTAATAATGGATTTGGGGGAGCAAAAAAAAACCCTCTAACATTTATTATCTCTATTCCTAGCTTTCAAAACTGTGCTTTTTCTATATATGTTTCCCCTTGCAACAACAGCATTTGACATTTCTAAAACGTATGTTGTCTGAAATACCTTCATCTCTGTCCTTGCCAAATCCTTCAGTAATCATCAGTATTCCAAGGATTATAGAGGGAGATTTGGAATGGCGGTTGGACATTAGCTAGTCAGAGATATAGACCTGAAAGAGACATCAGAGGGCATTTAGTGTAACTACCTCACTTGGGAGATGAGGAAACTGTGGTTCAGAGTGTTCAGTCACTCTGGTAACAAGTAGCAGGGCTAGGATTTCAACATGGTTTCTATGTTTCTAAGTTCAGAGCTCTCTTCTTTGCATTGTATTGCTTCCTTCCACCCAGACTTTATTTGTGAATGTGCATTTTTAGAAGGAGCAAAACTGTAAGTTAAACAAAGAAATGGAAATAAGATCATCTTGAAGTGGGTAAATGATAGTCTTGTCTCTCTCCAGTTCATGGTTCAGTGTCATGGCTACTACTTAGGCTACTACTTTCTTTAGAGGGTTTACTCAGTCACAACCAAGAAAAGAGTAGGTATTTCATTTGAAAGAATTGTTTGGAGTTTTGATATATGATTATAAGGGCATACCACTACACTATAAGAAATAATGAGCAGAAAACCCTGGGGGGCAGCTTGGTGGCAAAGTGGATAAAGCACCAGTCCTGGATTCAGGAGGACATGAGTTCAAATCCAGCCTGAGACACTTGACACTTAGTAGCAGTGTGACTCTGGGCAAGTCACTTAACCCTCATTGCCCTGAAAAAAAAAAAAAGAAAACCCTGGAAAGCCTTATATGAACTAATGCCAACCTGTATGATGGTCAACTATGAATAACAACTATTCTCAGGAATATAACAATCCAAGATAGGTCCCAAAGAGTCATGATGAAAAATGTTATACAACTCCACAGAAAGAACTGATAGAATTTGAATGCAAATTGAAGCACAATATCTTTCACTTTCAGTATTTTTTCATGTTTTCCCCTTTCGGTCTGTGTCTTCTTTCACAATATGACTAATGTAGTAATATGGTTTGTATGATTCAACATGTATAAACTATATTAAATTGCTTACAATCTCAGGGAGGGGGAAGGTGAGAGATGAAGGTAGAATATTTGTAACTCAAAATTTTTAAAAAATGAATGTTAAAAATTGTCTTTACATGTAAAAGGGGGGGGGCAGCTAGGTGGTGCAGTGGATAAAGCGCCAGTCCTGGATTCAGGAAGACCCAAGTTCAAATTTGGCCTCAGACACTTAACACTTACTATCTGTGTGACCCTGGGCAAGTTACTTAATCCCCATTGCTAACAAAAAAAACAAACAAACAAAAATAAACCATCTAAATGGGGGAAATTAAATATTAAAAAAAGTAAGTGAAAAAGAAAAGAATTATTTGCCAAACACACTTTAAACCTCAAATTTACTTTTTTTACTTTTTTTTCAAGTCACCAACTTATCAGTAAATGCTTCATATATGACTATAATATAACCATAACCTTTGATTTTATTGGTGTGGAAATTCCCTACATCTCTGAGGCTCAGCTACTACACTTAATAGTAGTATGACTACTTGCCTGTGATGATACATGAAATAATTTTCAGATGGAAAATTTTAACATAGATTTTTCGAACTTCAATTCCAGCACCCTGTCTACTATGCCACACTGTCTCTCTATAACACACCACATATAAGATCAACTTCTAAAAATTTGCATCATACTGAAATAAGCTGGTGGCAGGGCCCCTGTGACATATGAATTCCTCTCTCTGATTCTCTATTAGGGGATTGCCCTGCCAAAGGATACTGGAAGTTAGGTGACCCAGTCATTGACCAGCAAGGGTTGTTTAAAAATTCAAAGAAGACAGGTTCACCAAGGTGAAGTAGAATGAGAGATCTGAGCTGGTTGATCTTTAAAGAAAAAATAGCACGAGCGCTGCGGAAGCTGTCAGAGCAATTACTGCTCTAGACCTGTTTTTGTCTTTGTGAAGAGAGTTCTCCAACAGGAAAACCTGTTAATTTTTAGTCCAAACCTTGACACTCTTTCTTAAACTTTCTAGAAAGGTTCTTGTTGTTGTTGAGTTGTTTAAGTCATGTATGACTCTTCTTAACCCCATTTGAAGTTTTCTTGGCAAAGATCCTGGAGTGGTTTGTCATTTCCTCCTCCAGCTCATTTTACAGATGAAGAAACTGAGACAAAGAGGGATAAATGATTTACTCAGGGTCATGTCAAGATAATGGAATGTGATAGATGAGATTTGGCAGATACTCAAGAGCCCACCTGAGTGGATTACTGGCTGATTTGACTGAATTAGTAGTTGACTAGATTCTAAGCACATCTGGCTAGTACTTGAGAGTACTTAAGAAAGCATGGTTCTCAGAATCTAAAAAAAACTTTGAACTTCTGTCCCAATCAACCAACCAGCTTGAAGAACCTCCCCATTCTTGGAGGGGACAGGAAGGAGGAAAAGGGAACCTGCACGAAGAGCGCTGTCTTTTTGGTTCCTGACTTGGCGGTGATGGCAGGGAAAGACAGAGAGGAGCTGAGGAAAGATAGGATTGCAACGTTGTAAGAATTCTGTTCTTAATCTGTCTCTTTCTATATTTCAATAAACCCTTAAAAATCTAAACTCATTTTATCAGTGATTTTAGTCAGTTTCCCCCAAAACTGGGGGAACAGATTAGAACCAACATTTAGAATTTTAAATTACATGGTCACATAGCTAGTAAGTGTCTGAGGCTAGATTTGAATTTAGGAAAATGAGTCTTCCTTATTTCAGGCCTGACAATCTACCCACTGTACCACCTAGTTGCCCCATAAGTGGAGTACATTCACTTATGTAGTTCCATTATAAGTCCACCTATATAAGTGAATGCAAGACATGTGGAAACAAACTCAACAAGACTTGCCAACTGAGGAGTTATAGGAAGATAAAGAATCAAGTATAATTTTAAGATTATGAACCTGGGTGACTAGAAGTATTGTGGGCTTCTCCACAAAACAGAGAAGTATGGAGAAAAGATAGATATAGGGATGAAAATAATGAAAACTGGATTTCAAGGACATAGTTTTCATATGATTGCTTCATCATTTGTGATCTCAAGCTATGATTTTGAGATTATTTAACTATTTCATGACTGGAATACCTGGCTATTTGACCCAGATGAAACAGCCTGCCTGTTCACTGTCTCTGGGAAAAACAAAAACAGAAATGACAACAAAACCACCCAAGACACAGACCATGCCTATATACTGGTGAGACTGAAATGATTAGCTTAGCATGATTCATTGTGGCATATGTGGCAAGGGCACAGGTTCCTCATCTATAAAATGAGTGGGTTGGACTTGATGGGCTCCATCTCTAAATCTATTATCTGATGATTGATATAGCATAGGCAAGGGTCTGGAACCCAAAAGTGGGAGCTTTGCAACATTTCCAATTTGTGATGATTGTATCGACACAGATGGACAAGAAAGACAAGGAAAATGAGTCTGTTGGCGTGTGTGTGTGTGTGTGTGTGTGTGTGTGTGTGTGTGTGTGTGTAAGCATCACATGGAAAGAGTTAAGAAACAAACAGTATTTTTCTGCTTTGCCAGAAGGCAATCTTCCCAGGCAAAAATGGTATTCTATGCTTGTGCATTCTCTTTACAAATTAGTTAAAATGTCACTTTGTTTAAGACAGAAGTGATGCTGGTGTCATTGTTTGGGTGATGAAATCAACTGAATTGAGGGTAGAGTCTCTTGAGGAAATTCACAACAAGCCAAGGACTATTAGTCAAATTTGGGCTACTGCCACAGACCAGCTGTCCTGACACAGAATAGTAAGCTATTTACACACAAGCTTTGCAAGAAGGCCAATGAACAAAGCACCTCAAAATGTCAGCATTCAAGCTGATGCCTATGCTTGAACTGATAATAACAATTTTAATGTCATGTTACTTGAAAGTTCTAACTGTACCTACAATACGCTGTATATGTGTGTGTACCCATATATTTTTAGTTTTAGAGAGTGCATATTCTGATAAGATGCCACCTTATACAGTGTCCTGTGTAGCCAGTTTTAATGTAGACATAACTCAACTTTTCTAATTTCGTGAGAGAAATTTTTATCTCTTCAATTAAAAAAAACTAACATTGTTAATTTTGACACATAGGAGGCAATATACTATAGAGAAACAACATCAGATTTGGAGTGAGAAGGTCTGGATCTGAGTCTCCACTACTACACCTTCTAGTAGGATGACCACATCATCAGTTGATTAACATTTATTAAGCAACAATGTGCCAGTTACAAAAAGAGCTGGGGATACAAAAAGAGGCAAATTGCAGTCCCTGTCTACAATGAGTTTACAATCTAATGGAGAAGGCAATAGTGCAAACAAATATGTACAAAACAAGTGATATACAGGATAGATAGGAAATAATGAACATAGGAAAGGCAATGGAATTAAGAGGGGATGGGAAAGTCTTCCTGTTTTTCAATTGAGACTTAAAGGAAGCCAGGAAAATCAGGCAGAGATGAAGAAGAAGAGTGTTTCAGGAATGGAACACAGCCAGAAAAAAAAATGCCCAGAGATGAAAGACAGTATCTTATTCATAGAACAGTCAGGAAGCCACTGGATCAAAAGTACATGTCAGGGAATAAGATGTAAGAAGACTAGAAAGGTTAGAAGGGGGCTAGGATATAAAGGATTGTGAATGCCAAATGGAGCATTATGTATTTGATCCTTCAGGCATTAGGAAGGCACTAGAATTTACTTGGGGTTGGGGGAAGGTGGTGTTTGCCATGACCAGGCCTGCACCTTAGGAAAATCACTTTAATGGCTGAATGAAGGAAGGATTGGAGTGGGGAGAGACTTGAGGGAGGCAGAGCCACTAGCAGGCTATTACAAAAGTCCAGGCATTGGTGGTGAGGGCTGGCACCAAAAAGGTGGCCATGTCAGAGGAGAATGGGGTATATAGGAGAGATGTTGCAAAAGTAAAATCAATAGGCCTTGGCAAGAGATTGAATATGGGCATGAGAATGAAGAATCCAGGATGTCTCCCAAGTTGTAAACCTGAGGGACTATGAGGATGGTATTGACTTCTACAATAATAATGAATGTGGGGGTGGGGTGGGAGTTTTATTTTGGACATATTGAGTTTAAGATGTCTACTATATTTCCTGTTCAAGATATCTAAAAGGAAGTTGGAGATGTGAGATTGGAACTCAGAATAGAAATTGTGGCAGGATAGGGAGATTTGATAATTATCAGCATAAAGATGGCAATTAAATCCATGGGAGTTGAAGGGATTACCAAATGAAGTTGTATGGAATAAGAGAAGAGGGCCCAGAACAGGCCTTGAGGGACAACTACAGTTACAGGGCAGGATCTGGAAGAGATAACAGCAAATGATGCAGAGAAGAAAGTTGTAGCCATCTAGGTAAAAGAATCAGGAGACAGTAGTATTTCAAAAACATAGAGAGAAGAGAATATAAAGGAGGCTAAAGAGTGGTAAGATTGATTAATGGTGCCAAAGGCTACAGAGAGGTCAAGAAGAATTAGTATTGAGAAAAGGCCATGGATTTGGCAACTAAGAGATTATTAACAACTTTGAAGAGAGAAGTTTCAGTGAAATGATAACTTCAAAAGTCTGATTGTAAGGGGATAAGAAGAGAGTGAGAGGAGAGAAAATGGAGACACCTATTTTAGGGAACATTCTAAGGAGTTTAGCAACAAAGAGCAAAAGAGATATAAGATGATAGTTAGCAGGGGAAGAGGGAGGAAGTGAAAGTTTTGTTTTGTTTTGTTTTTCAGGATTGTGGAGACATAGGCATGTTTGTAGAAAAGGAGTCCATAGACAGGGTGAAATTGAAAATAAGTGAAACAGTGGAGATAACAGAGATAGCAATCCATTGGAGTAAACAGGAGAGAATAGGATTGCTTGAACAAGTAAAGGAGTTAGGTTTGATAAAGTGTAAGCCCATTTCATTATGTGTGATGGGATAGAGGAGGAGAAAGTAACAGAAAGCATTTGAGTAATAGGAGATGAAGAAAAAGGAAATAGAGGGAGGAGGAAAGGAGGTAGAACCAACTTGGCAGAGAAATGGCAGTGACTATCCTGAACTCTCCCAAATTACTTACAAAACAACTTTAAACAATGCCTCAAAACAAATTATGGAGAGACAGAACCCATAAAAGGACAGGGTAAAGTATTATTCAAGCCCAACACAATTTAGAAGTTAATCAGGAGTAGGCCTTAGGAGCAATGGAATCAGTGATGGCAGCAACAGCTTCCAGAGCTCTCAGCACACAGATGATAAAGGCATCAGACAACTGGCTGGAAAGAAATTATAAAGGTCCCTTTTCCAGAACTAGGTGCAGAACTTTGTTGCATTGCCCACATGCAGATGCAGGTCACAGTCCTGAGTGGCAGATCCAGGGAAAGAAAGAGCACTAGCACACCAGAGCCTGTGGCCACAGTGGAGCAGAAACCTTCATCACAGTTCCAGGCTTGTGGTCACTCACAGACCAGAGCACAGGCAAGGAGAACATTGATCACACCTCTCTTTAGATCATACCACCTTGGAAGAACTGGAAGCTTATAGATCCCCAGAACTAGCTTTGAGAGCAGCAAGAAAGGCCTGAAACTTGGGACAGTGCTCCCTCTACCCCAGGAGCAGAGTCCTACTTTAACAAAGACATTAAAATAAAGAAATATGCTAGAAAAATTAGCAAATGACCAAAAAGGAACCTGAGTATAGAAAGCTACTGTAGCAATGGGGAGATCAAAAAATTAACTCAGAAAAAAAATAATAAACTCATAAGAAGACAATAAAGTCAAAATTGCTACATCCAAATCCTCAAAGATAAATGTGAATTGACCTCAGGCTGAACGAGAATTCCTCTAAGAGTGTATTTATCCTAAAGGAAAGTAAAAGGGGAAGGGGATAAAAGAAAAGGGGGGGTCCAATGGAAAGGAGGGAAAATTTGTGGCAGTCATACGCCAAAGGACTACTGTTTTGTAGATGGACAGGATGAAAAGAGAGAGTAGGATAAACAAAGGGGGAATAGAATGAAGAGAAATACACAGTAATCATAACTGTGAAAAATATAGCAAGTTTCTCTGATAAAGATCTCCTTTCACACACACATATTTGTGCATATATAATGTATATATATAGATAGAGAGAGAGAGAGAGAGAGAATTGTCAAATTTATTTTTTAAATGAGTCATTTACCAATTGACAAATGGTCAAAGGATATAAAAAAGCATTCTTCATATGAAGTTATCAAAAAAAGTTATAGTCATATGAACAAAATACTCTAAATCACTATTGTTTAGATAAATGCAAATTAAAATAACTCAGAGGTACCACCCCTCACCTATCAGATTCGCTAATGTGACAGAAAAGGAAAATAAATGTTGGAAAGGATGTGGGAAAATTGAGACACTAATGTATTCTAGGTGGAGTTGTGAACTGATTCAACCATTATGGAGAACAATTTGTAATTATGTCCAAAGGACTCACCAAACATACCTTTTGACCCAGCAATACCATTGCTCAAACTGTTCCCAAGGAGATTAAAAAACAAAAATGAAAAGGACCTACATGTATACAAATATTTATAGCAGCTCTTTAAGTGGTGACAAAGATTTGGAAATTGAGTGAAAGCCCATCAATTGGGGAATGGCTGAACAAGTTGTAGTATATGATTGTGATGGAATGCTATTATGCTAGAAGATATTACAAGCAGGATGCTCTCATAAAAAAAATTGGAAAGATTTATATGAACTGATGCAGAATGAAGCAAACAGAACCAAAACACTGTACTTAATAACAGCAATATTATATAATGATCAACCATGAATGACTTAGGTGTTCTCAGAAATGCAATGACCCAAGACAATTCTGAAGGATTTATGATGCAAAATGTTCTCTGCCTCCAGAAAAAGAACTGATGGAGTCTGAATGAAAATCAAGCATACTTTGTTTATTTTCTTATTTTATTTTTGTCTGCATTTTCTTTCACAGAATATCTAATATGGACAAAATAAATATGAGGTAAGTTTCTGAGCTGAGAGAGAAGGGGTAGGGAAGATCATGGAAGATTTGCATACAAGTCTTTAATTCTCTAAATCTCAATTTCCTTACTCTGTAAAATGGGAATAATTGCAATAACCTTCCTTATAGGTTTTTGTGAGGAAGGGAAAGCTCTCTATAAAAGACTAATATCCTCAAAAAATGTTAAATATGGAAATTACCAAAGGGCTCATCTTTTTTTTTCAGACAATTGGGGTTAAGTAACTTGCCTAGGGTCACACAGCTACTAAGTGTCTGATTCCTGATTTGAACTCAGGTCCTCCTGACTCTAGGGCTGGTGCTCTACCCATGGTACTACCTAGCTGTCCCAGAATCATATTTTTTCAGCCTCCTCATAAATATATAAGCAGAATATAAATCTGAGTTATTACTTTATTTTCTTTGATATGGACCTATGATATCATCTATATAAGAAACCTTTGATGAAGATATGTCCTACTAAGAGAGTGGTCTAGGGGTGCCAAAAGATTGAATGGCTTGCTCAGGATAATAGAGCCAGTATGTACCAGAGGCATGACTAGAACACAGGTCTTCCTAACAATAGTTAGGTCTCAAACCACTATTCCATGTTGGCTTTCATATATTTGTGCTCAGTAGTCTAGGGAGAGAGAGGTAAAAACCAATATAAATCTCCATAATGAAACCAAAGCCCATCAAACTTCATACTTCATCAAACTTTCACTCAGAAAATCAAGGTTCATATTCAGTGGTCTGAACATGGTTGGCCATATGTAGTGTTTAAAACAGTACAACAACCCCATGAGATTTGTGATCACAATATTTCCATTTTATAGATGAGGGTACTGAGGCTGAGAGAATGACTTGTCCAGGATCACACAGCTAGTAAGTCTCATTGTTGAGATTTGAACCCATATCTCCTAAATCCAAGTCTGGTGCTTTTTCTAATGCACCATGCCATGAAGATGACTAAAAGGACAACTGTGCAGTAGTGAGGACCAACTTGAGAAAAGAAGGCAGATATTTGTAATGGATGTCATCAGCATGGTTTTATAATTTATTGTCTAGATATGCTGGTTGAGAACAGTAGAGAACAGGGAGGAGACACCAAACTCCAGGTTTTCAACATTTGTTTTTATAAGATTTCTAGTTTCAAATTTTTCTCCCTCCCTCCCTTTCCTCCCCCCTCCCCAAGACAGCAAGAAGTCTGATATAGGTTATATATGTACAATCATATTAAACATATTTCTGCATTGGTCATGTTGTGAAAGAAGAATCAGAACAAAGGGGAAAACCTCAAAAAAGAAAAACACAAACAAAAAAGTAGAAATAGTACGGTTCAATCTGCATCCTGATTCCATACTTCTTTTTTCTGGATGTGGAGAGTATTTTCCATCATGAGTCCTTTGGAATTATCTTGGACCAGGAAATTCTTTATAACAAATCACAGGTCCAAATCAAATATATAAATTGTGTGTATATACTAAATTAAATCTGATATAACCCTGATTCTCTTGAGACTGAAGATTCTACCTTCAAGTCCCTATGATTTTGAAGTGACCTGTTACAAATCGCAGAGAGACTCAGCAGGACCAAGGTAATAAAATTTAACATTTCATTCAGTGCTCAAAACATTTGTATTATGTGTCGGTCTCTCTGTGACCTATAGTGACTTAGTCAGTCTTTCCAAAACCACAGGGGTTTGAAGACAGAGTCTGCAATGGAAAGCACCAGCATTAACTCAGAATTAAATCCAGGTCTTTAATTTTTAAGTCCTCCTTCACAGACAAAAACTGGGAAGGAATATTCCAGATTAGTTATATTTAAGTTTGAAAAACTGAAGGAAATTCATGGGAGGTAGTAAATCTACCCATGCATATTTAGAAGGTAAACCAACTAAATTATCAATAGGAAGTATTCATTCGATGATTTTTTAAAATGGGCAGGTAAAGAATATGAAGAGCTCTACCAGGAAATCATTTTTTATAACAGCATACAAGAAATTGACATGCCACACTTGAAAAAGAATTTAAGGGGTTTGATGGAGTAACTGGAGAGGAAGCCAGTTTTCTTGTTTTCTCTGAACATTGATATCATTATTAATGAAAGGTTTTATTCAAACTGACTGGTTAATTAACTTGAGAAAAATATTCTTCCTTATTTATAAACCTAGGTGTTATTATATTTCCCTCCTCCTTTTGTTGATAGAGACTAAGGATAAATGTTGACTCGGACATTTCACAGAAATATCTCATGGAAGAAAACTGGCCTTCTTCACTCAGTCTCAGAGGAAAGATGAATCAGCACATACTATTCCTCCAAAAAGTTTGTGTCATCCAGTGTTGACTAACCCTGATCTCTCTCTCTCTCTCTCTCTCTCTCTCTCTCTCTCTCACACACACACACACACACACACACACACATTGTTCATGCAGCACCCAAGATACACATCGTAGTGAATCTTTTGTTTTCCTCCCTTTTTTTTTCTCCCTTTAACATGGTGATAATCAGAACAAATTGATTTTGTTTCTCAGATTGCTAAAATCCTCCCAACACTTTCCTCAACACCGGTGTTGAATAAATCATTGTAATGTTCCCCCGAAGTGAATTGAAAATTAATTTACACAGCCAAGATGATCCTCCTAATAACAGGGTACATGGAATGGGGAAATTGGAAATCATTACCCAGCAAACATTATCTGCATTATTTTTGTGGCTGCTTTAGATTGCATTGTAATAGAAAATTAGGAGACCGGCTGTGAAGAAGTTTAAGAGGGTCCCCTGAAGAGCTTCTACTTCAAAATTGATTCTTTAAGAAAGCATTAAAAAGCTATTGGAATTGATTGCCTGCTAATATAAAGGAAAAACTCTTTGCCACCATTTGAGTTTAAAAAAGAGCATCTTCATTCATGCATGTTATTAAAACTACTGGCCTGAAAGCCCCTGTAGAAAGATAAAGGATATGGATGGGATATTAAAACAGCAATCTTTACCTTATCTGGGATTTAAAGTTAATATGTTGCTTTTATTAATTTAGCAGGAGCCATTAGTTAGGATGTCAAAGATGGGATTTACAATTAAAATGCTATAGAATAGAGGTATCTTTAATAAACAGTGGACCAGGAATTCTTCATTAATCTTCCAAGCATGAGGCACACCCCTGAAAAGAATAAATCCTGAATTTACAGTTTTCTTTATTGCTAAGTTTGCTGTGCCATGGCAATAAAAGTCATCACCGATAACACCCCTGATTAGCTCTTACAGCTTCCCTCGAAATGGGGTAATGGCCAATCAGATCTCAGCAGTTGGCCAGATAGGAAATAGCATTCACTATATTAAGGGGAATTCTACTGACCTTTGAAAGATTCCAGACTATCTGATGCAATTGGCCATTGCTTGAAACATATCACACACTCATGCACATGCACAAATATCACAAATGGAATATTGTTTCTTGAAATGAAAATATTTATTTTATTGCTTCCTGATTTTAATTCATTTGTTAGAAAATTGCCTAGTCTCTTCTAATCTATGACAATTGATAACATTTCACTTTGAGGAATAATGATCATGAAAACACTTTCTTAAATTAAATGTGTGTGTGTTCATTACTCTTCTCACTGAACACGTTAGATAAAAATTTAGTTGAACATCACTCTTATGCAGAGGAAACGCATCATTTCTTTGCCTTCTCTCTCCTCAGAGATTATGAGTCTTTACAAGCAGCCCCTGCAGTATGAACATTTCAAATGCCTTTGGTCAAAAATCAAGTTTCATGGGTACACTATGGTGCTTTGATGGATTCATTATCCCATTAATATGGAGTCCCCTCTCTACTTCTCATCCTGTGTGATTCCTCCAATTTTCACATTATTCCTTTCTCCTACTTTTCTCTTATTCTCTTTATATGTGAAAGAAAATAACTATTACTCAGGCTGCCCATAAAATAACCTATCACTCAGGCAGCATAGCTATCTCTCATTCCCCCTTTATTACTCATTCACTTTCTTTCCTGCTCCTCAATAACGTCTCTTGTACCACTTCTCATAGGCAAGTCATCAGGGATTTTCTTGGTTTTGGTTTTTGTATCTCTAGTGCCTAGTGCAGTGCCTGTCATACAGCAAATGATAAAATGTCATCATCTGCAAAACTGGGATAAAAATATGGATAGAACTTACCACACAAGGTTGTGATGGATAAGTGACATGATGTATATAAAGGTCTTTGCAAAACATAAGGAGATATATAAATTGTAAATAGTATTATTCATGGTGGCATCATCACAATCACTGTGAAAATACATTCATCAAAGAAATAGGTTGTTGCAATGGTGATTACTTTGGGATCATTGAAAGCACTGCTGAGTTCACAAATGTGATCCAGATTGATCTCTACCACTCAATTCACTCACATACATTATAATAATCCATGGTTAAAATGATAGTTATATAGAAAGATTTGGGTTCTGGGACTATATTTAAGGTTTCCCATAAGACTGTTATTAACTTTCTTGCCTTATAAATAAATAAATTAAGCCATTTAGACAAGTGAAGTCTTTTACATACTTCTGGATCTCAAATGTCATAGATGGGGGTCAAAGATGGATTTGTCATACTGAGTTGTGTTTTACAGTATTCCAGAAACAATTTATATTTTCATATTATAGTCCTGCTGTAAGTTTTCAAGGTATGAACATCCTATATATATATATATGAAAAGTAAAATGGTGTTGAACTTGAAAATTGGACTAATTACTGTTTAAATTTTAAGAAAAATAGTCTCCCAATTTCCCATAGGTATTTAAACATTTCTGTCATGCTTAGCTCCTTCAAAAACCTAAAATTATCATCACTTAGAAACCTCTTTTATTAGCTTTTTTGTTTGCCCATGAAACTCAAAAACTTTTGTCAAATGGTTCAGCATAAATGTTAAACATCACAATTTCTGTGGTTTCTAAATGAGCTTAAAATCACTATGTCTCATAATAAATTAAGCCCCTTGAAGGCAGGGGTCATTTTATACACCAACAATATGAATAATGAAACTTTCATTATATAGAGAAGCAGACTATCTGTGTGCAATAAATGTCCATTTATGATGTTTATGAGAGAAAGAGATAGAAACAGAGAGACAGGAACAGAGAGAATGGGAGAAGGAAAGATTAGAAACTCTCACAAAGGGTATTCTATTTTGATTAGAAAAATATAAACTATTTAAAAAGAAGAAGAGAGGATGGAAAGAGAATTCTATTCTGAAGCATATTTATTTTCCATTTATCTGAATTCCTTTTGTAAAGGACAAAGAATGAGACAGTATATGTTGACAGAAAGTAAGAGAAACCTGCATAGCATATGGAAACAGCAATAAATGCCTCCTTAATTATTGCCCCTTTTCATACCTCAGGTTCTGGACTATTACACAGAATTTTTGTTCTATTTCCAGTATTGCTGCTAATATGGACCATCACTACAATATAATTCCTAAGAAGCTCTGAGGAGAGACAGACAGGCAAACAGAGGCAGAGGGACACAGAAAGAGAAGTAAACACATTTGCACAAACCCTCACCCTACAAATCAACAGGATGATGAACTGTCGGCCCACAGTTATGTCATTGTGCAGATACCAATGTGCTGGAGTACAAAGATGGTAACAGCCATCCATATGGAATTGTAACTTGAGTGAGTTTTCTTTCCTTAAATAAATAAATAATCTTCTAGCTATTTACCAGGCTGATATCCCTGATATGGAAAAGGAAGTCTGAAAGAAAACAGAAATGGAGTAGGGGGAGAGGTTACAAGGACAAAAATAATATAAAAATAAAGGGTCCATAATAGCCTTTGCATGAGTATTAATACAAAATGCATGCTCCATATAAAGAAGCAGCGTTGCATAGTAGATAGAGCATTGGACTCAGAATCAGCCAACATGTTTATCAAGTATATATTGTTTGCCTGGCAATGCACTAAATTCTTGAGATGAAGCAAGATCGGACCCTGCCTTCTAATAAGGGAGACAATGTATAAATAACTAACGAGATATACACAGAATAAACAGAAAATAATCTGAAAAGGAAAGGCACTAGCATCTGGAGAGAAAAGGAAAGTCCTCTTGCAGAAGCTAGAACTTGAGTTGAGTCTCCAAGGAAGCCTGGGGAACTGAGAACAGAATTGAGGTGCAAAAATGAGAAAACAAAGCCTTCCAGGCAAAGGATGGTGTCAGTGTAAATGTATGGAGGGAGGAGATGGAGTGTTATTTTTTGAGGAATTTCGAGTAGGCCAGTGCTACTGATTTTAGAATATATAAAGGGGAGTAGAATGGAAGAATATCAGAAAAAGTAGAAAGAAAGGAGCCAGGTTGTATGAAGCATGTTAAATGCCAGAGTGTGTGTGTGTATATATATATATATATTTGGCAGGGCAATGAGGGTTAAGTGACTTGCCCAGGGTCACACAGCTAGTAAGTGTCAAGTGTCTGAGGCCAGAATTGAACTCAGGTCCTCCTGAATTTAGAGCTGGTGCTTTATCCACTATGCCACCTAGCTGCCCCAGAGTACTTTATTTCTAATAATGAAAGAACTTGGTTTGAATTTTGCTTCAGAAGCTTATTAGTGCTACGAACATCACCACTAGCTAGCTATTTAGCTAACTAATATTTGCTATAGATCTTTGAGGATTGCAAAATTCTTTATAAATTTTATCTCCTTTTATCATCATACCAATGCTGGGAAGTAGATATTATTATTCCCTTTTTACAGAGGAGGAAATTGAGGCAAATACAGGTTGAGTGACTTACTGAGAATCACCTGGCTGGTTAGAGTTTGAGGCTGCATTTGAACTCAGGTCTTCTTGACTCCACATCCAAAGCTCTGTCCACTGCTACAACTGGTTGCCATTAATTATATAAACATGGTAAAGACATTTAACCTCTTGTGGCCCAAGTTTCTTAAATATGAAATTAGGTGGGGGGTGTATTTGATGACACCCTAAATTGATTCCAGTTTGAAATCTAAAATCCTCTAATTTGGGGGGGATTATGGAATAACAATCCCTTATTTACGTGTGTTTCTTTTCTCATTTTTCTCCTTTTTAGTCATTATAGGTTATCATTGATGCTGTGGATATATTTCCTTAGGAAGAAAGAAAAAACATCTAGAAAGTACGTATATGGTTCTGATGTTTGGAATGTCAACAAACAGAAGAAAGGCATTTCTTTGATGAAATTAAGTAGTAAACAACCATGAAACTATGACCAGGGGGGCTCCAAATGTCACATACTGAAAGACCACAGGAAAAAAAAAAAAGATGTGAGTGAGATCATGTGTGTATCAAGTATCCCCCTGAGGGACATAATCCTCACTCTCAAAGGGGATAAGGGATTAGCTGAGAAAGAACACTATCTACAACCCTAAATTAGCAGAGCTTTTCTTCTCCCCTATCCTAGCTCATTTTCTTCTTAATGAATCCAAATTGCACCTCCTCCCCCAATCTTCCACGGTTATCAACAATCAAACCGGTATTATGGCATATATTCAAGATGCATCTGGTAGACATAAACATCATAAGAAATGGGGATGGAGAAGGTAGGAGGAGTATTTCTAGCACTAAGGTTATTCAATCAGTGTCTATAGCTTTCAAAGGAATATGAATAGAAGTTAAAAAAAATGACTGAGTTATTTGCATGGTCATCTTGTTATTGCTTCCCATTTCATTACTACTTAAACTTTGACCTCCATTAAATGCTTGTTGGCTGACTGACTGATTAATACCCTACTCCAGTGTCTCTTATTGGGACAGAAGAAACCTTGAGTTTGTGTTTTTATGACATTTTTTTGTTGTTATACATGTGCAGTCATGCAAAACATCTTCACATTAGTCCGGTTGTGAAAGAAAACAGACAAAATATCTTTAGAAAGAGGAACTAACAAATAAAATTATACTTCAATCTGTATTCAGATACTATCAGTTCTTTCTCTGTTGATGGATTGCATTTTTCATAGGTCTTTCTGATAGCATCCTGCTCATCAGAGACTTTGAGGTTTTTAAGGCAATGACAATGTAGCCCATGTTCTGGAAGTTATTAATAATTTTGGAATGCTCCAGATATTGCCCAATAGTGGACTCCATAGCTGTTATCTATACCCTAACTTTAGAAATACAGTATGAGGGGCAGCTAGGTGGCGCATTGGATAGAGCACCGGCCCTGGATTCAGGAGGACCTGAGTTCAAATCCGGCCTCAGACACTTGACACTTACTAGCTGTGTGACCCTGGGCAAGTCACTTAACCCCCATTGCAACACAAAAAAACCAAAAACAAAAAAAAGTAAGTAAGAAAGAAAGAAATACAGTATGAGGAGGCTTACCACTAATAAGATATGTTTCCACAAGTGACTTATTCAAGCCAGCTGCAAAGAATCTTGATCTTTTTGGTTTCATGAATTCCTTTGGAAATCTGGCAAACCCTATGATTGATGTTTTTAAATAATTTAAAAAAAACTCTAGCGTTACAAAGAAAACTAATTAAATCAAAATAGTTATTTTTAAAAATTTATTCGGGGCAGCTAGGTGGCAAAGTGGATAGAGCACTGGCCCTGGATTCAGGAGTACCTAAGTTCAAATCCGGCCTCAGACACTTAACACTTACTAACTGTGTGACCCTGGGCAAGTCACTTAACCCCAATTGCCTTACTAAAAAAATAAAAAATTTATTCCATAGACCCCAGGTTAAGAACCCCTAATTTAAGGGAAAGTTGACATCTATATAAGTAAGGGGAATATTTATATAGATAAAATGTTGAATATAATAAAAAAGTGGAAGCACTTAAAATAAATATGTCACCTACTCGTTACCATAGGTATAGAGGCAATATGGTATAGTGGGAAGAGTAGTAGGTAAATGTGGTCATGTAGGGTAGGGACTTGACTCAACCTTTTAGTACTTTTGTGGGCATTGAAAAGGCGTTTATCCTTTCCAAACCTCAGTTTCCTCATCTATAAAACTGGAAGGCTCTTAATATCTCTCTCCCAAGATGACCACAAGGATCATGTATGGTAGATAAAGCAATCTGTTATTGCAAAGTGATATACAAAGGCCGTTATCATTATTCCTTTGTTGTTTATTGCTGTTGGTTTCAAATTCTGTTAAATATTGGGCCTGACAGCTGTGTTTCTTCCTTAGGGAAAAGTCATCTAAATTCTGTATACAGAAAACCACATGAGAAGGAAGCAAATGCTGATGGGATGGAAAGCATTCAACCTTATCACATAAAAGGTATGGTCTCATATTCTTATATACATTGGTAATAGGGACTGAAGAGGTTCAAGGCATCATGTTCACCATTCCCTTTTTTAAAAGCACTTTGAGTGCATTTCTTGAAGTTTAAGCAGAGATCTTCAAATAAAGATGCACTGTAAATATTTACACTCCTCCCTTAATTAAATATTTGTACAGGGGGAGGAAGAGTAGAAATCCCACAGAACAAATAGTTGATGAATGAAAATATGAATGAATGAGTTACTGAGAATGAATTAAAATATGCTTAGAAACTGTCTTGTTGAAGAATATTTTTAACACCTGAGTATACCATTCCTCAAATGTCTTGATGAACATTTAAAATTTACATTTTCCTGCTCTCCACTGGCCCTGAATTAAACCATTCTGAAAGTCTAGTCATAAAAATTAGTCTCTAATTATTGAAAAGCAAGAGTATTTGACCTGCAACTTTTAAAATGATTGGAGGGAAGAAAAATAGTAAATGGAGAAACTGAAGAGAAGGCATTAGTAATAGGTAAGATCAGAAATCAACAGTGGAAGAATGACCACTCAGAATGATATCTCCAAGTTTCTGGATATAGAGGGAAAACATATTGGCATGTGCTGTTCAGATTTCTTTTCTCAGTTTCTGTACTTTTGGGACTCTGAAAATATTCCTCGCCTTCTCTTACTAAGCCTATCAATTCATGGAATCAAGAATGTCAAGTTCCCCCTTTTAGTAACATCAACTTAATGGAAGGTTGGCCCCAGAAAGCATTGTAATGTAGAGGAAGATTACAAGGGACTTGCAAAGACTTATTTGCCTCTACCTTTACAGTGTCTCAACAATCTCCCTTCTATACTCATGTGAATTTTACCCTGGTTCAGGACCATATCACCTTTAATCCTACCTCTCTTCATGCGGTCTGGCTTCCTACTTCATCATTCAATTGAAACTGCTCTCTCCAAAGTTACCCATGATCTCTTAATTGCTAGATTTAATGGCCTTTTTCAATGTTCATTTTTCTTGATGCCTCTGTAGCCTTTAGTGTTGTTGGTAACCCTATTCTCCTTGATATTCTCTTTTCTCTAGGTTTTAATGGCACTTCTCTCTCCTGGTTTTCGTATCTGAAAGTTCCTTCTCAATTTCCTTTATTAGAACTTCATCCATGCATGCCATACCCACTAATAATGGACGTCTCCCAATACTTTGACCTTGGTCCTCTTCTATTCTCCCTCTATAATATTTATTTTGGTGATTTCATCAGTTCTTATGTATGAATTATCTATGCAGATGATTTTGATGTTTTTTTATCTAGCCCTAACCTCTCTCCCAAGCTTCAGTTTCACATCTTCAACTGCCTGTTGTATATCTGAAACTGGATGTTCTCTAGCCATCTTAAATTCAACATGTCGAAAACTGAACTCCTCCCAACCTCTCTTCTCTTCCTAACTTCCTTATTACTGTTGAGCGAACCAAAAATTTCCCATTCACCCAGGCTCACAACTTGTATCATTCTTACCTACTCACTTTCACCCCCCCAAATCCAGTCTTTTCCCAAGTCCTATCCATTCTACCTTTGCAAAAACTCTTGGATATTCCCCACTCTCTCCTCTGACACTGCCACAAACTGATATAGGCCCTCATTACTTCATACCTGGATTATCACAATATCCTTCTTATCGGTTGGTCTCTGGGCCTGAAATCTCCAATCACTGCAGTCTTTTCACTCATATATCAAATTGATCTTGCTAAAGTCGATGTCTTGCCATGTTCTTGCCCTCCTTTCTCCTATTCCTTCCCCACCCCCAGATCATTCAATAAATTCTACAAGGTGCTATTGCCACTAGGATTGAATATAAAATCCTTTCTTTTCAAAGACCTTCATAATTTGGTCTCTTCCTACTTTTTCAGCCTTCTTATACCTTACCTTTTTCCCTCTCCCCTTCACATAATCATAATCCTCAACCCAGAGACATTGGCCTCCCTGTTATTCTTTGCATATTAGTCTGTGATTTCCTTTAGAACCTGGACAGTACCTTTCCTTGTATCCCCAATGATTAGTACAGTGATTGGTAAAAAGTAGGCTCTAGGGAGCAGCTAGATGGCGCAGTGGTTAAAGCACTAGCCCTGAATTCAGGAGTACCTGAGTTCAAATTCGGCCTCAGACACTTGACACTTACTAGCTGTGTGACCCTGGGCAAGTCACTTAACCCCCATTGCCTGCAAAAAAAAAAAAAAAAGTAGGCTCTTAATGTGTATCTTTTTTCCCCATCTCCAGATCCTGTGTATTTTATTGGTCATACCTTATGCCTTATGTTCTTCTTACCTCCAGCTCTTAGCTCTCCTGGGTTTCTTTAAGATTCAGCTAAAATTCTACCTTCTGCAAGAAGCCTTTCCTAATACTTTTTCATACCAGTTCTTTCCCTTTGAAATTATCTCCAATTTTCTTTCTCTCTCTCTCTCTCTCTCTCTCTCTCTCTCTCTCTCTCTCTCTCTCTCTCTCTCTCTCTCTTTCCTTCCTTCTTTCTTTCTCTTTTTCTTTCTTGCATAGTTGTTTGCATGCTGTCTCCTCTGACTAGACTGTGAACTCCTTGAGCACTGGGACTGTATTTTCTATTCTTCATAATTAGACGAGTGACTGGTACATAGTAGATGCTTAATAAATGCTTGTTGATTCGAGGACTCTAACCTAAACTATTGTAATATCTTCCTAATTGATTTCCCTGGCTCAAGTCTGTTCTCCCTCCAATCCATCTTCTGAAAAGCTTTCAAAGTTATAACTCTAAAGCACAGGTCTGACCATTTTATTTCCCTGTTCTATAAACACCTATGGCTCCCAATGTGCACATTTATAGCAATGATAAGAAATTTCAATCTACTTTATAAGCCTGTGGCCTGAAGAATTATTTTCCCTCCCCTTCTACTCTTTTAAAAAAAAATTAAGACATGTTCCCTAATGCACCTTTTCCATTCTCTTAATTTTTTTTAAAGATTACCATCAGCACATAATTAATCTCATCTTCCAATTCTTCTATTGTTCTTGGATTTAATTTGTCCAGGCCTTTTCAAGTTAAAGCTGACTCTCTAGGTTTACAACATTAAAAAAAATCTTATATGGGATATATCAACAGAACATACCAATCCCCATCCCCCGCCCTATACAGAAGGAAAGAACTTGTTTAGGCTTTGAATACAAATAATAAATATCCTTAGTTCCATCTCCAATTTTTCTACTAAACTTACCCAAGGCTTTATAATAAAATAGCAATATTAGTTAATTCACTCCTATCACATTTTCTATTTGAATGAATTTAAAATGGCAATAGTTTACAAAATATACAGCTCATTGTAATGCTATGCTGTTGTGCGAGCTCTAAAAATAAAATAAAATAAAATAAATTCTCCCATTAAATTCATGGTATTGATTAACACAGTATTGCCTTAAGTCATCCTGGTTCTTTCAACCATCTGTTCACTGACATTGTTATGAGAATATTGCTTCATATCCACCTAGGTTAAGTATCACAGTATAAGCATATTGAGATTTGAGTCATAGGTATATTTCAGCGATGATCTGTAGAAATAGTCAATATGGTACTAGAAACCTTTCTCTGATTTTGATTGACCTTTCATAAATCAAGAACCATGTCTAAAATAATGATTTATTCCATCTTCCTACCTTCTTTTGCCATTGTGCTAGTACTCCCTGCCTGGGGTGCCCTCTCTCAAAACCTCAACATGTCGAGTCTTTTTTTACTTCCTTCTAAGGCTCACTTCCTGTGCTGCCTCTCATAAGAGGCTTTTCCGGATTCCTCTGTTATTAATATTCCCTACTTCTCCCTCCCAAGAAGATGTATTTATTTTCATACATTTTATATTAACATATCTTGCAATGCTATTTCACCCTGGTAAAATATAAACTCTTTAAAATCAGAATCTGCTTCATTTTCAGTTTGTATCTCTAGTGCTTAGCATTGTGTCTGGCACATTTGCTATTGTTGTTCGGTTGTTCCAATCATGCCCAACTGTTCTTGATCCCCTTTGGGGTTTTTCTCAGCAAAGGTACTGGAGCAGTTTGCTATTTTATTCTTCAGCTCATTTTGCAGTTGAAGAAACTGAAACAAATAGGGTCACTTGACTTACCCAGGGTCACACAGTTAGTAAGTGTCTGAACTTGGATTTGAACTAAAGTCCTCCTGACTCTAGGCCTGGCACTCTACTGGGCCACCTAGATTCCACATCTGACACATAGTAGGACCTTAATGGATGTTTCTTAAATTAACATCTAATGAACTTTTTAATATCTAATGAACTTTATTTTGGTGATCTGAAAATACATAAATTATACTAAATAGGAGATTAGCTTCTGTAACATGAAAACCACACTTTAAACTCTGGCATAAGACTGATTACCAAGATTCTGAGAAGTATCAATACAGTTCATTCATAGAAATTAATAGATAATAAATATTCATTTAATTGAGGCCAGAAACCACAATAAGTTATGAGCAGTGTAAATATTATTCCTCACTCCAGGTTTGAGAAAAGAAAAGAAGTTTGCCAGTTTTAGAGAATATATTCAGATGAAAATTTCTCATGCCCAAAACTGAAAAGAAAAGAGTCAATGTGATGGTGTGAACTCTAAAGAAACTACAGGACAGATTTTGCCTTTTACTTCCTCTTTGAATATTCTCATAGCTTGACTAGATTGATGAAAATAAAGGCAAAAACTGATAGAAGCTCTCGCTTCACTCTTTCCTACCCATGTTTCTAGAACATAAACAACAAAGCCCAATTTTCTTTGTTGGCTACATAAAAAATCAACATGTCTATCTCTGCATATCTTGGCATATATAGAACTACTTAGCTTTGTAATTTCAAAGCTAACTCCTATACCCATATAATTAAAATAATAACGACATATTGCCTCTTGCTGGCTCTTAATGCATATCTCATTCATGCTCTTTATTCTCCTAGTTATCACAAGGAGCAGCTGTGGTCATACACAGGATACACCTGGCAGCTGGAATGATCCAGATGCCAAGCTCTGGTTAAAAAAAAAATCCCACCACCCTACTGGCATTTCTTACCTAAGCTAGTGAGTGTTTGGAGTGGAGACTGAAGAATAAGAATGAAGGGAGGTAAGCCAACCCTCCATTTGAATTTTCCTTGTAACAAATGTCACAGGTGAAATGTATTTAAAGCTTCAAGTGAATTCCTTGATTGATGGATTATTCCCTGGTGTTAGTAAACATTTTGCTAGCTAACACTTTTCTGCTCAAAGGGGAAATCTTGGCTCAAGTTTCCATCTTTCTTCTTGAAATAGAGATTGGCAACACCTACACCCAATCCTTACTGCAGGAAAGAGATAGGAATGTGACATTTAGACCAAGGGAAGAGAACAATGAGAAACACCAGAAGACAGGAGGGAAGAGTGCATATACCAGATTTTGTGTTTATTTCATTGAAAGCCAAACTCTTAACTTTTAGAGCTGTGATAAGCAGTTAAGGCTGAAATACTAAAGGGAGCTGGAAACTTTAATGCTGTAGATCTATAACAACCTCTTCATTTATGGTTTATATAAAAGTATATGTAGTGTGTGATTAACTAAGTGAAAATGGCATGAACTGCCTGTGTATAGCTCAAATTGTTTGTTTATAGAGACATTCTCCCACTGAATTAGCAAATTCCTATGACCTAATTGCCTAAGTAGGACATTGTTTTTTGTTTTTGTCTCTCTCCCTAAAGAGAGGAAGCCTTGCATAGTAATAAACAAACAAACAAACCAAGAGAATTTGACCAATGATGATTCAAGATTTCTAATGCTATTTCCTGGATATCATCAACCATACCATCTTCACTTGATTCCAAGGGAAACCACCCTAGCATTTGAAAGATCAATATAGGAGGTAACTCTAACACTAGTACCTTCTTAGTTTGGGTTTAATGTTAGGACCAAATGAGGCACTCACAAGTCTATGAACAGTTAACAATAGGAGGTTTATTTTTGCCCAATCACAGCAAAAACATGGTGGAATTTATCTTTTCTGGTCCTCCCTGCCTCCATATGGAAATGTCTTTAGTCATGAGCATATGATATGGTGACTCACGTGGTATTCATAAACCCAAGATGGAGGGATCCCGACTTCATATGACTAGTGCTTTTTTATGTTCTTAGGTGACCAAGAAGCTACTTCAGGTAAGGCAGAGCCAATCTGGTCCTAGAGACAGTATTATCTCCTTTTAGGGAAAGTAAAAGAGGAGGATCCTGGATCTACCTCATGTTGTGGAGGTTGAGAAAGAAACTGTTTCAAGAAAATAAGAGTTACTCAGACCCTGGAATTACTTTGTTTAGGAAAATCTAGGTAGAGAATAGGAAGAACAAGCATGAAGGTATAAATAAAGGGAAGAAGGAAATTGACAACAGGTAGAATTTTACACTGAAAACAGAGCCTAAGAAGAGAGGGCCACAGAATTCAGTTAGTGTTCTATAGTTCTGTAACTAGTGGAAAAGAAAAAAAAATGTATCTGCTTTTCAAAACTGTGGTCTAAAATCATTTTTCCTTTGAACAAAACCAAAATAATTTGGAAGATTTTCTGCATAGGGGAACATAGGGTAAATGAAGATTTTTGTTTGTTTTTAGGACAAACTGATTTCATTGATGCAGTTGTATCTACCTAATGTTTATGGAAAGCTAATCCATGCTTCCAGGAGCTGGGGTTGGTCTAAATCATGTTGTGAGGGAACACATAGATATTAATCCTATCCCAGTCAACTTTGGCCTTATCTTGCTCAACTCTAAACCTCCATAGCACAATTTGGACATTTCCATCTATTTGTGGTTGTTATTTAATTGTTTCAGTCATGTCCAACTCTTTATGACCTCATTTTGGGATTTTGTGGCAAAGATGCCAGAGTGGTTTGTCATTTATTTTTCTAGCTCATTTTACAGATGAGGAAACTGAGGCAAAGGTTTTTTTTCCTCATGGTCACATAGTGTCTAGCTCTGAGTTTGAAGCCTAATCTCTCTTCCATATGACATTTCTTTAAATTCTTCAGGAAAGCAATCATAAGTCCCTTAAAGTTTTTTTTTTCTTCTCCAAACTAAATTTCCCCAGTTCCTTTAACAAATCTTTGTATGAATTTTTATTACTTTTCTTTTTTTTTTTATGGGGCAATGGGGTTAAGTGACTTGCCCAGGGTCACACAGCCAGTTAAGTGTCAAGTGTCTGAGGCCGGATTTGAACTCAGGAACTCCTGAATCCAGGGCCGGTGCTTTATCCACTGCGCCACCTAGCTGCCCCCATTTTTATTACTTTTCAAAAATCTTTGTATGACTTGGACTCTTCCCCATGAACCATGGTGGTCAACCTCTAGATATATTGTAGCTTTTTCTTCCTTATATTACAACAACTGTTTCCTGAAGTTTCCAGCCATTAATTGAACCTAGGTTCAACTTTTAGAGCTATCCAGAAAAAAGTCTAATTTGTTTTTAACATGACAATGGTTCAAATATTTGAAGACAGTTATGTCTATCTCACAAGGAAGCCCCATTACACTTTTGAAACAACCCAAGTCATCTTTTCTCCATGCTGCAACTTTTTATTATATGATTTAGATTCCAGACCACTCACTACCCAGTCTGCCTTCTTAAGAAATGGCCCACTCTGGTAGTTTTTTGTGAAAACATATTACCAGGGATTAACTGAACATAATACTCCACAGGGAGGTTGTTGCCTCTTTTAATCCAGTCACTATACTCATATATGTGTGTGTGTGCGCAGGTGTGTGTGTATGTATGCATATATCCATACACAGCTGTGTGCACATGCATGTATTGTACGCATGTAGTATCCACACATGTGTGTGGATACAGTATATGTGCTTGCACACATTGTGTTGCATACACATGTGCATATGTGCATGCTTGTAATTGTGTGTATGAACATGTGTGTTTTGTGTGCACCTGTGTGCACAATGCACATGCATGCATACACACATTTGTGTACATAATGTATGCCTTGCATATGTATGTAGGTATACACACATACATGCATGTATACATGTACCATATACATACCATATATACATAAGTTATATGTGTATGTATGTGTGTGTGTGTGTATATACAGAGAGAGAGAGAGAGAGAGAGAGAGAGATCAGAGGGGGGGGAGGTTGTTGCCTTGTTGCTTCTCTTAATCCAGGCACTATACTTCTTTTAACAAAATACACACACATACACATACATAGTTCATTAAAAGAAGTATAGTATATATAGTAAAATAGTTTCATATGTGTATGTATGCATGTATGTGTGTGAACATACAAGCACACATACATAGCTATGCAATTATTTAACAAGGCTGGCTCATACTGAGTTTGTAGTCAACTAGCCACTCCCATTTCTTTCTGACACTCAAAATACAGTAATTGATGATGGGCTTCCTTATTTCATATTTGTATTCATATTATTCATATTTGTATTCATATTATCTTGAACCTGTTTGCAACTTTGTTTATGCCATTTAAATTTAACCTCATTTTGGCCCATTGCTTCAACCCATTGTGATAGTTCTGAATCTCAATGCCATCATCAAACATATTAGCTATTCCTCTCAGTTTTGTGAAATCTGAAAATCTGAGAAGCATGCCATGATATGTCTTCATCCAAATCTTTGGTAAAAATATTGATTAGGAGAGGACCAAGGATAAATCCCTGAGGTACTTTGCTAGTGATCTCCCTTCAGGTTGACATTGATCTGTTAATTAACATACTTTGAGTACCATCTAATCTTTCTATTAACTAGTCTATAGTTCTATAACTTGCCCATAAGAAAACCATTAGAAATTGTAAAATACCAAATCAAAATGAGTTGTTGCCTATTCTAGCAGAAAAGCAACCGTATAAAAATCAAATAGTCTTGTTTTGCCATAATATGTTATTAGTGAACCTTAGTTCATGTGTTCAGCTTTCTCTTGTGTGACTATTCATATAAGAGAATTAAATTTCTCTTTAATTCTTTAATAAGCTATTTTAGAATGTTACTATGAATTGACATCCAGATTCCTGACTATAAATCCTCGAATTTACTTATAATCACCCCCCCTTTTTTTCAAAGAGAGAGATGGCATTTGCTGTTTTTCAGACTTCTGGCAGTTCTCCCATTTTCTCTACTTTCTCAAAGATTAATTATAGTGGCCTGGGATCAAATCTTCAATTAAGACTTCACTTAAAGGAAAAAATGGTGATGCTTTGCTATCTCCTCACTTCTGGATCTTACCACTGTGAATGTAACATTAGCTACAATGCAACTCAAAGGTGTTAATTATGGGAGTGGTCTTTCTGAGGGCTAAATCACACCTGGAAATTTCTCCAGGGTGTGTTAATGAAGAGGAATCAACATGTATCACTGTGTCTGATAATGAAAATGTGGAGAGTATGAAAAGGAACTAGGTTAAAAAAAAAAACATACAGAGAAGTTATGGTACTAACAATGGGAATCAGAAAGCTACATAAAAGTATCCAACCAGGGTGATGGTTCCATGAAATAATAATGGAAATCAGAGTAAAAAAAAAAGTTTGGGGAAGCCTTCCATAATGGTTCTTAATATGGGGCTTAAAGTATATGTTCAATGTCCTATATTTCTTATATGTAAGTAGGATCCTCTCCACTAGACTTTTGACCATTTCATCCTTCTTGCTAATCCCTTTAGCTCCTATGACTTCAATTATCATTTCTTTTCAAATGACTCTTAATCTACATATCTATCTTCTGTTTCACCAACTTCCTTCTAAACATTTTCACATGGGTATCCCACAGACATCTCAAATGAATGCATAAAGTAGAACCCATTATCTTTTTTTTTTTTTTTTGGTAAGGCAATTGGGGTTAAGTGACTTGCCCAGGGTCACAAAGCTAGTAAGTGTTAAGTGTCTGAGGTCAGATTTGATCTCAGGTACTCCTGAATCCAGGACTGGTGATTTATCCATTGTGCCATCTAGCTGCCCCCATTATCTTTTTTCTCATATCATTTCTCTTAACTTCCCTTTTTATGTTGAGGTTTCAATTATCTATCCAGATTCTAAGCCTCTCAAGCATGGAAACATTTACAACTCTTCCTCACCTGCAGTAGTCAGTCAGTTGCCAAGTCTTTTTAATTCTACCTCTATAACTTAACTTACATCTAACCTCTCCTTTTTTTTTAATTTTTAAATAAATTTTATTTATTTTATTAAATATTTACCAATTATGTGTAAAAATGAACATATGAGGTTGAGACCTACAGTTTAAGCAGCTTTGTTTTAGCTAATACTAACCTGTTTTGAGGATTACCATTTGGTAATGTAGTTTGATATCTACTACCACTTAGGTCACCTTCTTTCACATTTTTTCACTGATTCCAATAATAGTCTTGGTATTTTGTTCTTACAGATAAAAGTTATTATTTTTCTAGCTCTATAATTTTTGGCAGTTTGATTAGTATGGCACTGAATAAATTAATTTGGGTAGAATTGTTATCTTTCTTATATTGGCTTGGCCTACCCATGAAAATTGGTATTTCTTCATTTAGATCTGTCTTTATTTGTGTAAAAAGTGTTTTGTAATTGTGTTTATATAGTTTATGCATATGTACTGACAGGTAGTCTCTAAGTAATTTATATCGTGTACAGTTATTTTAAATGTAATCTCTATCTCTTGCTTCTGGACTTTGTAATATATAGAAATGATGATGATTTATGTGGATTTATTTTATATCTTGTATCTTTGCTAAACTTTGTTTCAAATCGTCTTTAGTTGATTCTCTAGGATTCTCTAAGTATACCATCATATCTTCTGTAAAGAATGATAGTTTTTTAAAAAAGAATGATAGTTTTATTTCCTCATTGCCTGTTCTAAGTCCTTCAATTTATTTTTCTTCTCTAATTGCTATAGGTAACATTTTCAGTACAATATTAAATAATAGTGTGATGATGGACATCCTTGCTCCACCCCTGATCTTACTGGGAAGGCTTCTCACTAGCCCTCATTAGAGAAAAATGATTATTGATGGCTTTAGATAGATGCTATTTATCATTTTGAAGAAAATTCCATTTGTTCCTATGCTTTTTGGTGTTTTTAATAGGAACAAGTGTTGTATTTTGTCAAAATCTTTTTCTACATCTTCTGAGATAATCATAGGTTTTTGTTGGCTTTGTTACTAATATGATCAATTATGCTGATAGTTTTCCTAATATTGAAAGTCCTGCATTCCTGATATAAATCCCATCTGATCCTAAGATATGATCTTTGTGATATATTCCTGTAATCTTCTTGCTAGTATTTTATTTACATTTTTTACATGAATATTCATTAAAGAAATTGGGCCATGGGCTTTTGTTTTTTGTTTTGTTCTCTCCTTTCTATCTTCCTGTGTTAGGTTTCAGCACAATATTTTTATCATAAAGGAATTTAGTAAGACATTTCCTTTACTTATTTTTCCAAATAGTTTCTATTCAGAATTAATTGTTCTTTAAATGTTCGCTAAAGATAAATTGTGGATCCATCTGGTCTTGGGGGGGTTTTCTTAGCGATTTCACTGGTGGCTGTTATTTATGTACTTTTTTTAAATCTTCTGCTAATCTAGATGGTATATATTTTAGTAAATGTTCATCAATTACACTTTGATTATGAGTTTTAATGGAATATAATTAAGCAATATAACTCCTAATAATTGCTTTAATTTCATCTTGTCTATAATACCTAACTTTTCTAACATTCTATTCATTTCCTTAACTTCTTTCTTATTGATTTTATCATTTTATTTGTCTTACTTTGAGAGGAAAAAGTTGAGGACCCCCAC
Source organism: Dromiciops gliroides (assembly GCF_019393635.1). Lineage (NCBI taxonomy): Eukaryota > Metazoa > Chordata > Mammalia > Microbiotheria > Microbiotheriidae > Dromiciops > Dromiciops gliroides. Next base: position 346,336,082 of record NC_057864.1, on the reverse strand, counting down.
CACTATAATTTTACTATTTCCTCCTGTAATTCATAAAAATTTTTCTTTTAAGAATTTGGATGTTATGCTATCTAACATATATGTGTTTGGTGTTATCTGTGGTTCTTTTTTTTTTTTTTTTGGCAAGAGGCAGTTTCCTGAATGTCTCTTTTACTTAGATCTATTTTTGCTTTTGCTTTGTCTGTGATCATGATTGCTACCCCTGCCTTTTTTTTACTTCAGCTGAAGTATAATAGATTCTTCTTTAGCCACTTATTTTAACTCTGTGTGTGTATGTGTGTGTATGTGTGTGTGTGTGTGTGTCTGGTTCCAGTGGGTTTCCTATAAATGAAATATTGTTGGATTCTGGATTCTAAACCATTCTGCTTCCATTTTGTGGGTGAATTCATTGCATTCACATTCACGGCTATGACTACTCATTGTACATTTCCCGCCATCCTATTTTATTTTGCTTATTCTTCTCTGCCTTTTCTTATCCTGCCCCTCCTCTAAAGTCAATTTTAATTCTTACCATAGCCTTCTTTTATCCATTTTCCCTTTTGTTATCCCCTCTTCCTCTTGTCCTCTTCCCCCCCACTCCTTCCTCATTGAATAAGATAGATTTCAATTGCCAATTAAATGTATATATGTATTGCCACTTCAGATCAATTTAGATGTGAGTGAGGTTCACAAATTGTCTCCCTCCATTTTCCCCTTGATCAGAAATATCTCTTTTTTGTGTACCTCTTCTATTTGAGAGAATTTCTCCCATTCTTCCTCCCCCTTCTCCCTTCTCCCACAGCACACATTTTTCCCAGATCCATTTTATGTCATCTCAATATAATTAACTCACTCCCATGCCTTTTTGTTTTGTTTTGTTGGTGAGGCAATTGGGGTTAAGTGACTTGCCCAAGGTCACACAGCTAGTAAGTGTTAAGTGTCTGAGGCCGAATTTGAACTCAGGTACTCCTGACTCCAGGGCCAGTTCTCTATCCACTGCGCCACCTAGCTGCCCCACTCCCATACCTTTTTTATGTATAATCCTAACTGCTCTAATAATGATAAAGTTCTTAAAAGTTACACATATCACTTTCCTATATAGAAAAGTAAACAGTTTAACCTGATTTACTCCCTTATGACTTTTTTTCATGTTTACATTTTTAAAGTTTCCCTTGAGTCTTGTATTTGAAAGTCAAATTTTCTATTTAGTTCTGCTCTTCTCATTAAGAATACTTAAACATCTTATATTTCATTAAAAATATTTTCCCCTTGAAGGAATATACCAAGTCTTGCTGACTAGGTTATTCTTTTTGTAACTATAGATTTTTTGCTATCTGGAATATCATAGGTCAAGTCCTCTCCTCCTTTGATGTGGCAGTTGCTAAATCTTGTGTGAGCTTCATTGTGGTTCCATGATATTTGAGTGGTTGGTTTCTTTTTTACTGATACTATTATTTTCTGTGTGACCTGGGAACTCTGAAATTTGGCTATAATACTCCTGGGAATTTTCATTTGGGGATCTCTTTCAGATGGTGACCAAAGAATTCTTTCAATTTATATTTTACCATATGGTTTAGGATATTGGCACATTTTTCTTTGATAATTTCTTGACATAAAATGACTAGGTTATTTTTTCAATCATAGCTTTTAGGTAGTCCAATAATTCTTAAAATATCTCTCCTCAATATATTTTAGATCAGTTATTTTTCCAATGAGAAATCTCTTATTTCCTCTATTTTTTCATTTTTTTACCTTGTTTTATTGTTTCTTAAAGTTTCATAGAATCAATAGTTTCCACATGCCTAATTCTAATATTTAAGGAAATATTTTCTTCAGTGAGCTTTTCTACGTGTTCTTCCATTTGGCCAATTCTGCTTTGTAAGGTGTCATTTTCTTTAGTATTTTGGTATGACTTTTACCAAACTGTTAGTCGCCTTTTCTTAGTTTTCTCCTTTTGCTCTCATCTCTTTACCTAATTTGCCCCTATTACTCTTATTTGGTTTTGAAAACAATTTTTTGGTCTTTCAGGGTGTCTTGTTTGGCTTGTGTTCCATTCCCATTTTTACTTTGAGGTTTTGTTTGTACCTATTTTGACTTTGTTGTCTTCTTCTGAGTTTGTGTCTTGATCTTCTCTGTCACCATATTACTTTTTATGGACATGTTTATCTTTTAAATTTGTTCATTTTTCCATTCTTGAAATTCCATTCTTGATTTTGAACTTTATGCTAAAGTTAAGTTAAAGTTGCTGTCTTAAGCTTCAGGCATTTTTCATACAGTTATTTACAGAGCTAGTTCTAGGAGTTTAGCAGTTTTCAATGTTTCCTGTGTGCTTTGAAAAATTTTAGTGCTTCAGTATGATTTAAGAAGAGGTATGGTCACTGCTTCCCTAGTCTGCACTCTGGTGCAGGGAAGGGCCAGGAAAGGCCCCTGACTACTTGGGATTGCAATTAATACTGCTCCTGAGGACCCCTCTTCTTTTGGGGTAGCAAGTAACTGTTGTTGCTTGTTCCTCAGGGTCCTTGAACCCTTCTGAACAAATGTGATACTGCTCCTCAAGGCTTTTGTTCCCACCTGACCAAAAGTTTTTCTCTTTGCCCTTGAACTATGACCCAGATGTAGGTATAGCCAATGGATTTGCCAAACAGTATTTGGTCCTGTGTCTAGTGTTAGCACATAGTTCCCTGTAATCTCTGAACAGTTTCCAAGTCCCCTTATAGTCTCTGGTTTAAGAGCTCCTGAAGCTGCTGTTGCTACAAACTAGTCCCACCACAGGTATTTCATCCATGTGGGTTCCAGGCCAGCCTCAATCCCCTTGTCATAGACTTCTCTTTCCAAGATCCCAAGTTCTCTTGAGCTGGAAAAATGTCTCACTCTGTCCTTTTGTTGTCTCTGTTACTCCAGAATTCAATTTTAGGTATTCTTTCAAAATTATTTGGAGGGAAATGTTGGAAAAGCTTGGCTGGATGCTTCCTCTACTCTGCCATTTTGGCTCCACCCTATCCTTGCCTTTCGTCTACTACCCTAGTTCAGGCCCTCCTCATCTCTCACCTGTACTATTAAAGAAACCTGTCCTCATATGTTAAAGTATACTTTACAGACCACATATGCCATTATTATTAATAAGTCCAAAATGGCTCAGCCTCTTTTTTCCCAGGTGTCCCATAAACTTTATATTACCAACTAGTTCTTTATTGAACACAATAAGATCAAACAAAGTGATTTGCCTCTTTCATTCCTCAATTGCTGAAAATGCAAACTAGGATATTGGGTAAATGAAAATGCCTAAACTTGCCCCAGTGCGAATTTTGTGATTTATGTTATCCACACTAATTATTGTCAATCCCATGGCTTCAATTATCACCTCTAAATATGACTCCAAACCCCTCTCCCTGACAACCAAATGCTCTTTCATTTTCTTATGTTTACCAATTTCTACTTATGTGTAGTCCTTCTTAGGACACCATGTTACACCTTTTCTCTTATTATATTTTAAAAAAAGAACATGTCATTCAATGCTATCTTATATACCAAATGTTTTTAACACCCATTAAAGCATTTGCCTCTTTGGGTTAAAATTTTAAATTTACTTCATTAATTATCCATTGATATATGGATCTAAACAACTCCCCTACCATCTTATCTTCATTTTTCTCTCTATTAATGGGCTTTCTGGTTGGTGTTTGCATATCATTTCAACTTGTTTCAAAGCTCCCTGTGTCAACATTCCAATTACCAGGGTCATAGGATTTATAGCTGGAAGAGGTTTCATTTCCAAACTTTATGTAGCAATGCCTTCCTTTTTAAAGAAGTGTCAAGCACTCTTTTTGTTTGTTTGTTTGTTTGTTTGTTTTTTTGAGGGGCAATTGGGGTTAAGTGACTTGCCCAGGGTCACACAGCTAGTAAGTGTTAAGTGTCTGAGGCCAGATTTGAACTCAGGTACTCCTGACTCCAGGGCCGGTGCTCTATCCACTGTGCCCTATCCACTGTGCCATCTAGCTGCCCCCAAGCACTCTTTTCATAAAACTATATTTAATTTCCTGAATCTATGTAATTTTAAAAAGTATTATTTGCATATTCCAGTTTTTAAAATCAACAAAAAAATTATACCTACTATAATAATGTGAAGATGTTGATTGTTTCAAATCCATTATAATGTTATATTTACAATTTATAATAATAATATTATTACTTTACTAGGTGAGCTCACTTTTCAGGGCAAAATTGATGATGTTGTTCATGGTTATTTTATCTAATCATGGTAGATATTTTTAATTTATAATACATGTAGCAAAAAGCATGATTTAACATAAATAAGATGTAGCAAATAGTAAATTTTTCATCATTTTATTTGATAATTTAGAGAATTTTTATCTCCCACACACACTCAAAAATAATAAGATGCTTTGGGTTCAAATTCATGTTTCAATTATTATCACAAAACAAATCTTTTAATCTTGCTAAAATAGAGTAAAAGTACATGTATCATGCTTGTCTGTAGCAACTGGAATCCTTATACATCCGTTTTTAGAGACATCTAGGTCTTTAAAATAATATAATTGCTTATTTGGTATTGTCAAATGGTTAAATAGATCTCTACTTTTCCATTTATTTTATACCACAGTTATTTTTAAAACTGAAAAGCATCAAATATCATTTTAAAATTTCAATGTCTATATCTCTTATTTATGAAAGCAATAATTTAATATTTCTATACTAGAATGTGAACTTGATGATCCTGCATTGATTTAGAGAATTCAGGTTTTCAAAAATGTCCAGCACATCTACAAGTTTCAGAAGGACATTTTATAATAAATTTACTTCATCTTTATTTTATCATGATGAAAAATGTTAATCCTTTCTTTTCAGCTCAAATACCCTTTGAAGTGCTCTGAAATGAAAAAGTTTTCATGTTTCATAATAATTATAAAAGAACTCTATCTATGTTCTGGCCCAAGGAGACTTCATTTTAATGGAGGATTTGTTGTGCATGTGTGTTTTTTGTTTTGTTTTTGACAAAGTCAATTTAAACAGCCTTAAAACAAGTTGGAAATTGTTTTTTCTTGGTACAAGTGATGCATGTAATGTGTCCATACTGCACCAGGAGCCACATTTTCATCTATGCATGTAGCACTGCATTTCTCCTGAAACAGAGTCTTATCATCATAAAGTCCAAAAGATTGTCATGTTATTTAATTTTTATTGCAAACTGTCCATTATATTAACATTTTATTTGGGTTTAGCAGATGGAAATTTCGTGTGAAATATAGGAGGAGAAATGGTATGCCTTAAAAAAATCAAATGAGAAGAAAAGAGCTAACCTGCTGTCCCAACAAGGCATATACTTGAGTGAAAATCAATGAATCTGAGGATGGAGAAAGAGGATTTGGAGAAGATTTGGGAGTCTTCAGCATAAGGGTTATAGTTAAAGATATGGGTTCAAAGAAAATGTATATGAATGACATAGATCACACAACTGCCAAGGGGAAAGTTCAAGCACTATAGCATACCCAGACATTCTGTTAAAAGACAAGTATCAGGGGCAGCTAGGCGGCACAGTGGATAGAGCACTGGCCCTGGATTCAGGAGGACCTGAGTTCAAATCCGGCCTCAGACACTTGACACTTACTAGCTGTGTGACCTTGGGCAAGTCACTTAACTCATTGCCCCATAAAAAAGTAAATTAAAAATAAATTAAGGGGCAGCTGGATGGCGCAGTGGATAGAGCACCGGCCCTGGAGTCAGGAGTACCTGAGTTCAGGTCCGGCCTCAGACACTTAATACTTAACTAGCTGTGTGACCCTGGGCAAGTCACTTAACCCCAATTGCCTCACTAAAAAAATAAATAAATAAATAAATTAAAATAAATTAAAAAGACAAGTATCATATACATCATTAAGCAAAGATCTCTCCTCTGTTTGCTAAACCTCAGTAGCTTCTCATTTTCTCTAGGAGCAAATATAAATTAGTCTTCTCACCATTCAAAGCCTGCCTCAACATAGCTTTCCAGTGTCATTATACAATTCTTCCTTCTTTATACTCTATGATTCAACCGAATTGGCCTTCTTTTGCATTTCTCACATATGGCATTGTGGTTTCCTTTTGTACCTTTGCCCTGGCCATGCCTCATGCCTAGAATTCACTTCCTCCTCTACTCTACGTCATAGAAACCTAGTCTTCATGAAATAGCTCAAGCACTATCTTCTAAAGGAAATGTTTCTTTATCCCTCCCAACTGCTACTGTCTTTCCTCATTATCTTGTACCTAACTTTGTTTTTGTTGTTCAGTGGATTCAGTCATGTCCGACTCTTTGCATCCCCTTTTGGGGTTTTCTTGAAAAGATACTGGAGTGGTTTGCCATTTCCTCGTCCAGCTCATTTTACAGATGAAGAAACTGAGGCAAACAGGGTTAAGTCACTTGGCCAGCATCATACAGCTAGTAAGTGTCTGAGGCTGAATTTGAACTCATGTTTTCCTGAATCTATGCCTGGCACTCAATCCACTGCACCACCTAGCTGCCCCTTTGTATCTATGTTCTGATTATTCCTTTTATATTTATTCTTTATATACCTACATGGGCACTTTTGTTGCCACCATTTTAATGTAAACTCCTCAAGAGAAGGGACTGTTTCTTTTTTTTTTTTTTTTGGTTTTGGTTTGTATTTCCAACATCTAACACAGTGCTTGCCACATGGTGGGCATTTAGTAAATGCTTGTTCATTTATTAATCAATAATGCACAATTATGAGCCTTTCATTTTCTGTGGTGAAGGTAATAAACAACTGCTTTTTATCTGATACTTATTTTATACATTGAGTACTTTTTCTGGATGGGACCCTATTACATTTTTAGGGAGACTACCTAGACTCAAGCCATAACATTATTGCAGAGATTTTTCCCTTAGAGTTCTATTTCAGTGTGGGGGCAATTACCCAGAGAAAAATGACAATCATTGCTTCCCTTCTTTGGGATTAAACTCTCAGGATAAATCAGATTCATATGATCCCAAAACCTGACCACCCTTGTGGGAGGGTTGCTGCTCAGAGGTAAAGGTAGAATCACAAAAAGCGGGGGGCCAGGGTCAGCTAGATGGTGCAGTGGATAAAGCACTGGCCCTGGATTCAGGAGTACCTGAGTTCAAATCCGGCCTCAGACACTTGACACTTACAAGCTGTGTGACCTTGGGCAAGTCACTTAACCCCTATTGCCCCACAAAATTAAAAAAAAATCGGGGGGCGGGTATTTATACTGGAGTTGTACTCAAAATATTTAGAACAATTTGGCCATGGCTTCTACCCCATCTTCCATACAGAACCCCTGGAAGAAGGAATGGGAAAGTAATATGCAGTTTGGAAATCTCCTATCTAGAACAATCTCTTTTTACAAGTAAGTTAACTGAGGCTGAAAAAAATGAAGCTATTTGTCCAAAGTCATAGAACTAGTAATTATGTGGCCTGCTTTTCAAACCCAAATCCTCTCATCGCAAAATAAGAGCTTTTTCTACTACACCATAGTGCACAATGAACAAATAATTTAATTAATCAAATATCAGATAAGAACATTATTCATTTTGTAAGTTGCATTCAGGCAGCTTTCATTAATAAGTAATTAAAAACAAAACTAGATACACAGGAAGTTCAAATATTTAGAATTGAAAGGGACCTTCAAGGTCATGTTGCCTTACACCCTAAATTTTTAGAGTAGGAAAATGAGCCCCAGAGAGTGACTTGTCCAAGGCCTCAAGTGGTAAGCAACAGAACCAGTTTTTGAACACAAGTCTTCTGGGACCAAATCTAGCATTATTCCTCTATACCATGCTATCCTAAGTAATAGAGACTCTGAACTAATCTAGAAGATATGTCTAAGATCAACTATCTAGTCTTCTCACTTTAATAAAATAAATACACCTTCTGGCTTATCAAATAATTTAAGGTGTTACTTATAAAATCACTATCTGTAGCAATGTATGATTCTGGGAAATTATGTACAAATCTTCACTCTTTCAGCTAAGGACTATAACAACTGAGTGAAGCGTCCTTGTTTCATCAGAATAAGAGGGAGTACAACTAGCATCTCTCAAGGACTTTCTCAAGGCTTCTTTTAGGTTTAGCTCTATTACATAAGAGCTGAGACAAAGAGGTGAAGCGAGGTCTGAAGAAGTCTCTATTCCCCTCAAAAAAATCCCATAATTATTATGAAAAATACTCTTAAAAGATGTATACTAAACCAAACCCCTTCATTCTGTAACATCTCTTTAAAATATCTAATCAATGAATAAGTTGTTTATAAGTATTTTATCATTACGATTTAGTTATTATTCAATATAAATATTATAAAATTATTTACAAATAAATCAATGAATTAATATAGGGATGAGGGTTTTTGTGTTTCTTTTTCACAATGGGCATGTTTCATATATGAATCACTTGTTATTATATAGTATTTTTGTTTGTTTTTGGTGGGAAATGGGGGTTAAGTGACTTGCCCAGGGTCACACAGCTAGTAGGTGTCAAGTGTCTGAGGCTGGATTTGAACTCAGGTCCTCCTGAATCCAGGGAAGGTGCTCTATCCACTGCACCACCTAGCTGCCCCCTATAGTATTTATATGGTTCTTTAAGGTTTACAAAGTGCCTTTATCAATATTATCTTCTTTTGTCATCACAATATCCCTTCAAATAGGGTGCTATAATTACTTCCATTTTACAGATAAGGAAACTGAAAATAGAGTTTAAGTGACTTATCCAGGGTCACACAAATATCACACTATAAATATCCAAGGCAAAATTTGAACTTGGGCACCTCTGGTATAGATAAGATGGTCCTAATCCAGAACTTCCTGACTCCAAATTCAGTGGTGTATCCAGTGCACCACAGCAGTCTTTTTGGTGCCCATTAATAGCTGCAAATTCTAGAACCAGCTTCACATATTTGTTGTTCAAAGTGTTTCTTCCCCTATGGAGCTCCATCTAAGACCTCAGGCCCACATATGATGGTGAAGGAAGAATGGAATTTTTAATGATAACAGGGGGTTTGGGCTCTTTTCAGTCCTCTCAACTTTCAAGGCATTTGTCCATTGAGTGTCATTTTTTTTCCTCACAGCCTGCAATTTCCTGCTTTCTTCCTTTCAGAAATTTCTATAGCACCCCTGGCTTTTATTGGCTGACTTTTTGATTATATTTCTCTACATTCTTTTCTCAACAAGTATTTTAATAAATATTTTTATTTTAAAAATTGAGTTCCAAATTCTATCCATTCCTTCCCTCCCCCTCCTCAAGATGGTAATCAATCAGATATAGGTTATACATCTGCAATTATGCAAAATGTATACAAAATATTAGTCATTTTGTATATGAAGATTCAAATAAAAGAAAAAAAATGAAAGTGGAAAATGATACGTTTCCATCTGTGTTCAATCAATATCAGTTCTTTCTTTGAAGCTGAATAGTGTGCTTCATCATTAGTCCTGTGGGGTTGTCTTGGATCGTTGTATTGCTGAGCATAGTTAAGTCATTCACAATTCTTCATTGAACAATGTTGCTGTCACTGTGCACAACATTTTCCTGGTTCTGCTCATTTCACTATACATCAGTTCACGTAAGTCTTTCCAAGACTTTCTGAAATCACCCTGTTAATAAGTGTGTGTGTGTGTGTGTGTGTGTGTGTATATACACATATACATATATATACACACATATACATATATATACACACACATATATATGTACATTGTATATATATATATATGTTATATTGATAAATAACAATAGTAGGCAACATTTGCATAGAGTTTAAGGTTTGCAAAGTATTTTACATATAGTACCCAAGTAGAATAAGATACATTGGCTTCTCTGACAGAACCTATAACACAGATTGTAATAATATAATAATTGCAGAGAACATAATTAGGATTTTATATAATACATATATATAATATGATATAAGATATGAGATGATATGAGATGGATATGTGATAAAATATAATAATTACAGGCTGGATTTAAGTATCTAATGATAATTATTATTACAATAAATCAGTCTAGCTGATAATAATTACAAAGTACTTTATTTATATTTCCTCTAATAATCCTCTCTATGAAATGGGGAACTAGATGAAGTAGCATTATGCAAATGAGGAGACCAAGCCTCAGCCAGGTTAAGTGACTTGCCCAACATCACACAGCTGACGTAGCAATCAAGACTTGAAACACTGTTCTAGTTCTTGTTATTGTTGTTTTTCATGGGTGGGTGGGGAGGGTGCATTTAAGAAATACTTATTGGCTGACTGATGCCAAGAACATCGTGCTTTCCTCTATAGATTACAAGTGTTCTGATCACAGAACCAAAGGATTAGTTTACAGATAATGGCTGTGGTTTCAGAGGGAGACAGAGGTTTTGAAGAGAAACAGCTTTGAAAGATGCAACCAGCATGAGAGCCTTAGACCATGGATCTCTTCAGTGCAGATAAAATAGTAGCTAATTGATAATCATATTTTATGTTACAGACTGTCAAAATGGCAGGTTCTGCAATGCCTAGAAATAACTTAACTAGCAGCAAGATAAGCAGAAGAGAACAAAGATACCTGGGTATAACTTCAATCCTTCACCATATTCTTCAGTATGTTCTCTTAAGTAGACCACCCCAAGAATAGTTTGGGTCATCTTGAGTGTGAATGGTATTTTGGAAAATTGGACCTTCTTATCTGACATCAGATGAACCTATTTCACTTTTAATATATTATACAGTTGATACTCCTGGGGTGTGTACCAGGTTTTTCAGATAAACTTTTAACTTAAAGATCTTTAGTCAGATATTTATAACTTTTTAAAAGAACATTTCCTTTGGTCACATTGGTGGCTTATTTTGAAAGGATAAAAAAGTTGAATTCTTGTCAGATTTTTTGGAGAAATAAGAGGTTAGGATAAGAAAATGGAAGAAGGAAAAAAAGAAGTTCTCTACTCCTGGGGGGGGGGGGGCAGCAGATCTTTTTAAGATCATTTTTAAATTTCTAAGGCCATTGAAAAAATTCAAATCTCAAAATCTCTATATTTTAAAGGCTTAAGAATTTCCATTATTTTAGCTCAATATTAATAAAAAGTATTAATTTTTAAAAGAAAAGTTGCCCAAAGAAATAAATATTTTTGAACAAGGCTACATTGTATGGGTTCATTTTGTTCAACTAAGCATTGTTGCTATAAGTTGTCTCTCTGTCTCTGTCTCCCTATCACTGTGCATGTGTGTGTGTGTGTGTGTGTGTGTGTGTGTATGTCTGAGTTTCTCTGTGCATCTGTGTGTGTTTCTTCTCTCTGTCTCTTTCTGTATCTATCTCTTTCTCTCTTTATCTCCCTCCCTCTTTCTTTCTTTCTCTCTCTCACTGGAAGGTGAGAGGGAAAGACAGAAAGGGAGATTAGAAATAATGGTGGCCAAAAAGAAGCCCATTGAAATTTATTTTAAATGTACAGAAAAGAAAAGAAGCAAATTCTGAAGGAGAGACAGACAAGCAGGACAGTTTTTGAAGTAACACATGGTATGTATTATGTGCTTTTAAAAGCAAGCTTCATGAAATGAAGATTCATGTGATTTCATATACAATCCCCCTTTTGCATTCTGCTATACATGAAAGTGCTCATTTTTGGTGTTTAATTTCACAATAAAAAATAGCTAATGACTAACTAATTTTATTTTATAAAATAAAAAGTCAGAGTGACATGATGGAGGGCTAGCCAGGATGATTTGGATTTAAATATGTACTGTAAAAGCCTGGTCAAGACAACCTTCCTTAAACCCCTTGGCAACTCTCTAAGAGTAGAAGCTAATTTACATTGGTAGAGGAGGTCTCTTATAATAAATCTCTATACCTATAACATCATAAATCTGATTTCTCCCACTCCACCCCCACAATAAAATTTAAAATAACATGATGAATATAAAATGTGTCTCTTCATCCAGATATGTGGTCTACATAAGCAAAAAGCAGATTAAGAATAGACTTAAGGAAAAACCATATCATAACTTTTGGAGCCCAACAGGTACTATATAGATCAGGAACCAGCTAATTTTGCAGTAGAGAAAACAGAGATGCAAAGAGATAAAATTTCAAGATCATACAAGTAGGAAATAGAGCTGGGCTTTGAACACAGGTACTATGATTCAAAATCAATTTCTAAAGTAACAATGTAGATGAAACTTTTTTCTTCAGCAAAAGAGGCCTTATTGTATATCGCTGGGGAGTTGGCCTCCAAAGCAAGAAGATCCAGGTTCAAGTCCTGCCTCTGACACGTACTAGGCAAGACACCTTTCAGGATTCTGTGCCACTCTCTTAAAACTATAATTTACAAAGAAGGTGCCAACCTTCATTGCCATGAGGGAGTTTCTTCCATTTTGGGAATTCGCTAGATCAATGAAATAATGGATCCAGTTCCTGTCTCTATCCTTCCTTAAAAGCTTAAGGACTAAATCTCTCTCTCTCTCTCTCTCTCTCTCTCTCTCTCTCTCTCTCTCTCTCTCTCTCTCTCTCTCTCTCTCTCTCTCTCCCCCCCTCTCTCTGTGGGGCAATGGGGGTTAAGTGACTTGCCCAGGGTCACACATCTAGTAAATGTCAAGTGTCTGAGTTCAGATTTGAACTCAGGTCTTCCTGAATCCAGGGCCGGTGCTTTATCCACTGCCACACCTAGCTGCTCCCAAAACTAAATCTTAATGTAATTGCTGATAGACTTTGGAGAATTGGCAACTGTGGTGCAAGGCTCAAAAGTTGCCCACAGTTGTGAATTGCCTTGTATACTGATAATTGTTAGAGGCTTGAATAGATTCCATGGGCAGTCAACTTCAACGTGTTGCACTTGAAGTCAAGGTGAAATTTTAATTATCCAAAGGAAGAAGATTTGGGTTTGATTTGAGTTTCAGATTATTGAGGATAGAAAACAAGTACTTGTCTGAGTGAACAAAGAAGTGGAGAGAGGATCACTGTTGTACTAATTGATTAGCAATTAGTGCCATCAATGGAAGGGAAGCAGAAAGGAAGGAGAGGAGTTGAGGTATGTATCCCTGGGTACTGTGAGGATTCCTTTATATTGTTGAAATGAGGAAATGAGTATTGAGATATGAGTGCATGAGGAGGAGGGCTGTAAGATGAGGATGAAGCATGCATGCTCTGACTTGGAACATGCTGGAGAGCCCTGAGTCCTAGTGATTATCCCTATAGCAATAACAATATTTTAAGAAGTGGGCTAACAGTACCCTGGCAGATGTGAGATCTCTGATTAGCACCATTCTGAGCCTTCCACTAGCTTCTGCAGAGGAAAAGAAGGTACTAGTGCATGAAGGTGAGTGAATGGGTCCATGTCGGCTATAAATGTAGTACAGAAAGAGAGTAAATGTCAAGTTAATGGACTAGATCAAAACATTAATTCATCATTTTTGTTGTTTTTAATTAGGAAAAAAAGTTCCTTAGGATATATTAATGAGACTTCACTTTTAGGTTTTTTTTATTTCATTTTAAACTGGAAACTGCTTTGATTCATGTCATTTATTTCACTTAATTATTGAAAATGAGCAAATGAGATTCAATTGTCTTTTTAGACCACCAGAATCCTACCTCTTTGCCTGCTAAGTTGTTTTGCTGCTGTGAGCTGGCACTCCAGCAAAAGATCAAAGTTCTCACTGACCTTGAGAACACCGTAGTTCCAATTGACTGATCTCATTTAGCAAAAGGAAACCATATGCATACCCATATTAACCGTTCTTAGCCCACATCAGGGGTGATTGCTCCTTTGGCACCATTTTTCACATTGCACTGAGGAAATTGGCCAGAAGCTTCCCACACCAAGTCAGGATGGATTGACAAGAAGGTGGCAGCATTAGCTTAATCAGTAATTGCATATTTCTGCATTTCTTCTAAAATATATCCTTGTAAGACTGTATTCTATTAAAATTCCAAATGTATACATTCATACATATTGAACTTACAGACTAAAAGACTGTCAAAGCAAAAAATCATCTGAAGTAATTCTTAAAGGAGTTTCACATACAAGAATCTAGAAAAGCCAGAACATAGTAGGTATTCTATAAATTCCTGTAGAGTGAATGGTAAAGTATTAATGAAATGGCAGTGACCTGCTATTACGAATTTATATTTTTCTACCTGGTCCAAATAAAATTTAAGTGCTCTATCAAAAGTATTATTAACTTTAATGGCCATAGGAATACACATTATACCTGCATATATGACCATAAATACAAACTGTGACAGGTAAAACTAAATGTGTGTGGTCACCTGTCCCCAGTGTGGGGAAAGCTAACTAGGACAACAATTTAACAGTTTAGGTATTAAACATTTATTAAAACATATTAGAGGCTAACAAAGAGAAAACAAGTGTCTCTGAAAGAATAGGAAAACCTAACTACCCTCCAGGAGCGATCAGAGCTCCACCTCTCTCGAGGTTCCAACCACCAACTGATAAAACAAACTGCCTTCCACACTGCTTCAAGCTGATTGGTTGAGAGTAGTCTCATGTTGATGTGAGGTAACTTTGGGACACTGAACCTTAGAAAGGTCAACCCATGCTCTCTCAGCAGGGGGTCCATGGGAATAATATTCTCACAATACCTATATGACCATATACATATTACCACATACACATGTGCATGCATGCATACATGCATGACCATACACGCACATGTGCATGCACACATTACCATATGTGCACATGTGCATGGCCATATACATATGACCACATATACACATGCATGCATACACACATATATGTATATATGTATGTGTGTGTATAAAGACTGGTTAGTAAAATACATGATAAAACTCCAAAACCTGAAGGAGCTATATTGAGTAGAATGAGGCACCATATGGATATGCAAAAATTTAGCTACTTCACTGGGTAGCTGAATGAAAGAAAGACTTAGGGTGATCAGACACAGGTGAAGCATCTTGCTATATTAACTGACATCCTGCAATTCTTCTTAAAAGTCTTTCTCTGCTCAGCCATCTATGGCAATATCATAGAGAACAATGAACACCATGTAGCTAGCTTTTTGAGTAAGAGTGTAGTAGAATCACCTGTCTCTCACTCATTTGTCTTTAGCCAGTACAGGAATGGTTCTCTAATAGAACACAGATTAAGGGCATCATTTCTGTTCACTGAGAATAGCTACCATTTATGCACTGATTTAAGATTTTCAAAGCTCTTTTCATGTTATTTCATTTGATCCTCATGACAACGCTGTGAGGTAGATAGATAGGTACTATGTCCATTTGATAGATAAGGAAATGCAGACCAGGAAAGGACAAGTCATTTGTCCAGAGTCACACACCTGTTAAGTGTCCAAATTAAAAATTAAACTCAGTCAGCTGTAAGACCCTGGGCAAGTCACTTAACCTCATTGTGCCTCAGTTTCCATATTTGTAAAATGAGAACAATAACAGCACCTACCTCCCAGGGTTATCACCAGGATCAAATTGGGAGGCATGTGTATGTGTGTATGTGAATGTGTGTATATGTACATATATACATAAATGATCTCATCTATACATACATTCATATAGTATACACATATTGTGAGAATCGAGAAAGAATAAGGTGACCTTTCTGAGGTTTCTAAGGTCAGATTGGTGTCCAGAAGTCGTGTCACAATTCATGGACCACCTTTAAGTCATGTCAATCAATGGACTTCAGTGCTACCAGCCAATTAGCTTGGAGCTATGTATGGGGAATGCCCCTCTTCCTGTTTGACAGGGAGCTTCCAGTCAAATTGAGTGAGATGCTCTTTCTCTCCAGGCATAGATCTGAGATAGGGCTTTTTCCATTATTTCAGAGGCATGTGCTCTCTCTCTCTCTCTCTCTCTCTCTCTCTCTCTCTCTCTCTCGCTCTCTCTCTCGCTCTCTCTCTCGCTCTCTCTCTCGCTCTCTCTCTCGCTCTCCCTCTCGCTCTCGCTCTCGCTCTCTCTCGCTCTCGCTCTCACTCTCACTCTTGCTCTCGCTCCCTCTCTCCTAATTTCTAATATACTTTAATAAATGCTTAAAAGCTTAAACTATTGTTGAATTTATAAGTAAACCCTAAATAGTTTCCCCACACACTGGGGGAGGGGGGGGCGGGGCAGGTAAGGACACACACAGATTTTTTTTTTTGCAGGGCAGTGTGGGTTAAGTGACTTGCCCAGGATCACACAGCTAATAAATGTCAAGTATCTGAGTTTAGATTTGAACTCAGGTCCTCCTGAATCCAGAGCTGGTGCTTTATCCACTGTTCCACCTAGCTGCTCCCCACACATTAGATTTTAATCATCACAATATATAAATGAATATATTTAGTTATATTTACATTTTAAATAATTAATTATTTTAACAACAGCAAATTTGGACTCAGGACTTGCTGACTTCAAACCCAACACTCTATTAACTATCCCACTCAGCTATCTGATTAATGGGCAAAGAGCTGTTAATAACTTCCTCTCTAAAGCTATCTTCTATATGCTCTAAATTTATTTCATATATCACTTACTATCTGTGTGATCCTGTATGCCTCAATTTCCTCATCTGCAAAGTAAGAATAACTGCCTCAGAGGGTTGTTGTATCACATGAGATAATATCTGTAAAGTGCTTAGCCCAATACCTGGCCCATTGTAGGTGCTATTTAATGTTTATTCCCTTCCTTCTTTTTCCCACCCCTTTGTGATACTTATTTATATATGTTGCCCCACTCCTATTAGCATGTAAGTTCCGCCAGGGTAGGGACAATCTTTTTTGTTTATGTCTAGCTGTAAGTACAATGCTTGGCACATAACAAACTTGATAAATGCCTAGTGATTAACTAATTAACATAGCCTGACCACCTTGATCATAAAGGTAATTGCCAGTTAGTCTTGTGGAATAGATTGAAGAAATGGTTTTCTGTTCATTAATGGGATAGTACTCTTTCAATTCAAAACTGACTTCCTTGGAGAGCAGATTTATCACATTCAATGATTTTCTGAGCTAAGAGGTTTTGGGAAGGAAATTCAGAGCCATCATTGATGTCAGCAAGAAATATAACTAGAACACTGTAACCCAACTTGACCTATATTATTAGACTTTAAACCCCAGGACTTCTTGACTGGTCTCTCTCTTTTTCCCCCACTGGATTGTGTGCTCTTTTCCCTCAGGGTAGATATGGGGACAGATCTCTCTCCTGCTGGTCTCTCCTCTTGCCATAAGGATGGAACAATCAAAAGCTAAGTATTCCTAAAGTCAAACCAAGTCAACAAATATCTATTAAGTACATACTAAGTATCAACCACTGTGATAAGTTCACGCCTATTCTCAATGAGGTTACATTCTAATTAGGCCAGCCAATACATAAAAAGAAGCTGAAAACTGGGGTAGCTAGGTGGTGCAGTGGATAAAGCACCAGCCCTGGATTCAGGAGGACCTGAGTTCAAATCCAGCCTCAGAGGCTTGACACTTACTAGCTGTGTGACCCTGGGCAAGTCACTTAACACCCATTGCCCCGCAAAACAAAACAAACAAACAAACAAACAAAAAAGCTAAAAACTGATGTGGGGAGAAAGAAAAAATGGAGGGAGGATGCCTATGTGGGTTGAAAAAAATCTGGGGAGTCAGGAGTACATTATTGGGAGGAAATAATGTAAATATTTCCTAGGAATCCTCCTTAAAATGGAAATTTGGGTATTTGGAAAAATAGGGGAAGGAGTTATACCATATTTGTTTTATGATACAAATATGGTGGAGATACCAAAACCAGGCAAAGCAAAAACAGAGAAAGAAAATTATAGACCAATTTCCCTAATGAATATTGATGCTAAAATCTTAAATAAGATATTAGCAAGGAGATTACAGCAAGTGATCACCAGGATAATACACTATGACCAGCTGGGATTTATACCAGGAATGCAGGGCTGGTTCAATATTAGGAAAACTATTAACATAATCAACCACATCAATAAGAAAACTAACCAAAATCATATGATTATCTCAATAGATGCAGAGAAAGCTTTTGACAAAATACAGCACCCATTCCTAATAAAAACACTAGAGAGTTTAGGAATAGGTGGAGCTTTCCTTAAAAAAACAGTATCTACCTAAAACCATCAGCAAGCATTATATGCAATGGAGATAAATTAGAGGCCTTCCCATTAAGATCAGGGGTGAAAAGGGATATCCATTATCACCCCTATTATTTAATATTGTACTAGAAATGTTAGCTTTAGCAATCAGAGAAGAAAAAGGAATTAAAGGAATTAGAAGAGGCAAGGAGGAAACAAAACTATCACTCTTTGCAGATGATATGATGGTATACTTAAAGAATCCTAGAGAATCAACTCAAAAATTACTTGAAACAATTAACAACTTTAGCCAAGTAGCAGGATATAAAATAAATCCACATAAATCATCAGTATTTCCATACATGACCAAAAAAATCCAGCAGCAAGAGACTGAAAGAGAAATTCCACTTAAAGTAACGGTAGATAATATAAAATACTTGGGAGTCTACTTGCCAAGACAAACCCAAGAACTCTATGAACACAATTGCCAAACACTCTTCACACAAATCAAATAAGATCTAAATAATTGGAAAGATATCAATTGCTCATGGATAGGCAGAGCTAATATAGTAAAAATGACAATTCTACCTAAATTAATTTACTTATTCAGTGCCACACCAATCAGACTACCTAAAAATTATTTTATAGAGCTAGAAAAAAATAATAGCAAAATTCATCTGGAAAAACAAAAAATCAAGAATATCCGGGGAAATAATGAAAAAAAATGCACAGGAAGGTGGGTTAACGGTACCAAACCTGGACCTTTACTATAAAGCAGCAGTCATCAAAACTATCTGGTACTGGCTAAGAAATAGAGTGGAGGATCAATGGAATAGGCTAGTCACAGGAAACACAGTAGTAAATTACACCAGTAATGTAGTGTTTGATAAACCCAAAGACTCCAGATTCTGGGATAGGAACTCAGTATTTGACAAAAACTGCTGGTAAAAGTGGAAGATAGTATGGCAGAAATTAGGCATAGACCAACATCTTACACCTTATACTAAAATAAGGTCAAAATGGATATATAATTTAGACATAAGAGGTGATACCATAGGTAAATTAGGAGAGAAAGGAATAGTATACCTTTCAGATCTTTGGAAAGGAGAACAGTTTATGACCAAACAAGAGATAGAGAATATTATAAAATGCAAAATGGATGATTTTGATTACATTAAATTAAAAAAATTTTGTACAAACAGAAGCAATGCATCCAAAATTAGAAGGGATGCAGAAATCTGGGAAACAATTTTTATGGCCAGTACTTCTGATAAAGGCCTAATTTCTAAAATATATAGGGAACTAAATCAAATTTGTAAGAATCCAAGCCATTCCCCAATTGAGAAATGGTCAAAGGATATGAATAGGCAGTTTTCTGATGAAGAAACCAAAGCTATCTATTGCCATATGAAAAAATGCTCTAAATCTCTAATGATTAGAGAGATGTAAAGTAAAACAACTCTGAAGTACCACCTGACACCTATCAGATTGGCTAAAATGACAAAAAAGAAAAATATTAAATGTTGGAGAAGCTGTGGAAAAATTGGAACACCAATTCATTGTTGGTGGAGCTATTAAGGGATCCAACCATTCTGGAGAGCAATTTAGAATTATGCCCAAAGGGCAATAAAGCTGTGCATACCCTTTGATCCAGCAATACCACTTTTGGGTCTTTTTCCCAAAGAGATCATGGAAAGGGGAAAAGGACCCACATGTACAAAAATATTTATAGCTGCTCTTTATGTGGTGGCAAGGAATTGGAAGTTGAGGGGATGCCCATCAATTGGGGAATGGCTGGACAAGCTGTGGTATATGAATGTGATGGAATATACTATTGTGCTGTAAGAAACGATGAGCAGGAGGAGTTCACAAAACCCTGGAGGGTCTTGAGTGGGCTAATGATGAGTGAGATGAGCAGAACCAGAAGAACATTGTACACAGTATCATCAACATTGTGTGTTGATCTACTGTGATGGACTATATTCTTCTCACCAATGCAAGGGTACAGAAGAGTTCCAGGGAACTCATGATGGAAGAGGATCTCCAAATCCAGGAATAAAAAAGAACGATGGAGTATAGATGCTGAAAGAACCATACTATTTCTTTCATTTTTGGTGCTATTGTTTTTCTATTTTGAGGTTTTTCCTCATTGCTCTGTTTTTTCTCTTATAACATGACTAATGCAGAAATGTTTAATGTTATTATATATATAAAGTCTATATCAGATTACCTGCTGTCTAGGGGAAGGGGGAGGGAGGGGATGGAGGGAGAAAAAAATCTGAAATTTGAAAGCTTGTATAAACAAAAGTTGAGAACTATCTTTACATGTAAAGGGAAAAAATAAATAAAATACTTTATTTTTAAAAAATGGAAATTTGGGGAAGAACTAGCTAATCAGAGGAAGACATGGAAGGTAAAGAGAACATCCAGGTGAACAGCTTTCTGTGGCATGCGTGGTAAAGAAAATCTGGAGTCAGAAATACAACCTAGTGTGGAGGGAAGACATGAATTACTTGGTGAACAGATATAGCTATAACACTATTCTTTAGCCACAAAGTTGAGGAAGTATCAAGGTCCACTGGACCTCAAAGGCCATTCCATTGCCATTATCTTTTTTAGGTATACTGTGTTTTATGTAATGAGGTACAACTGTAGAACATGGTTTGGCTGGACATATTTTTCACATTTCTCATATTTCATATTTTTATATTCCTCCCTTCCAACAAGAAAGAGTGGGACCTGATTCTTGCTAAACCATTTTATTCCTCACACTAGGATGTGACCTTCCCTTAGTCTATACCCCTTTTCATCCCCTCCCTCCTCAGTTTTGTGGAAATTTATTTTGATTTGGGGACCCTACCTTTGGGCTGAGATTGGAAAGCCTTAGGTCCTCAGGGTCAGCTGAGCCAGAAAGCCCCATGGGCTGTACAAGACGCCAGGTCAGACAGCTGGGGGGGGGGGGAAGCCCCCAGCTCCCTCCGACCTGAGCGGAGTTATCTGAAAGATCCCAGATAGCCTGTGCTGAGGCAAAGGATGCTTGAGCGTGCCCCCAGCCCCAGACGCAGCCCTGGCTGGCGGATTAGCTTGGTGTGTGGGTGCAAAAAGCCCCGAGATTTGAGTGGAGATAAAAAAGGTATATATAGACCTGGGAGTTAGACAGCAAGGGGGGCGGACAAGGATGGACGAGAGAGGCTGAGAAGACCTTTGGACAAGGAGACGGGGCAAGCCAAACAGTAACGCGGGACTAGGGGCAAGGCCTAGGAAAGGCCGGCTGACAAGATTAGAGGGGCGGCAAAGGCAGCAGAGGGCAGACTGACAGAGCAGACAGACAGAACGTTGGTGAGAGACAATCACAGAGGTTCAGTAGTGGCAGTAAGGGGAGGAAAGTTAGAAGCAGGGGGATTTACAAAGTGAAAGTGGCTCTGAGTTAGAATAAAGTGTAACATGCCCTGAGGCCGGAGGCAGCTAAGGCCCTTATTGTATTCAAAAAGTTTGAAGCGCAACAGGTGGGAAAGAGACACAGTGGAAAGAGACTCACAGTCAGGTTGTACATTTTATTTCCCTGTATTCTTAATTTGAAATAGTATCTCATAAATAAACTCTGCTTTGATTATTTAGTTAAGAGGCTTCTTAATATTTTGCTTATCAATTGGGAGTGGAGCAGTGTGGTGGAACTTTAGAAACGGCCCATACTAAATTAATAGCAGTCAGATAGCCAAACAGTCAAAAGTCCCCAGATTAGTCCTCCATAGATCAGTCACCCCCAAATTAAACTAATCATTAAAAATATTCTTACAGTTTTAGAGAAGTTTACAGAATCATACCTGGCTCTAGTTACAATGAATAAATGGCCCAGTTTTAGCCCGTGGGTTTACATTTCTGGTTCTTCTGTATCTTTCTCTCTCTCTCTCTCTCTCTCTCTCTCTCTCTCTCTCTCTCTCTCTCTCTCTCTCTCTCTTCTCTTCTCTTCTCTTCTCTTCTCTCCTCTCTCTGTTACAAAACTCTTTTTTTTAAAAAAGGATTCTTTTTTTATATTACAAAAAATCCTTTTAAAATTATTAATAAAATTATAACCATAAGATCATCTCCTATAGTTGTAGAGTTCTCAATTGGAGAAAGCCCTAAATTTTGGACTCAGATGAAAATCTGATTTGTTTGAATCTGGGTGTTTTGAACTGGATACTCTATTTGTCTTCCCCCAGCAAATACTCAATATACAGATATGCATCACAAAGCACTTTTATCTATCACAGCTTTCATATCAAAGAGAAATACTTTTTTAAGGCTCTAAATTAAATAAGAAATTTCAGAGAGACTTAAATAACAGGGAAAGTTGGGAGAAAATGCCTGACAATTGTAAATGGGTATTGAAGGAGAGGGGAAAGGGTTAGTTCCCTCAGTCAATCTGAGAAAAACAGTTCAGTTACCTCTCCTCCAGGGATTTATCTAGATGGAGTCACTTTGACTAGGTCTGTGCAACCACTTCAACTCCATATTCTTTAATAGCATTCAAAAAGTTAATACTTGCTTTGCCCATTAAAATTCTCCTCTTTAGGCCTCTCCAACTCCAAAAGCAAAAGCCACAAACTAGCATCATTCAGTTACCCCCTTATGCTATCCTTCTCCGCAAAGCTCTAGTGTTCATTCTTGGAATTGCAACATAATTAATAATTAACATAATTAATTCTACCCGTAGAACATCAAATTCTATCATGCATTTCTCCATCACTAGAGGCACTTAGGTTACACTTATATTTTTTGCATTGCTGTTAAGGCTACTATGTGCATTATACAGGAATGTTTTTGGTGGAATTGTATGTTTCCCTGAGCTAGAAATTGGAATTCCTTTGGTAGTTCATATGTTTACTATGTCTCATTTTATACTGTATATGTGTGTTCATTATTGGGATAATGTCACTAATTGGTCATGTGTCAGGTATCATGTGTTCCTAATAGATATCTCTTTTCTTGTGAAAAAAATGTGTCTATATTATCTGGGGTTCAGATTTCAGATGTTTTAATTATCTACACTCCTGAAGATCCTGACAGTAGTGCCTCCCACCAGCTATGGGGTACACACAGCCAGAAGGGAGACAATCTCAGGATGGTAAGAACTGTACCTAAAATTAAACAGAGATAGAACTTCTGAGGCACCAGCTTGTATATCTACAAGGTCCAATAAATAGTAAATCAGAGTTAAGCAATTCAGGGGATCGCCAAATGAGGTGTACATGACTATCTTTGCTGTGAAAAGCTGAAAGGAGACACCTCAACCATTATTTCCAAAAATGTGTACAATGTATCTTTCCTGGTCTATAACATAACCGCTAGAATGTCTGCTGATAGAGAGGATCTGATAGCAAAGGACTGCAAGGCAGGTAGTGCAAGACGGAGAATTTGATAGAAAAGTGAAAAGATTATGATGCTTCTGATACCCAGGATTAGATGAGTCAGTAAAGTGTGGAGCTGAGGGAGAAAGATGATTATCAACTTGCCTCATGGGAAAAGATCATGATGTATTAGATTGAAAAGCGAGATCATAATATTCCTGCCCTGTGAGAACTACAGTAAGCTTTCCCCTGGGTGATAAGATTTGTTAGAAAATAATCATTTCATTTGAGGAAAGAAATAATTGTTTTATAGATAGGAGAAAAGCCCCTGATGCCTAGCCAAATAATATAACCAATAGTATGCACTGGATTTCAGAAGACAAGTTGCAAAGGTTTGAGTAGAGAATTGATCCTCTCTTTTGAGCACAAATGTGGCACCTCCCCACCCCACCCCCACCCCGCTTCCAGTATTCTCTGGGGAGGCTGGACCTAGAGAATTGTTAGGTTGCTATCACAGCAGCAATCCCTGGTGCACAGGGTTTATTTTCTACATGTATAAATGTGGGCTCTAGAGAGACATGCCAGGGAGTCTTATCTCCCACCTGCAGAGAGAAGAATTGGGCTTAGAGTGTTTTAAGAAAAACAAATCAGGAATAGGACTTCCTTCCTTAAGAAAAGAATTTTAGTCCTTAAGTTCTGAATTTGTTTGCTTGATTGTTTTTACCAAATGAATAATGTGTATAGATTTACTAATGGGCATATGGCTAAGTAATTTAAGGAAACTTGTTGTTGTTCAGTTGTATCTAACTTTTTGTGACCCCACTTAGGGTTTTCTTGGCAAAGATACTGGAATGGTTTGCCATTTCCTTCTCTAGTTCATTTTACAAATGAGGAAACTGAGGCAAATAGGGTTAAGTGACTTGCCCAGGGTCACACAGCTACTAAGTGGATGAGGCCAGATTTGAACTCAGGAAGATAAGTCCTCCTGACTCCAGGCCTGACACTGTGCCACCTACCTGGTTCTTTAAGGAAGCTACCAGTGGGAAGAGTCTTAATTCCCTATATACCCATGTCAACAAATAGATTGGTGAGTACTACAAAATAAAGACATACTTTGAAATTAGGTTATATAGTACTGGACCAAGTCAAAGGATCTGGGTTCAAATTGTACCATAACTTTACTACTTCTCTTTGTGTGACCTCAAGTAAGTCCCTTCTTACTTCACCTCAGTTTCCTCCTTCATAAAAGGACTGGACCAAATGATTTCTAAGATGCCATCCAGATTTAGTTCTATAATACTATATGATGCCATGAAATTTTGCCTCTACCACTCATTAGATGTGTGACCTCAGGTTTGTCACAATTTCTTGAACCGCATTTTTCTCCTTAGTAAAATGAGATACCTGTTGTTTAGATGTTCATTTGAAATTATATCAGTAAAGTGCGTTACAAACTATAAAGTGCTATGTAAATGACAGTGTTGTTATCGTCATCCTAAAAAAGCAATGATAAACTAGGAAATCATCCATCCACCATCATCACAATCTTTAGAGCTAACATTGAAACAGTACTTACTACTTGCCAGGCACTGTGCCAAGTGCTTTACAGTTATCATCTCATTTGATCCTCATAATAACCTTGAGAGGTAGGTGCTATTATTATCCCCCTCTTACAGGTGAGGCAACGGTGACAAACAGAGGTGCAGTTACTTGCCAGGGGTCACACAAGCCAGAAAGTATCTGAAGTCATATTTGAATTCAGATCTTTCTGAGTCCAACCACAGGGCTCTGTAAACTGCACTATCTAGGTAGCTTCCTTGAACATGAAAGCTTATGATCCCATACAGTCAAAGGATTCCACTGCTTTTTATCTATATTACCTAGCTCAACGTAAGCCTAATTTCTGTGGTAAAATAATGGAATTTGGCAGATGCCCAGGGGTCTCACTTGAATGATCTAGTAGTGTTTGGAAAACCAGCTAGTGATGATTGGATATGGTCCACACCTGGCCTGCCCTGACTGACATATGCTGCTGATGTCAGCAAGGGAACTACTCTCCACAGGCAGTTTGAAGGACCTCCTTTTTGGGGGAGGGAGAGTACCGAGGGGAGCTCTATCCCTTTCTGGTTGGTGAGCTCCCAGGAGCAGATGTGAGAGAGAGAGAGAGAGAGAGAGAGAGAGAGAGAGAGAGAGAGAGAGAGAGAGAGAGAGTGTTTGGGGATTTTATAGGTTTTTGTTAGGGGAATTATCCATTTTTCTTTTTCTCTATTCCCTTGTCCTTGACTTTATTAATTTCACCTTTGCTGTGTATTTTATTCCCATTGATAAAACCTGATTTGTCTGTGGAAAAGAGGCTGTAAAGCTCCTTCCTTTTTTTTTTTTTTTGGTGAGGCAATTGGGGTTAAGTGACTTGCCCAGGGTCACACAGCTAGTAAGTGTTAAGTGTCTGAGGTCACATTTGAACTCAGGTACTCCTGAATCCAGGGCCAGTGCTCTATCCACTGTGCCATCTATAAGCTCCTTTCCTATTGGCCTGGGAGAAATAACTAAAAAAGGCAGTTCACAGGGGAGGAAGTTTTGGACCTAGAGGTCCCTCATTATTTTCTGAAACCCAATATTACAGTGAGCCACCCAATTAACTCTCCACATATTAAATTTGGCCCCTACATTTCTAACCACATGCCAGTTACCTTCTCATCACACTATTAAATAAATAAATAATTAAATGGATAGATAGATAGATAGATAGATAGATAGATAGATAGATAGATAGATAGATAGATAGATAGATAAACTTCCATACTGCTTAGAGCCTTCATACGGACTGAAAGTTGGTATTAGATGGTGCCATATTTCTGCATCCAAAGCTGAATGTTACAGGCTAGACTCTTTTCTGTTGAAATAAAAATACTGTAACTTAGGTGGCCTGCCACTGGTGAAAACAGCTCACCATATGCCTTTGATTTCACTGAGAGACATGCCATCTGCTGCCATGCTCAGCAATACTTTCTTTCAAAAATAAGAAAAAGAATGGCAAAAGATAGAGATAAGACCTAAGGAAATGTTCCAGTCATGTGTGGGCTCAGAAGTGATCCATGCTCCTAAACAGACTGCCTGAAGGCAGGTTGTCAATGCTTGGAAGGATCAGCAAAATTCTCCCTTCCCCCAAGAAATATATTTTCCAACAAAGATAGATGACCTAAGGAGAGTGTGACTTATGTATCTTGGCTATTTAGAACGATTTGAAATGAATCCTTAAAGTCCTGGGACAATTTACATTTTTAAATGGGATTTAGTAAAAGTAGGCTACTCTGATTAAAATTGGTCAAATAATATACCAAATTCATTCCTCTGTGCAATGAGTTAACTTGTGAAAATTCCATTTTGCAGGGCGTTTTGGGAGGGAGCAAAGTAAAGGGCATGAAGGAAAGGAAAATAGGGAAGGGGTTTGTGAGGGAGAAAAGTTTCCTTAGGGAGAAATTTCTAAAATGACTCTTGGGGATTGTATAGCTAAGCAGGTGGTAGAAAATGCCCCTCTGTGTATTAGCTACCCATAATGAAAAATAGCATGATAAATCCAATCTGATGAATTCAAAGAATGGGGGTAATCTTTTATAGGAATTTGAAAATGGAAATCTTAGTCAAACACATGTAGCCAAGCTCCTAGTCATTCTTTGGAGAAATCAGGAAATGAGACATTATAAGGTGTTAATTTTAATGGCAGTAATTTTACAAGTGATTGTGGTTTGTTTGTTTAAAAGACAGGAAGAATCGATTCCTATGGGCTAATTTTTGGCTCAGAGAATACCAGATGATCAAGGTAACTGGATGTTTACCAAACTCCCACTGGGGCAAAATGTATGTTTCTAACCTGAAAACTTGGCTGAAGGAAAGAATTATAAACCTGCATCCCAGAAACCTATAGTCAAGGTTGACAAGAAGTGAGTCCTCTACATAGCTGCTTTACTTAAATAATGTTATTGCTTAGAATTATAGCTCTATTCCTTAAAAAAAGACTATAATGATGCTATATTTGGAAACAGAGGACCTTCCTCTGTTTCCAAATATAGCATCATTATAGTCTTTTTTTTAAGGTTCAAGGTTTAAGGTTCAAGTTTCAGCTATGCCACTTACTACCTGCTAAATCTAAGACAATTGACTTAATTTTCTTGGGCCTCAGTTTCCTCATCTGTAAAAATAAAAGTAATTGGACTAGATGACCTTTAAAGTCCTTTACAACTCTAACTCTGTGACCCCATGATATGAAACTAAATATTTATAGCTCCTAAAATATGTATGTCCAAAATGTTTCTTTGAAAACTTTAATAGTTATCTAATTAACAGAGAAAATAATTATAAGATTATTTTTAAAATTTCAAAATAATTCATTGAAAATTACCATAGCAGGCAAGAAAGTTAACCTCCCCTCCCCACCATACATTCTCTTATGGTTCATGATAGTTAATTAAGTGAGGCAGTATAGAAGTAGATAAGATGCATGCAGAAACTTTCTTCTCCAGCCAAAAACGCAGGAAGAATTGGGTTCAAATATTGCATCTAAGCCTAGACAGACAGACAGACAGATGATAGATAGATAGATAGACAGACAGACAGACAGACAGACAGACAGACAGACAGACAGATAGATAGATAGATAGATAGATAGATAGATAGATAGATAGATAGATAGAGATGATATGGATATGGATATGGACACGGACATGGATATAGAGATGTATGTATATATTTACATATTAACCACCTCAGTACCTGAGACAAAATTCTCAAAGATTATAATTTGTAGACAAGCCACTGATCTGTATTGCTGAAGAAAGCTTCTATATCAGAAGTATCCTAATTCAATAAAATTCCAGGTCTTGACAAAAAATGGGGGAGGAATTAATCATTTAATACTAAGTAAATTGCAATGTTGAACTAAAGTTCAAATGCACAGAAAAAAATAGATTGCTATGACATTGGCTCTGGACCTGTGATTATTCCTCCTCACTTCTGAAAGCAAGTGTTAGTGGTGTAGGGTACAAGAAAGACATTTTAACAAGGTCAAGGCAAAGAGAAAGTGAAAGTGATCTTGTGAAGGCAATAATACAAGTAAGGAGGGAAACACAAATGAATCACAGAAATAGAATTGAAGTAAGCATCCATTGCAGTGGAAGAGTGGGTCAACATTTCCACCCACAGAAAGGGTAAAATTTAACCAGTAACACATAACAATGAAATCACAGGATCAGTTCTTATACCAAATGAAAGAAATAGGAGGGAGAAAAGAGACAATAAACACAATAGGCCAGGGGTCAGCAAAATACAGCCTGCTGTCTGTTTTTTTATACAGCCAATGAGCTAGCTATGAATGGAATATAAAAACCATTCTTAGCTTGTGCACTGTACAAAAACAGGCACTGTGCTAGTTTTGACCCATGAGCCACAGTTTGCTAACTCGTGCAATTGGCCACTGTTGATCTCAGAGTGACCTTTAAAATACTGCTTATGCAGACTAGCAAAACATTAGAGGAATAAAAAAGAACCATTAGGTAGGATCTTTGTGTTAGATAAGAATTACAACTGTAGCAGGTATATTTGGGGGTATTTTAGAATCATAGGATTTAAGGTTGATAGGACCCTTAAAGATTATCTAGTTTATTTTGTCAATATGGAAGCAAAGGCATAAAGAGATTAAGGTACTTGACCAAAGTCACATAGTTGGTACTTAACAGATTCTGGATAAAAACTCAGTTCTTATGACTCCTTATGCAGAATTTTTACCACTTCACCACATTTTGTATGTGTAGGCTTTTTGTGTTATTCTAGAAATCCTTCTTTTGGAGAAAGGAAGCCATGAGAGTATTTCCCATCTGGATATCCTTTATGCCTCTCACTCATGAATAATGGTTGTGTTTCCTGAGTTACCTCCACTTCTGGCATCATAGACAGTGCCCTATGATATATCTGTTCATCTGAGCTAAGCAGAGGCTTCACCTTGATCAATACCTTCTGAGTTTATTCTTTTCTTAGAAGGTAAAGACAGAGACTATTGCATGACAGGCGACTTCATGTCCTGCTTCCTAGTAATCCTAATAATTTTTTAGACTTAAGATCAATCTAAGGTGCCCACAGATATATGGCCATTAACCAGATAAATGCTGGTTCTAAAAGAAAAATCATAAGATTATAACAGATAATCATTGTATGATGATTGTTAGCCTATATTTGAAATAATATGCCAAAATCAATCAACAAATATTTACTCATACCTTTTCAAGTCCTCTGGTATATGACACAAGTATAGCATACGGTCCCAAACCACATACAAAAATATAATCTACCCTTGGGATATGATTTTAGAGATGCTAAAAAGTTACTACACCATTCCTCTCCACCAAAAACAAGTCCCCCCATTTGATAGTTTATGGATGAATATTCACCATAAGTTTCTTTGTTTTATTTGGTGGTTTTGATGATTGTTGCAACATAAATACCCCTAGGAGATTTAACACTTTTTATTCAAAACAATAAAATAGAGAGGCGGTAGATTTGAGAGGCTGTGTGGCATAGGAGGTTTATCACTGGACTTTGAATGAGTCAGAAGACCTGAGTTTAAAGCCAGGTTCTGACATTTAATCAAGTCAAGTAATTTTACTCTTGAAATTTCAGTTTCCTCATCTATAAGTTGGATATAATAATAGGTGTATTACGTATCCCACATAGCTGTATCCAAGCAATGTTTTGACAGACTTAAAGTGCTAAAGCAAAATATTTAGTGCTCCCACTAAAAACTCCTTCACCAGCCACCATGTAAAAGAAATTATGCTAGGGACAGAGAAGGATGCAGACATGGATTAAGAAATGATGCATGCTCCTCAAGGAACTTAATATCTTGTATGGAAAGTTTGTACACAAATAAATATAAAATAAAGAATATTAAAATAAACAGCAAAGTTTTGAAATTGTTAATAAGTACTATGTGCTATAGAGGCAAAAACAAACAATAAAAGAAATTGTCAAAATGCGACGTGAAGTGACAGTGCAGTGAATAAGTTGGGTCCAGACAGGACTTGATGCACAATACATGATGTTTATTGTAAAGGCAAGGGTATTTGCCTAGGGCTAGGTATGGTATTGGGCAAGACCCATTGGACCTGTCTACCCAGAGCTGTCCATGCCTACATGGGATTGTGGTTCCCCTTGGGCAGACTTAGGTGCGTTCCCCCATCCTATTAGCAAGCCAGTCTTATAACCAAGCTGGCCAGTCTGCTCTGGGTAAGACTGGCTACCAGTGAACAAAACCATGGTGTTTTTTTCATACAGTTTATAGAAAGATATAGCCATGTGGAACGGGAGTGGTTGAAGGTTCATCTGGGTGAACAGCAGGCTGAGCTTAGACAGTGCCTTGGGGGCACCTAAAATATACATACATACATGCATATATTGGAAACTTATACCTAGAGGGTGTAACTATGAGTGTGACTATGAAACTTTTGTTCTTCTTTATATAAAAAAGAAGTTATTTTGCTAAAGGGGCAGGGGAGGGGGAAGCACATGCCTTACAGTTACACTCACATATAATAAGGGGGCTTTAGAAATTTAATTAAGTTGTGGAAACAGTTGATAAGGCAACATCCACTGCTGTACCCACTGCTCTGCTCTCTGTTCCCATAGTTTACATTTTATAAATGTTTTTTTCTTTGCACCTGATTGTCAACTCTTTTTTGTGAGGTGGGCAGGTCATAGGCTTCACAAAACAAATTTTGTCTTCAAGGAGATTATATTCTAACAGAGAAGCAGAACTGTATCTATATAGTTCATCCAAACATGTCTACTAAGTATCAATTATGGGCCAGGCATGTAATAAGTGCTCAGGATGCAAAGGGGAGAGGGAGAGAGACAGAGACAGAGACAGAGACAGAGACAGAGAGAGAAAGAAAGAAAGAAAGAAAGAAAGAAAGAAAGAAAGAAAGAAAGAAAGAAAGAAAGAAAGAAGGAAGGAAGGAAGGAAGGAAGGAAGGAAGGAAGGAAGGAAGGAAGGAAGGAAGGAAGGAAGGAAGGAAGAAGAAGAAGAAGAAAGAAAGAAAGAAAGAAAGAAAGAAAGAAAGAAAGAAAGAAAGAAAGAAAGAAAGAAAGAAAGAAAGAAAGAAAGAAAGAAGGAAAGAAAGAAGGAAAGAAAGAAAGAAAGAAAGAAAGAAAGAAAGAAAGAAAGAAAGAAAGAAAGAAAGAAAGAAAGAAAGAAAGAAAGAAAGAAAGAAGGAAATATCCTCCCCTTAAAACACATTCTACCTGGAGAGACAACATGCATGTGCATATAGATATAGATATAGAGACAGAGATAGAGATAGATAGATATAGATAGATACACACACAGGTTGTAACAAATGTACACATATATAAGTAAATGCAGAATAAATACAACATAAACACAAAGTTGTTAAATATAGAGCAGGAAGAGAAGGCACTAAGAGCTTGGAGAGCATCAAAAAAGGCTTGTAGTGGAAGGTGGCATTGGAGCTCTGTCTTGAAAGAATTGAGGGGAAAAAAAAGAAAGAATCGAGGGATCCTATGAAGCAGAGAAGAATGGAGGTGTATTCCAGAGGAATGGATGGCTATTCAAGGAGGAGATGGGGCACCATGAGAAGGAAAGAGAAAGCCAGTTTGGATTGTTCATAGAGTATTGAGAATGTAGCATTATATAAAGACGGGTGATAGGTAGGGGTCAGGCTGAGCAGGACTTTACAAACCAAAGAGAATATTTTATAGATGATTCTAGTGGTAAATCATATATGAAGGATGGACTAGAAGTGGGGAGAAACTTGAAGCAAGAAGACTTATTAGAAAGCCAGGCAAAAAGGCAAGGAATTGAATTACAGTGGTCCTATATGAAAAGAGAGAAAAGGTCAGATGCAAGAAATTTTGTGAACATAGAAATGACAAGATTTGGCAACTGTATATGAGCAGTTAGGATTTAAGGATAGCAAAAATGTTATTAACAGGATAGTGGAAGAACGGTGGTAACTGACAAAAACAGGAAAATTTAGCAGAGGGATGGGTTTGAGGAAGAGAAGATCAGTTCTATTTGGGGCATGTTGAGCTTGAGATAGCTAAAAGATATCAAATGTTTAATAGGCATTTGATTCAGGACAACAGCTCAGGAAAGAGACTGGTAAGATTTGGTAAGCATCATTATAGAGATCACCAAAGCCATGAAGGTTGATGGTTTCATCAAGAGCCTATAGAGAAAAAAGACAGAGAAATCACTTCTGACAGGAAGTACATGGAGAGATCATGAAAAGGGTGTCATTTCAAGAAAGCCTTCCAAGAAATTTCAACTACTGAAGATGTAGAAAGAGAGAAATTGTAACATAGGAAATTATGTGAGCCAAGGCATGGAAGCCATTTGTGGAATTGTGGTAAGGTGGAGAAAGTGGTGGTGGGGAGTTATTTAGTTTGGCCGGAGCATGAATTATTATTACATAAAAGTGAATGACTAAAGTTCCAAAAGAAGGGTTATTATATTGTGGGGGACTTGACTGCCAAGCTAAGGCATATGGATTTTATCCTATAGGTAATATTAAATCAGTTAAGGATTTTGAAAATGAAAGCTATAGAATAGAACCTGGGCTTAATAAAATCAGGTGCTTTAACTGCCTTTTATACTTTAGTGTGAAGGATGCATGTAAGAATAAAGTTTTGCTATGGAGATGAAGCAATGGAAAGCATGATGGGAACCTAAGAGAACTGCTGTCATTGCTTCAAAATTTTACCTAGGGCAAGCTCATCCAAGAAACTCACAACTCATTTTGAGGAGAGGAATATACATACATACATATGCATGTATATAGATATATAGATATAGATGAAATCATGATAATGATGAGCAAGATCGCATTGAACAAGGAGAGGTCAGACATTAAAAAAGCACAAATTTAGGATCAAGAAATGGGTTAAAATCTCACCCCTGACATATTTATCAGATGGGAAGTCTTGGACCAAGCATTTTACCTCTTTCAAACTCACTTCACCATCAGAAACTGAAACTAATGATACTTATACTGCCTACACCAAAGGAATTATGTAAGGAAAATATTAGGTATAATATGAGAAAATATTACTATATACTATAGAGGACAGCTTTGAAGCAAGAAGTTTCAAGGTTTGTCTTGTATATATAGTGGTTACATGTTTGGGCAAGTCACTAAACTTCTTAGGGACCCTGACAAGTCTTTAAGACTATAGTTTACAAATGAGTTGTTTCATATTTGTATCCCCATCACCTATTATAGTCCCATGCATATAGAAGGTGCTTAAATAATTCTCGATTGAGTGATCTATATAAGTTTAGAAAATTTCCATGACAAGAGGTTCAACTGTCTATCTGTCTCCTCTCTCTCTTTTTCTCCTTCTTTCCTTCTCTCTCTGTTTCTCATGTATGTATGTACTATGTATGTGTGTATGTGTGTGTCATATCGTATCCCAAAACCTGACAGCAGTTTTAAGTTTAATATTTTATTAAGACAACATTGTTGTTCAGTTATTTCAGTCCTGACCAACTCTTCATGACCCTATTTTGGGTTTTCTTGGCAAAGATAGTGAAGTGGTTTGCCATTTCCTTCTCTAGTTCATTTTACAGATGAAGAACTGAGGCAAAAAGGGTTAAATAACTTGCCTGGGTCTCACAGCTATTTAACTGTCTGAAGCCAGATTTGAATTCACAAATTCTTCCTGACTCTAGGCCCAGCACTCTCTCCGCTGTATCACCTATCTGCTTTAAAACAACATATATACACACACATACATACGTGTATACATATATATATCACATCATTAGATACTAATATATTAAAAATAATTTATTATATCATAGAAATAGACCACAAGAATATATTGCGGGGCAGCTAGGTGGCACAGTGGATAAAGCACCAGCCCTGGATTTGGGAGGACAAGAGTTCAAAAACAGCCTCAGACACTTGACACTTACTAGCTGTGTAACCCTGGGCAAGTCACTTAACCCTCATTACCCCACAAAAAAAAAAAAAGAATATCTCATATGGTGATAATAGATTAAGTATCCTGAAAATTGCCTATTCAGGTTCCACTTGTGGATAAAGTTTATTCAAGATAGGTTGATACAACAAGGACCAAACATAGACTTGATCATGTTCTCTCCGATGCTTTTTGTCTTATCTACTATCCCTGCACCAGGAGCCCTAAATTTTAATTAAAATCCTCTGTGAGACAGCTCTACACCAATATTTCATAGCTTCTTCATTCTGCTCTCATATTTTACCCTTCCATGTGGTAATAGTTTATGCTTTTTTTTCCCTCTTTCTTTCATTTTCTGGCATGTGAAAGAAGGGGAATAAGATAAAGTAGAAAGTCAGGAGAATTCAATTAGTAAATTTTTTGATATTAGCATAGCTTTCTTTCAGATTTTGATCAATCACATTTCTAGGTGGGATTGGATTTCTTTATTCATTTCAGCTCCACTAACAGCATTACGTGCATTGTACTCCAAGTTGGGTCAGTGAAGTACAAGGACTGTTAAGAAAGAAGGTAGAAAATAAAACATTGAGAAGGACTGACATCAGCCATGTAGCTTCTGTACATTTGTGAGAGGATCTCTAATGTAGCCACCAACCTAGTTCAAGTCTCCTTACACCCTTGCCTAGACTATTGCTAGATCCTCTGAATTGTTCTCCCTACCTCTAGTTTCTTCCTTCTCCAATATATCCAAGAAAGTTGTCAGATTCATAAAACACAGATCTGACACATTGTCAATGCACAGATTTTCAGTGGTTCCCTATTACTTCTAGAGAAGACCAAAAAAATACCACCTCTCCCAATTTATTCCCACTAATCCAGACTATGTAATTGCTAGTGGAACTTGGATGAGATGGAAGTCAATTCCATTCCTTAGGATGAGATGGAGAACCTAGAAGTCTTGCTATCTGCTCTGCCACTGCTTTCTAAGATTTTCCAGTATTTACTATCTCCCTTGTTCTATGACCTGAAGTCCCCTAGTGCCATCAACTGTCCTGTTTATATAACATAATGACTTCTGGCCCTTGCTTTAAATCCCACCACTAAAGCCTAAAAACTTCAGATCTTTCCATCAGTCTTACAGTATATCTTTCCTTTATGTGTTGCCATCGACAGTATGTGAGTACCTAGAGATTAAAGACTGTCTTGCTTTTATTTGTATTTCCATAAATTAGCATAGTGTTAAAAGTCTTTTTTTATTCATTCATTCATTCATTCATGATAAAAATAGAAAATCATTTACTTGGCACTGCAAGTCTTCTCTAAGCTAGATCTCACTAACCTTTCTGATGTGCTTCCGATTACTTCTCCTTACACAATTCTCTGCTCCAGTAAAATTGTTCTCCTATTTGTTCCCCACACATGGGCATTCTACCTCCTGTTCTTGATGGCTATGTAGGGGCAGTCTTTCAGGACTGGAATGCACTCTCTCCTCACCTCTGCCTATTAGAATTCCTAGTTTCAATCCAAATGCAGTTCAGGTGATCCCTCCTTTACAAGATTTTCTCTGGCACCTTTTATCTGTAGTGTTTTCTCTCTCTTGAAATTAGCTTGTATCTACTTTGTGTAAAGTATGTATGCCTGTGGAGGTCATATGTGTCCACAAGGGTGTCTATAGCTGTAGTTCAACGGGGTTTGTGAATAGATATCCCTAAAGTCTTCTTTGCTCACTCTTCTCTAAGATTTATTTTGATTCTTGCCAGCAAGAAAGCAGAAGGTTGGGGCCAGAACACTAACTGCTCTATTCTTTGGGATGGGGAAGGGAGTTAACTGGGCTAGAATTATATCAATCTCTCCTCCTAAATACTACTAGTTTAGGGGAAATAATGCTCAAATTCAAACTACTTTCCCAATTACTAACCCTTTAGCTATGTACATAAAGGCTTGACTTCCTACCAATTGTCAGTTACAAAAAGATACATAGTGAATAAGAAATAAACACATTTATCCAAGCTGATTGTGAACAGAAATCAGAGAAGTTATACATGCTTATGAGAACATATGAAATGATATACAGAGAGAATTAGCTCCCTCACTCAGAGTGAAATGTCTCAGCTCAACCATAAGAGTCTTAGATCTTGAGGCAGCTAGGTGGTACAGTGGATAAAGCCCTGGCCTTGGATTCAGGAGGACCTGAGTTCAAATCCAGACTCAGACACTTGACACTTACTAGCTGTGTGACCCTGGGCAAGTCACTTAACCCTCAATGCTCCACACAAAAAATAAAATTAATAAAATTAAAAATAAAGAGTCTCAGATCTTACCCAAGGGAAAATTATCCCAAGTCTCTAACATAGTAAACTGGAGATAAGGACATAATCAAAGCACCAACTCCTTTACTTTCACCTTCTTCCCAGAGTCTTTTTCTCTCTTCAGGAAACTCTTCCATAGAATCTGGAAGTGAATGCATCCTCCAGAATCTAGAAGACAGGACAATGATCTCTGTTCTCCCAAGCTCTTGTCAACTCTGCCCCTGATCCAGGTATAATACATAGAATACTCATTTTTTACCAGTGAGGAGATGCTTATGCAGATGTTCCCATACCCTGGCTTTACTAGTACAACAACATAAGCTCAAGGTAACAATGTTTTGGTTTTGTCTTTGTATTCTTAATGCTTAGCACAGAGTCAAATATACAATCAATATTTCTTAAGTGGACAATGAACTAAATTTAAGTATGTAAGAGCAAAGGAGTGAGAAAAATTAGTAAAGTGGTGAATGAAGAAGGGATCCTTAGAGTTGAAGGTATTGACCATTACAACTCTAAATATTTAGAGAAGTATCCATAGACAAGGTGATAGAGAAAGGGAGGAGGTATTATGAAATTGATAATGGTTGTAATAGAGGGTATTTTGGTTTGAGAAAAGACTCTAAGGAGGGTGAGACTTGAAGGATCCATGGAAAAAAATATAGTAATGCTTCTAATGCATCAAATTTTTGGAGTGCTTGGGACAGAATTGGATTAGATTCATGTATTAGAGGTTGACTGTGATGTGTAAGATGCCTACCCCCAATGTGATATAAACTTAAAGGTGAAAAAAGAAATCTAGAGGGAGAAAGTATCAGATGGGGCAAACTCACAGATGCAGCTTCCCCAATTCCCATCCCTATACATATCCCTCACCAGTTCAACTCTCCGCTGTCAAAGTTAGATTTGTGAGAATCAGGTGGCATTCTGTGTACCTCTGAGGCATTTAACTAGTGCCCTATTTTAGTACTGGGGTTGCAAAGACAGAACAGGGTAAAGAATACACTGGAACAAAGCTCATGTGGCCATGATGGAGCAAGCCTTTGTTCCTGTTTAGCCATGCAGCTGCAACCATGACCATTGATGTTTTCAAATTGCCCTTGAATCCTGTCGGGTGTTAACTCCTTATGTCCAATTTGCACATTATAATAAAAGGCTAAAATTAGCTTTCCCTATCTTGCTATCAGGCTAAGCTTAAGAGACTGAAGGGAGAAGAAATGTAGAACCAGGGCCTTAGGATAGGTTAGATGTGGGGACTGAATGAAATGTAGAGCTGTTATTACATATAATTAATGCTTCTGCCTTGACTATGCATTTACTAAGATATTTTAGCTAGGCATGTGTTTAAATTATTACCCAGGTGAATGAATAAAGTAAGAAGAAAGGGTGGAAAAAGAAAGGACATGGCCAAGTAAGTGGGGGAGAGCTAGAAATTAAATGAAGAGAACACCTAGATAAGAGACTGGGATATAACAGTAATATGACCATGGAAACACAGTGCTGGAAGATCAATAGCTATATGATACAGGGTTTGGGTCATGCTAGGACCCATATTTTATTATACTTATGATAGTAACAATCTACTATATCAACTAGCTCCTGACAGAGAAAATGAAAATTTGAATTGGTAGGAGGTTAGAGTTATAGAAATAGGTTTGGTTAAGGTGGTAGTACTTTTTTATTTTGTTTTGTCTTGGCAGGGACAGATATCTGGTAAAATTTTTAGAAATTAGGTTATTCAATAGGTAGGCAGGCCTGACTAGCTTTCATAGTGATGGAAAGAGAGATTCTAGGCCATGTAATGTGACTGGGCCTGGAGTCAAAAAGACCTGAATTCAAACCCAATCTCAAACCCTCACTAGTTGTGTGACCTAGGACAAGTCATTTAACCTCTGCCTCTGTTTCCTCAATGGCAAAATTAGGATAATAACAGTGCTAACCTCAAAGGATTGTTGTGAGCATCAAATGAAATACTTATAAGGTACTTATAATACCTGGCACATAGTAGGTGGTATACAGATGTTTTTTCCCTTTACTAATAATTTGAAGGCATAGGATATGGAAAAGGGAAATAAGTAAAGGCAATTTAAAGGCATAATTAATAAAAAATTACCGGAGGTACTAAAACGTTAAGTGACTCAGTCATAAGGTCAACTATTTATCTTAAATGACACCTGAACCCAGAGCTTTCTGACCTGACAAATCTCTAAGACCATAAGACAGAGATATGCATTGCTAGAGGGAGTTTCTTCACTATTTGGCTCCCTACCTTAACAAAAAAATGTTCCACATTATAAAATAAAAGCAAGACAAAAATTGATGACTACTGCTGTCTACCTCACAATTTTGCCTTTGGTCGATAATGTAAAAAATTAATTATTGTGTTTGTTTTTATTAAATGTGTACATATCTATGAGTACATAGCAGTAGATAAATTGAAGCTCTCCGATAGATTGAGTGAATGATTGAATAGCCATGTGAAAAAAAAATTACAGCAATTCTATGATTCTGTTCCATACCAATGAGACTCAGAATATACAATGAAAAAGGGGAATGAAAAATGTTAAAGTGGCTGCAGAAAAAGGACCATATTAATTCACTGTTGATGGAGTTGTAAGTTGCTCTAGCCATTTTAGAAAGCAATTTACAATTATGCCTAAAAAGGTACTAATCTTGCTCTGATCTAGTAATGCCACTAATAAGCCTATAAACTTCCCCTATAATTTTTTAAAAAGAAAAATACTTATAGCAAGTCTATTCATAGTAGGAAATAACTGAAAACTTAAGGGGAGCCTATCATTTGGAAAATGACTGAACAAATTATGGTATATGAACATAATGAAATTCTATTATTCTACAAGAAATAAAGAGTGTTATTTCAAAGAAACCTAGGAAACGTGTATGAACTGATGTAGAGTGAAATGAGCAGAACCAATTTATACAATTAATATCCATATTACAGACAACTTCAAAAGACACAAAACTGATCAATTAAATGACCAACCATTATTCCAGAGGAACCATGTGGAACCATTCAACCCACCTCCTAACAGAGAAGTGTAGAAGTAGGGTACAGATTGAGTCAAATATTGTTTGAGATGTCCAATCTGGGAATGTATTTTACTCAACTGTGTATATCTGCTGGAAGGGCTTTGTTTTTCTTTTTGCTCTCCATTGGAAGGGGGGATAAAGTAAAGTTTTGTTCTTTTAAATTTAAACTATAATGATAATCAAACATTACTGAAATTATAAATGACAATTTTGAGTAAATGTAATGTTGGATCTCTTGATTTTAAAACCTCTAACCATAGAATGTGAGCACTAGCCTGAAAATTCAGGAGATCTATAATCAAACTCAAGCTCTGCCTGTCACAAACTATGACTAACTTACTTGAGATAGAGTTTCTTCATGTATAAAGTTAGACTAGGGGTTAGACTAGGTAAATGTTGATGTCCTTTCCAACTTAGAGTCTGTGATCTCATAAATGTATTGGTATCTATTTAGCCCAAATCAGCACAAAGGGCCATTAGCAAAATTCTATTGTGTTTTTTTTGTTTCTTTTTGTTTTGTTTTTTTTAGTGAGGCAATTGGGGTTAAGTGACTTGCCCAGGGTCACACAGCTAGTAAGTGTTAAGTGTCTGAGGCTGGATTTGAACTCAGGTACTCCTGACTCCAGGGCCGGTGCTCTATCCACTGCACCACCTAGCAGCCCCTCTATTGGTTTTTAAAGTGCATTTTTTCTCTCAGTCATAGAAAGTACTTCTTTCATTTGGTGCTTATTAGTCATTTCTCCAATCTTTCCATTTGCCAGTTGTTCTTTCCATTAGCCAGTCCAGGAATTTACAGAACAATATTGTTCTTGTTTAATGATTATATTTAAAGATATATTTGGCGAAATGCCTAGAGACCCTTGGGTATTGGGTGCCATATAAACACAATTAATTAGTAATTCTGGTGCCAAGATCTCATCATTGGCACCAAGAGGTTAGGTGCCAAAAGAAAGCAGAAGGTAGAGAGAATTTCACCAATTACAAACCCACTCCAATCTTTTAATGTGGCATAATTCAAAAGTAAAGGCACGATATGCTTCTCAATATTACCCAGTAGTAATTCCTTACAAATTTTATAGAACCATATAGTTTTACAAAATAATTCCATGTAAATTAAATAATTTATTTCTTATAATGATTTCTTTATGTTATTAATATGATGTGATTACTCCCATTTTACAGAGGAGGAAACTGAGACTCATAAAGACTGAGGGAGTTAGTTATCTAAAGTATCACAGCTAGTCAAAAGCAGAATTAGCACGAAGGTTCTCTTGTATCCCAGCCATTTGCTTTCTCCTCTAGAGCATACTGCTTTTGTAAGAATGAATGAGAGCTCTGCCCATCCACCATTCATCTTCTATTATGAATAAATTGCATCTGCTTTGAACTCACAAACACTTGGATGAAATTCAAACTCACTTTACTCATTTTCAAATTGATACAAATGTCCAAAGACAATGAGGTGATGATGCATGGTATTTTTATACCCAAGGACTCAAACATGGGTTTTTCATTCTTACCCTTCCCAGAATCCTATTACCAGCTATATAATAAAGGTTCTGGTACCTAGCTTCACTATATCTCCTACTCCAACTACCCCCTTGCAAGTTATGCCAATTTAAAAAAAATGTATTTTGTAGCTCATCCATGTTGGTCAATTTTTTTCCTTTCTTAAAATTTCAGAATGTTGGCCCAAAGCAAATACATTATGAATGCATGACACATGTAATTTTTTGAATGCCACGAACATCCAAGGATGGTCCAAAATCAACATAAGCCTTTTGAGTACAGAGGTCTACCCTGGGATCTGTACATTAGCAGATCTATTTGTACAAACACATGTTGTCAGCCAGCTCCTTATCAGCTCTACTGCAGGAAAGGTTGTGGAGAGGGAGTTATTCCATGATGTGCAATCACTTGCATTCAGAAAATGGACTTTAATTGAGCAATTTTTCAGATGGTTGAAATTGAATTGGTATTTCCCTGTGCTAAGAACACTCGTTTTTGCCTAAATTGTTTCTTGTTTTTTGGAGGGACCCCCATCTAACAAGAAATTTATGTGGCCTGAGAATTACGGGTATTTAGGGTTTAGGGAAATCCCAGGAAATATCCATCCAGGCACTTCGGTCTTCATTTACCTCACTTAGTAGTAATGAATGCATTTGAATGTAAAAGGAGAAATTATGTCCTTCATACTAATTTAGACTTTATGGATTTTCCCCTTAAAATACTGTAATAGAAGGTAAGTAAAGAAATGTATGTCTTCTTCAGAATGTTTCCCCAAAGGCATTTGCTGCCTAGAGCAAACAAAAGAATAATGAGAGACAAATAAGATCACATTTTGCTTTCCCTGTTCCCCAAGTCCATCCCTCTGCGCATCCTAAAGTTTCCTCCATAGTTCACAGAGACTTCAGGGACTGGTTCCAACACTCCTGTCAAAAGTAGAGTATGCAGATTTAGTCATTGCATCTTAATTATGGCTGACTCTCTCTTCCTTGTTCTGCACCAAGTTATTTCAAGAAAAAGGAGGAGATAAATGTGCAACCCATAAGTCTGACATCTTACATATGCTGCTTTAGATCTGGGGTTTGATTTAGCATCTCTGTCAGAGACTTTGAGAAAACTAAGTCCTTTATCTTTAAATAAATTCATTCTTTGATACACAATTTACCTTTTTGGCAGTTTTATGATTCAGAACAATGACTTTTTTCTTTAAAGTTATACAATATTCAGGCTCTTCTCCACCCACCTACTTCCTCACATATAAGCAAGAGCATTTTGGTTAGTAATCTAGACAGGGAGAGAACAGAAGTTGTTCATAGCGTTGAGACAAGCAAACAAGCATTCATTTCTTATTAAGAATGATGGTGAAAGGAGAGCAAAATATCTGACATGCAATATGAGAAAAATAAGTGGCATTTGAGTATCCTTTTACTATAATAGGATGACCCATGTGCCACTCATATTTACTGTGGATTCATTATGCTTTCCATCTATTCATCCATTAACATATAGAACACTTATCAATGTAGATCCCAGTGTACAAATCTTGATGCACTTTTCAAAATAGTGTTGACCAGCATGCAACAGGAGACAGTAGACAGTCACTAATGGAAAGGAAGTCCCATAGCACTTTTACTATTTGGCTTTGGCTGGCTGTGATCCATTAAAACTCAGTTGATGGCAAAGCAAGGAGTCAGGAGAACACATGGGAGTCTAGCAGATGGTGTTCAGTAGGATCAATCCCATGGGTAAAGGTGCTATGAACTGAAAAGGCTATATGAGAACTTATGATTATATATCCCACAATGTTGGCTCACCAAGTTTATCCCAAGAGTATAGCATCATTGGAGGGGAAAGTAGGATATGGGAAAAAGATCATGAAACAGGCACTTGACTGGAGTGGCAGCATGGTAAATTGGATAGAGTCCTGAAGTTGGTATCAGGAAGCCTTGGCTTCGAATCTTGCCCCAGATGTTTGTTAGCTAGTTTACCCTAAGCATATTACTGAACCACTCTGAGCCTCAGTTTTCTTATCAAAAAATGGAAATAGTAAGAGTACCAACCAACCTAACAGTTTTATTTTGCTTTGTTTTGGTGAGAATTCAATGAGCTATCATAAAATGCTTTGCAAATCTGGAGAGACTATATCAATGTGACCTATTAGGTGAAGCACGACTATGGAATGGAATGCCAATGTATGGATACCACATCTGGATTGAGAGTTATAGAATGTATAAGTACAAGAGACAAAGTATATAAGGAATCAAAGAAAATTCTAGAGTAAGAAATGCTTTCCTGGATAAAGGGATTGATCAAAACATAAAGACTCTCAGAGTATAGAAACTTCTGCTAGGCATAGGATTTATTCATGAGAGAAATGGTAGAGTATATTTGTATCTTCTCTTCCTTCCCCTTTGACACAATATTCTACTTCATACATCCTGAATTATTTGAAATCCTGGGGATGGTTCTGTTTGTTTGGGACTTTTCAGCTGATTTAAAGGTCCATAAACAGTTATATTTAGGCTTATATGTCATAAGTATGTATAATACATTAATACATATACTTGTATCTATGTTAAATACATATATTGTGTACATGGATGCACACAGATATGTGTGCATTGTGATGTGTGCATATGTGTATGTATGTATGTATGTATGTATGTATGTATGTATGTATGTGTGTGTGTGTGTATATGTGTATATGTACATACCAGAACTGGTGATTCTGAAGGTAAAAGAATCTTATAGTGAGAAATTTTCTCTATCAGTAGAGATCCACTACTCGACAAATTCTAGTCTTCCAGTGTTGCCTTAGGGGACTGAGAGGTTAAGTAAGCTACCCAGATTCACACAGCCCCTATGTGACAATGATAGGGTGTAGAAGCAAAAGTTAGATCTATCTATCCATTCTGGTAAGTCTCTCTCCTAATAAAATCAAGGAACTTTACTAAAGCCCTGCTGTGGTGTCACATCATAACATGGAGATAACTCTGGCTTCTTAATGTCAAAGCTAGTACAGGAATACCTGAGAGATAGTATGAATTTGTTTCCAGACCACCAAAAGAAAGTGAATATCACAAAAAGCTGTCATGAATTTTTTGGGTTCCCAGGGCATAAAAAGTTATTTGTACTATACTGTAGTCTATTAAGTATACAATAGTGTGATATCTTTAAAAATGTACATAGTTTAATTTTTTAAATATTTTATTGCTTAAAAACATTAACTATTATCGGAACCTTCAACAAGTCACAATCTTTTCACTGGGTCTTAACTCAATGTTAATGGCTGCTGACTGATCAAAGTGATGGTTGCTGAAGGTCAGGGTGTCTGTGGCAATTTCTTAAAATAAGACAAAAATTGTTTCTTGTATCACTTTACTCTTTGTTTCACTTGAACACTTAGAGGCCATTGTAATATTATTAAATGACCTCATTTCAATATTATCATGGC
The DNA here is from genome assembly GCF_019393635.1 of Dromiciops gliroides. Taxonomy (NCBI): domain Eukaryota; kingdom Metazoa; phylum Chordata; class Mammalia; order Microbiotheria; family Microbiotheriidae; genus Dromiciops; species Dromiciops gliroides. The sequence continues at coordinate 346,291,419 of NC_057864.1, read as the reverse complement.
TCAGCAATTAGGGAGGCCCAAGGAGAGGGAGAGATATGGGGAATGGCCTGTTGGTGGAACATTCAGAAAACATGCAGCATTTATCTATTAAGTTTGCCATCATATGGGCATTGTTTGTGGTGCCCCAAAACAATTGTAATAGTAACAAAGATCAGTGATCATAGGTTACCATAACAGATATTATAATAATTAAGAAATTTGAAATAGAGTGAGAAGTACCAAAAAGTAACACAGAAACATGATGTGAGCACATGCTGTTGGAAAAATGGCACCAAGAGACTTGTTCAATGACCCAGGATTGCCACAAGAATTCCATTTGTTGAAAAAGAAAAAGAATGGGGCAGCTAAGTGGCACAGTGGATAAAGCACTGGCCCTGGATTCAGGAGGATCTGAGTTCAAATCTAGCCTCAGACCCTTGACACTTACTAGCTATGTGAACCTGGGTAAGTCACTTAACCCTCATTGCCCCACAAAGAAAAAGAAAAAGAAAAGAAAAGGACATCACTATACATGAAGCACAATAAAGTGAAGAACAATAAAATGATGTATGCCTGTAGAATCAAAATTCTGGCAGTTCTACCAAGGTGGAAAGACTGGTAGTACAACCAAAAGGATATATCACTATATGTTACCTAAAATTCATCCTAAGTTGAGGTTCATTATCAGTTTGACTGTAAGACAGTGAAGTTTTGTGGGCAAGAGCATATAATCTACTAAGGTATAAAAAAGATTGAAATCTGCTCTGATAGAAGGGTAGTCACACTGTTGAAATTATAGCACTTTAAAGTGTTGAGATGAGATGAGAATCACAGAAATGGGAATATGGGTGAGCTGATGCAGCTTTCCTGTACCATTGGAGATTTGCCTATATGTTGTTTAAAACAGGAATTTTAGATTTGTATATGTCATGGAACCCTTTGCCAGTCTAGTGAAGCCTATGGACCTCTTAAATTGATAAAACACATAGGATTAAAAAGTAAATCAATTAGATTGGAATACTGTTAATATATTACAAATGGAGGAGGAAAGACAGTGACTTGCCTGAGCTCTCCCCAAGACCCCTCCAAATACCTTCAAATAATGCCTTAAGACACTTCCTGGAGCAGCAGAACCCACAAAAGGACAGGGTGAAAGAATTTTCCAGACAAAGACAACATAGGTCAGCAGGAAATATCTGTTGTACCAGAACAAGAGAGGAGTGCAACCCAGCACACTCTGTGCCAGCAAAGATCCAACCCCAGCACAGATCCAGCCCCATCAAACTAGGAGCAAGACTTAGGAGCCTCTGAATCAACAGCAGAACTCAGCCTACAGACAGTAAGGTAGGTTCAAACAATTGGCCTAAGAGATTACAGGGGTCTCTTTGCTAGCACTGAAATAGGACTCTATTCTTTTGCCCATACTCAGATCCAGGTCACAGTCTTGGGTGGCAGTCCCAGGTGGGGAAGGAGCACAAGTACACAAGAGCTTGTAGCCACAGTGGAGTAGGAATCTGTTCATAGCTCTAGGGCAGAAAAGAAGCTCTGTCATTGCTTGCAGACCATAGAACAGGCCAGAAAAGAGATAAACATACCTCTCCTTAAATCAAACCACCTTGGAAGAATGAAATACTTACAAATTCCTAGAAGTATCTTGGAGAACAGTTGCTCAAGCCCCCTGAAAGTGCACCCTCCCCACTGGAAGTAGTACCCCACTTTAACAAAGAGTCAACAAAGTTAACAAAGAGTTAACAAAGTCAAGAAATAGGCTAGGAAAATGAGCAAACAGAAGAAAATGCTGACCCTAGAAAGTTTCTATGGTGACAAGAAACATCAAAATACACCCTCAGAAGAAAATAAACTCAAAACTCCTATAGCCAAAGCATCTAAGAAAAATATTAATTGGTTTCAGGCCATAAAATAGCTCAAAAAGGACTTTGAAATGAATAAAAATAAGAGTGATGCAAGAAAATCATGAAAAAAGTCAACAGCTTGGTAAAGGAGACCCACCAAAAATATAGAAGAAAATAACACCTTAAAATTGACTGGGACAAATGGTAAAAGAGATACAAAAAGCCAATGAGAAAAAGAATGCCTTGATAAGCTGAATTGGCCAAATGGAAAAGGAGGAACAAAAGCTCTCTGAAGAAAATAACTACTTAAAAATTAGGAATGAGCAAATGGAAGCTAATGACTTTATGAGAAATGAAGAAACAATAAAGCAAAACTAAATGAAGGAAAAAATAGAAGGCAATGTGAAATATTTCCTTGGAAAAATGACTGACTTGGAAAATAGAACCAGGAGAGATAATGTTAAAATTTGGGGACTACCTGAAAGCCATGATCAAAAAAAGAGCCTAGACATCATCTTCCAAGAAATTGTCTGGGAAAATTGTTCTGATATTTTAGAAGCAGAAGGTAAAAAAGAAATTGATAGAATCCACCAATCACCTCCTAAAAGAGATACCAAAATGAAAACTCCTAGAGCTCCCAGGTCAAGAAGAAAATATTGCAAATATCCAGAAAGAAACAATTTAAGTATTGTAGAACAACAGGCAGGATAACACAAGATCTAGCAGCTTCTACATTAAAGGATCCAAGGGCTTGGAATATGATATGCCAGAGGGCAAAAAAACTGAGATTACAATTAAGAATCACCTACCCAGCAAACTGCGTATAATCCTTCGGGGGGAAAAAATGGGAAATCAATAAGAGAGGACTTTCGGGTATTCTTTTTTTGGGGGGTGGGGGCAGGGAAATGAGGGTTAAGTGACTTACTCAGGGTCACACAGCTACTAAGTGTCAAATGTCTAAGACTGGATTTAAACTCAGGTTATCCTGGATGCAAGGCTGGTGTTTTATCTACTGTGCCACCTAGTTGCCTAACTTTCAGGCATTCTTGATGAAAAGACCTGAGCTGAATAGAAAATTTGACTTTCAAATATAAGACCCTAGAGAAGCCTAAAAAGGTAAACAGGTAAAAGAAATCACAAGGGATATCAAAAGGTTAAACTCTTTACATTCCTACAAAGGAAGATGATACTTATAACTCATAAGAACTTTCTCATTATTAGGGCAGCTGGATGGACTATATTTAGACAGAGGGCATAGGTATGAGTTGAATATGAAGGGATGATATCTTTAAAAAATAAAATTAAGGGGTAAGAGGAATGCACTGGGAGAAAGGGAAAGGGAGAGGTGGAATGGGGTAAAGTATCTCATATAAAAGAAACAAGAAAAAGCTTATATAGTGGAGGGGAAGATGGGGAAGTGCTGAGGAGTGAGTGAACCTTACTCTCATCAGAATTTACCCAAAGAGGGAATAACATACAAATTCAATTAAGTATAGTAATCCATCTTTCCCTGCAGGAAAGTAGGAAGGGAAGGGGATAAGGGTAGGAGGTGATAGAAGGGAGTGCAGATTGGGGGAGGGGACAGTCAGAAGCAAAACACTTTTAAGGATGAACAGGGTGAAAGAAAATGGAAAACAGAGTAAATATCATGGGGAGGAAATAGAATGGAGGGAAATGCAGTTAGCAATAGTAACTGTGAAAAAAATTTGAAGCAAGTTTGTCTGACAGGCCTCATTTCTCAAACACATAGAGAATGGAGCCAAATTTGTTAAAATAAGAGCCATTCCACAATTGATAGATAATCAAAAGATAGGAAGTTTTCAGATGAAATAATCAAAGCTACATATAGCTGTATGGAAAAATGTTCTAACTCACTATTGATTGGAGAGATACAGGTCAAAACAATTCTGGGGTACTACCTCATAGCTAATGTTTTGGATAATAGGACAACAGAGGAAAATGACAAATGTTGTATGGGATATGGGGAAAATGAGAAATTAATGCACTCTTGGTGAAGTTGTAAACTGATTCAAACATTCTGGAGAGCAATTTGGAACTACGGCCAAAGGGCTATAAAACTATGTGTACTTTTTTTTTTTTTTTGGTGGGGAAATGAGGGTTACGTGACTTGCCCAGGGTCACACAGCTAGTAAGTGTCAAGTATCTGAGGCTGGATATGAACTCAGGTCCTCCTGAATCGAGGGCTGGTGATTTATCCACTATGCCACCCTGTACTCTTTAACCTAGTAATACCGCTACTAAGTTAGTATCCAAAAAAGAGATAAAAAATGAAAAGTTGAATTGGAAATTGAGGAAATGTCCTTCAATTGGGGAATGGCTAAACAAATGGTGGGATGAGATTATGATGGAATACTATTGTGCTATAAGAAATGATGAGCAGGATGCTATCAGAAAAACCTGGAAAGACTTACATGAGCTGATGCAAAGTGAAATGTATTGTACACAAAGTAACAGCAATATTATAAGATGATCAGCTCTGAATGATTTAGCTATTTTCAGCAATATAATGATCCAAGATAATTCTGAAGGACTCATGAAAAATTCAATCCATCTCCAGAGAAAGAACTGATGGTGTCTGATTATAGATTGAGGCAAAATTTTTTAAGTTCCTTTTTAAGTTATTTTTGTCTGTTTTCTTTCACAACCTGACTAATGTGGGAATGTTTTGCCTGACTACACATGCATAACTTTTATTGAATTGCTTGTGTTCATAACCAGTATGGAGAGGGAGGAAGGAAGAGAATTTGGAACACAAGGTTTTAAAAATCAATGTTAAAATTGTTTTTACATGTAATTTAGTGAAAAAATAAAATTCAAAATAAATGGGAAAAAAGAAAAAATAATTATTGGAGAATTCTATATGGGACAAATTTTAAAATATGTTGGCCCATCCTTGATCTACAAATTTCTAACTTCTCAATTGAGATTATTTGCTCAATCTTTCCACTTTGGTATCCTACTATCTACTTCTCCTTTCTCTTACAGTGCTATGGGAAAACATCCTCCCAAACTGCCAGCAAGAAGTACTCTTCTTTATGTCTTGCATGCTTTACCATACCATGGCAGCTTCCCTTTGACCTATTTGCTTTCTGGTTCTGAATCTGTACCAACAGTCTGACCATTCCCTACTTTCCCATAATTGGCAAGATAACTTAACAGACATGCCTGAGTGCCAAAAGATATGGCTATCTTTTTCTCATCCTCAGCAAAGGTCCAAGCATTTTTCCTCCTGGAACCTCTGTGCTATTTTCAGTTACCTCCTTCCTCCACTCCTGCAGCCCCCTACTCCCATGGGTGAGTTCTTCTTAGAACCTCCACCTTAAGGAAGGGCCAAGACAAACCAAACTCCACTCTCTGAATTTTGCCATCTTCCTTCAACATGGCTACCACCATTACAAATTTTCAGCTCCTTTTTAGATGTTTACCCTTAGAATGTATGAGGCAGAGGCTGTTTTTCATTTTATTTATATTTGTATCTCCAGTATTTAGTATAGAGTCTGGTACATAGTAAGTATTTATTGATTTGACTTGATTTTTTTCCCATACAAATTCATGCACCCCTTGAAATTTATGCATGGACCCCTTGGTAGTCTCTAGACCACATCTCTAGACCATAGGGGAAGGAAGGAAGGAGGGAGGGAGGGAGGGAGGGAGGGAGGGAGAGAGAAAAGAAGGATAGGCTTTTAAGTCTTAACCTAATATGAGCCATTTGATACTCATAAGCACTCTGGGAGAAAGGTGATATTATTATCCCTATATTACAATTAAAAAACTGAGGCAAACAAAGGTCAAATGAATTGCCCAGGGTCAAATAGTCAATTTGTGTCTAAGACCAGATAGAATATGTATTTTTGTTTTATACTTCATTCTTGACAAACCAACTGATGGCATCTATCTGCATTCCTGGTCGGAGGAAGGCCTGTTTAATGTTTCACGTCTGAGATCCAAAACCAAAGTGAGAGGTAGCACCCTTAGAGACCTGCTTTTCGCCGATGATGCCGCACTTGACTGTCACTCAGAACATGAATTGCAGACCTTGATGGATAGCTTCTCCCAAGCTTGCATGGACTTTGGCCTAACCATTAATCTTAAAAAGACGAAAGTCATGTGTCAGAGTGCTACGTCGCCTCCATTGATACACATCGGTAGCTACCAGTTGGATGTCATAAGCCAATTCTTGTATCTTGGCTCTATTGTCAGTGACAATTTGTCCCTTGATTCTGAGATCAATCAGAGGATTGGGAAAGCTACTTCAAGCATGTCTAAGATTGCCAAGCGTGTCTGAGCAAACAGTAAACTGACAAGACGAACCAAATTTGTCGTCTATAGAGCATGTGTCCTGAGTATCTTACTGTATGGCAGCAAAACATGGACTAAATGCACTAGACAAGAGAAGAAGCTTAACAGCTTCCACGTGCGCTGTCATATCTTGGTCAGATAGGATCACCAACACAGAAGTGCTCCAACGTGTGCAATTTCCGAGCATCTACACGCTACTGAAACAAAGATGGCTGCGCTGGCTCAGTCATGTGCACCACATGCAAGACGGGCGCATTCCTAAAGACCTACTCTATGGCGAGTTAGCCTCAGGCCAAAGACCTGCTGGACGCCCCCAGCTTCGCTACAGAGATATATGTAAGCGAGACTTGAGGGCTCTGGGAATAGACACTGGCAGCTGGGAGGAGATGGTCAAGGACCGTGCGCAATAGAGCTCAGTATTCAGGAGCAGTTTGCGTGCAGCTGAGATGGGCCTCCAAGCTCTGGAGGAAGAAAAACAAATGAGACACAGGAACTGACGAGCAACAGAGAGCACAGTTTTCCAATGTCCTCGTTGTGGCTCCCGTATTGAACTGCACAGCCACACTGTGGCCTGTGGCTCTTCAAGGCTCTGATCCACAGTCATCTGTGACTGGCAGAAGCCTACTACTGCCTACTACTTCATTCTTTAAATTAATAATTGACAAGTCCCTGAACAAAGTTATTCATTTTGTCATATCTTTCAAGAAACATTATATATGTATTACACATGCACGTGATGAGTATCTCCATTACAGCACCTCACACCTCTCACAAAGGACATGTGGACACTTATTCTCTGAGCTGGGTCACTCAGGAGGATGTGCCCTCACGCTGGTATGAATAGTTTCCCAGAGAAGGACTGCCACCATGTTTAAAATTAAATTCTCTCAGAATTGAAAGCGGGTAATCCTGTTGTGAGAGATTACACTCCCAGGGGCAGCCAGGTGGCACAGTAGATAAAGCACCATCCCTGGATTCAGGAGGACCTGAGTTCAACTCCAGCCTCAGACACTTGACACTAGCTGTGTGACCCTGGGCAAGTCACTTAATGCTCATTGCCCTGAAAACAAAAAAGAATATACCATATTTATCATAGAAGAGGGAAAAGGACCCACATGTACAAAAATATTTATAGCAGCTCTCTTTTTGGTGGCAGAGAGTTGGAAATCAAGAGAATGCCCATCAATTGGGGAATGGCTAAACAAGTTGTGTTATATGAATGTGATGGAATACTATTGTACTATAAGAAACAATGAGCCCGAGGATTTCAGAGAAACCTAGAAGGACATACATGAACTGATGCTGAGTGACAGGAGCAGAACTAGGAGAACATTGTACGCAGTAACAGAAACATTGTGCGATGATCAACTGTGATAGACTTAGCTCTTCTTGGCAGTGTAATGATCCAAAACAATTTCAGAGATTACACACTCCCTACTCACAACTTTAGCTCTCGAAACCCAACCAATGGACTTCTTTCTGTTTACCAAATCAGCTATTCAAAATACTGACACTTTTAGATCTTAAACATAAATATTTACTTAAATGACACGGCAAAAGAAATCACAGATGCTCATATATTAAATAAAATACAGGAATAAGAAATATATTAGAATCCACATACGAACCTAGGTCACACTCCCTCACCATGGAACTCAGGAGCTATGAGATAGAAAGGCATCATGGTTAAGACTTTAATCAGCAAGGTTTGTATTCACATCCTGTCTCTGATGCTTACTAGGTATGTGAGAAATCTTAAAAAGGTTATGGGAAAAGTGTTACATTCTTTCTTGAGGTGATTTTGTTTTGGATTTTCTTTACTATTTTCTGAAGTCTAGAATTATTGTATTATATTACTTTTGCCTTATATTGTTCAAGTTTTCTGACTTTGTCACATATTTCTAGGAGACCTCCAATCCTCAATTTATCTCTACACATTGTATCTTCAAAAGTAACGTGTTTTGCTCCAGGTCAGGGGTGGAGACTTGGCGGCCTCAGCGGCTGCTCCTCAGGCTACCTAGGGCGGTGACAGCGTGGGCTCGAGCGCGGATCCCCGGGGCAAGAGCGGCCATGGAGCGCTGGTGGTTCCGGCTCAGGCTCCTCGTCAGGCGGCTCCCCCAGCCCCGCTCGGGTCGTTCGGCCATGGGCTTTTCGGCGGCCGCGGCACAGTGGCTCCCGGTGAAGAAGGAGACCATCTTCCTGCAGGACGGCCTTATCCGGGTCACCGACCTGGCCGAGCTGCCCAGCGAGACGGCTGACAAAGACCTGGAGGGTTGTCATCTGGAAAGAAGAAAAGCCTGGCCCTTTCCTAATTCAGTTTTGGGCTGGGCCACGGCAAGGACTTAGTCCCTGCCATGGATGTCTGTTAACGTGAAAACGATGAGGCTTCCAGCCTTTTGGCGACTGCCTCGTAGGAATTCTGAAGTTTTCTTCATTACAGACAAGGCCTCCTCAAGACCCAGATACCAAGTTTCAGCTATTGAGTTTTCAAGAGTGGAATTGGATTTGTGCTCTGTGTATTTAAAACTAAAGCAAATTGATAGATGATAAAACAACAACAACAACAACAACAACAAACACTTCTCCCTTTTGCTTTCTGTGTTTTCGGGTGTTTGAGGTCTTTGATCACATATCTGGTAGTATCATGACAAAAAGCCTTCAGGGCCTTTGTGTATTATGGTCCACCAGCCCTGAAATTCAGCTGACCCTTTTGAAAGATAATTGGCTTTTAACCAGTTTTCACCCCATTGTCAAGTCCTCTGCTTGTAGTAGGTGTTTAATAAATCTTTGGTTGATTGCTGATAGCAATTAGAAAAAAAAATTAACATGTTTTGCTTTTAAAAATATTATGTTAATTTAACAGTATTAAATTTTGTCTTCTTTCAGATTGTCTTCCACTTCACCATATTCATATTTCAAATAAGTTCTTTCACTTTTTTTATAGGGAAATTGTTTCTGATCTTCTGGTCATAAACTCTACTTTAATGTCTTGAATTATTCAGAAATACCTTGTTATAGTGTCATATTTTAGGAATTCACAGGGACCTCTGCCTCCTTATGTAATCATTTCAATTTCCTTTGTCTTACAATGTGTATTCAGCAGTATTTAGACTTGTTCAGATGTCTTGAGTCTGGCCATCTTCCTTTCTGTTTAAATATATTCCCAAATGATTTGTGTGCTTCTCTTTAATGTTTTAAATGGTTTTTCCTCCTGAGATCATTTGTAATTTCAGCTTTTTTCCTCTTATATTCCCCTCTTGCTCACTTTGTAACTTCTCCAACTTTGATCAAAGATGTATCCGAGGACTGGACCTCAAAGTTGGTTCAATTTCTTTCCACATTGCAGAATTCACTTTTAACCAATTTTTGCCCATGTCCTAGATTACTTCAGCAGGGGTGATGAGAAGAGAGACAGAATCAACTGCATGCTAGTTCCCTTTCCTTCAGACTTGGTGAAGCATCACACATACCCTAGGGCCTTACTCCAATTTCCTCAGTTCTTAAATTCTCTGGCTAAGTGGTACCCATACATACTGCCACACCAGGCTGAGTAGGATTCCACTTCCCTATATTTATTTCAATATGCTGCTTAGTCTTTTCCCTCCTGTCAGTCTTCAATCTCTTCACCACAAACACTTTCAATGACTTAAATCACCATCTACTCATACTTATATAGTAAATACACAACAAATCTCCCCAATGAAATCAATAGTCCTTTTTAAATCATCTCTTAGTTTCTAGTTATAAGATTTTTCACTTTTAGTGTTTTACCCTAAAAACAGTTGCATACAAATGAGCTGAGGGAACACAATGCCCTAACTCTCTACCCATTAATGAGTTCTCAAAAGTCTTCCATCTCAATCTGTCTTTGAAATTATACTAATTCATACTTGCATTTTGTGTTTTTACTTTATAAAGGTTCTTTCTCTATACCATTAGACTACCAAACCACTTATAGATGAATGAGAAAGTATCTTACATCTTTTATGTGTTTAAAATGACAGTTCACATTCAGTCCCAGAGTGTTTGTCTCTTTTGCCTGTTTTTCTTTCCACATATTTTAACAACATTTTATAAAATGAATCTCCCTCCCTCCATGCTTAATTCTTTCAGTCATAAAATTGTTCATGTATGAAAGACATGATACCTTGACAGCATATAGTAAGTGCTTAATTAATGCTTTTGAATTACATACTTTACCAAATTATTTCAATCTATTTCATCAAGCAGAAATACATTTTTCTGACCCTTTCATCACTAAACCACACCATTTGAAAGTACCTGAAAGGGACAGGACTTTAATATACTTTAGACAGATGTATGGAAGACACCTTGTTCATGGAGTCATTAAGGTTGTATTTACTGAATCAGATAGATAGATAGATAGGTATTTAGGTAGGTAGGTAGATAGATAGATATAGATACATATCTTTTAATTGTCAGAAAATAATAATAAAACAATAATGTTTTCCCCACATATTTCAGGTAATTTTGTAATTGTAATGGCATGAACTTCCATAGAATAATACTTGGAAAAGCCTGCTCATTCCCTTCAAATATTCTCATAAAAGATATCTTCAGTGCATGTGTACATTAATCTAGGTAAAATTTTAGACAAATGGGAAAGTAGGCCTATCATGATGGCAATTAATTGTTGTTCTTTTGCTCACTTGTTTTGGTAAAAAGGCCTGGTTTGTTTGTTTATTTTTTATGACTTTGATATCTTCCTTTTCTTCCTATAACTTAAGAACCCTCCTCTCAGTACTCTCAAAATTGGGTTACCACTGGCATAGACCCCCCCTTCTGTATACTAAATCTAGACCTGATACTCTTCCCATCTTTTTTCTTCTTTGATGCCATTTCCACTTCAAGAAGTTTATCCAGGACTCTGAGATTAGTGTCTCAATATGGTGCTTCCACTGTCTTTGATGACAAAGAGTTTCTTACAAAAATCTTTACCTTTCATAATTCATTTTTTATTGTTCTCTTCCATTTTCATCCCTGAATATCCTTGGGATGACTTGACTTTGAGTGGATCTTTTGTTAAACTTTCTTTAAACTTTTTTTTCCTTCTACCACTTCTTTTTGCTTTATGATGCTTATAATCTTCCATCATCTTGCTCTATAAGGTTTTACAAATGAGATTATATCCTAGACTATATTGCTTTAGTCTGCTATATCTCTCTGTTTTACAAATACATCAAATGTTCACTTACCTGGGATAATTTTAAGCTTTCTGGTATTCTTATTATGGCAGTGGTTAACCATAAAGTGTTTCATCTTCTATTTGAAATGATTTTCCATTTTTGACACTAATGTCTTACTTCATTGGGTCAGACTGGAGCTGGCTAATTGAAATATATATATATATATATATATGGTGTGTATATGTGTATGAATATGTATGTATATATGTGTATGTATGTGTGTATAGATATAGAGATAGAGATAGAGATAGAGATAGAGATAGAGATAGAGATAGAGATAGAGATAGAGATAGAGATAGAGATAGAGATAGAGATAGAGATAGAGATAGAGATAGAGATAGAGATAGAGATAGAGATAGAGATAGAGATAGAGATAGAGATAGAGATATGTTCCTTATTATGATTCTATTTGTGTGAAAAGTGTTTTGTAACTGTGGTCACATAGTTCCTGGTTTTGCCTTGGCGGGTAGACTCCCTAGTATTTTATATTGTCTACAGTTATTTTAAATGGAATTTCTCTTTCTATCTCTTGCTGCTGGACTTTTTTGATCATATCTAATGATTTATGTGGATTTTCTTTTATATCCTTCAACTTTGCTAAAGTTGTTCATTGTTTCAAGGAGTTTTTTAGTTGATTCTTTAGGATTCTCTTAGTATACCATCATATCATCTACAAAGAGTGATGATTTTATTTCTTCCTTGCCTATTCTAATTTCTTCAATTTCTTTTTCTTCTCTTATTGCTAAGGCTAACATTTCTAGTACAATATTGAGTAATAGTGGTGATAACAGACATCTTTGTTTCACCCCTGGTCTTATTGGGAATGTCTCTAAATTATCCCCATTTCCAAACTATTACTGAGTAATTTCCTTTCTATTAAAATATAACTAATTAATTTTGTAATGTTGTTCAGTTCTTGCCATGTACAAGCCTCACCAATTCTCTTCCAGAAGAAAGTACCCATGATGGTGTAACATGAGTATTTTATAATCTATGAATTTTGGGTTTCTCTCATTCTTTTCTCCTGAATCATATTTTATATATATTTTCCCACATTTTATTCAGTAATCATATATGTAGTATATTCATATATATGCATGTACTGTGGTGGGAAATCGGTTATAAGAAGACAAAAATTAATTAATACCCTCACAGAGCTAACATTCTGTTGACCTTTTTTTTTCTTTGAAATCATTAAGCATTAAGATATATATTGATTTAATTTGGAAAGCCTTATAAAATTCTTAATAGTATTTCCATATTTCTTCATCTTCTATAACAGTTGCTGGCATATGCTACACTCATCTTCAAGGTGGTCTTTTGGCAAATGTATATATGCACACTGCAATATGAGTTGACTAAGAATGATTTGATATGATGTCCCCTTTTGGCTCTGGGTACACAATAAAATCAAATGTGCTACTTCTTATATTTCCTTTTCTACAGAGAACTTCTAATTCATCATTATATTCAGATGAAAATCCATTTTCTCTTCTGCTTCCCTTCATAGCATAATTCTCATGATTGATATCATTCTTTGACTTTGATACTTTATTGACTCATGGTCACTGGACAAAACACTTACATTTAGAGTACCAATAGCTAAGTTAATGTTTTTGTCAGGTTAAGAACTATTATTCTTAGCATATTATGAACCTTCACACACACGTTCTGCCATTTTGCCACTATCACTTGAAGAAGTACAATGCACTGCACTGGAGCAAGAAACATTTTATATTTTTTTCATTGGTAAATGGGCAAGAAATTCATCACCAAGGAACAATCCTACTGGCCACTACTCTAATAAAATAATTCTATCTAAAGTGTCATAGACTGATAACAGTTTAGTTTATCCCAAAGCATATTTGGACTAACAGACAAAAACATTAGTAATCACTTTTTTTTTTCAGGAGAGGAGGAAAATAAAGAGAAAGGTAATCCCAATGCTCCCTGGCTAAACCTATTCCTTTTTTTGTTTGTTTTGTTTGTTTTTGTTTTTTAGTGAGGCACTTGGGGTTAAATGACTTGCCCAGGGTCACACAGCTAGTAAGTGTTAAGTGTTTGAGGCCAGATTTGAACTCAGGTACTCCTGACTCCAGGGCCAGTGCTCCATCCACTGCGCCACCTAGCTGCCCCATAAACCTACTCCTTTTTAAACACATCTACATTACATAATCAGCATAAATTATTTTCTAAGAGGCACTCTAAAGTTTAAAAACAAGAAACCATTTTAACCAATAATATTTAAACTGAAAATGTAATTGTGAACTATGATTTAACAATGATGAAAGCAACACTATCTCATCGTTATTCTTATTCTTAGCAGTGGATTCCATTCAAAAATTACGTATTTACAAAAAAAAAACCCAAAACCTCTCCTGACTTAACACATATACAAATGTGGTATTTATTAATTGGGAACATACAAATATGCAACTAGCATCCCTTATATATGAGAATATTAATGGGTTCAGTGCTTACCTCTGATGCTTACTACCCATATTATGTGACCCTAGATTAGTTTCCTCACCTCCCTGGAGTTCTGTTTCTTGAATTATAAAATAAGGTAGTAGAATTAAATGATCTCTGAGGTTCTGTCCAGCTCCAAATATTTGTCAAGTTACTTTAGGTGTACTTGAAAGTATACTCCTCTACTATACACACTGATTTTCCAACTTGCAAAGGCCAAGCTCCTTTGGGGGGTGAAATAAATCTTCACATCTCTCATAATCATGCTCCACTGTATCTTTTCTTCCTATTTATATATTGTGGTCTTTTTATATTATGAATAACATAGAGAAAAATATATTCTCTGAATTATACTTAAATTATGATTTATTTCTTTTTTTAAATGAATCAAAGTAAATTATTACCTTTTCCAATGGCTATGTGGCTCAGTGGATAAAGCACTGGCCCTGGATTCAGGAGGACCTGAGTTCAAATCTGGTATCAGACACTTGACACTTACTAGTTGTGTGACCCTGGGCAAGTCACTTAACCCTCATTGCCCTGAAAAAACAACAACAACAACAACAAATTATCTGCAAAAAAAAAAATAGATAATTAGAGTGGAATGAATCTAGGAAATGAAAAGTTTGAGATGTTGTTTGGTTCAATGTCTAGATCCCAAGAACTATTAAGACAAATTAATATATTAAGAAGTAAAGCATGACTATCTTCTGTTTCTTCTTGTCAGGGGAGAAGAGTACTGATTCAGCAAATCATCTCCTGTAAGACTCTCAAAGCTACTTTCATTAATTTATATTCCCCATATCAATTGACAGAAAAGTATCTAGATTTTGTCTCATCAGTATTTTTATGGGAGCAAAATGATACACCTGCTTGAAACTAAGATCCAAGGGTTATTCCTTCAGTGATGTTAGAGTGTTAATCTCAGCAAAAGCACTCCTTAGATAACTTTTGATTTTTCACATTCACTTCAAGCTCATATAATAGAAATATATTTATAACTTGACTAAATAGAGTTGAAGGTCACAAGGTCAGGAAATTATCATTATTTTTTGTTTTCTTTTGTTTTCTTTTTGTATATACCCAGGGAGACCTTCCATTGATTAGAATCATGAGATCTTCAGGTTGAAAGGGACCTTAGAGGTCATCTAGATAACAGGTTCTGTAATTCAATCTTATGTTTACAGTTGAATGCCCCTTGTATTCCTGTTATTTCTTTACCAAAAATAAATGTGCTGTGTGCTAATGGAAAATGATATACTGGAAAGTATATCAATAGAATGGAAAGTATTAGTATAAATAGGTGGGAGGTATTACAATAGGATGATTAATTATTTGGGTGAAAGGTGAGGGAGTAAGTAGGATAAATGGTTGGGTTTTAGTTACTTAACAATCAAAAAATCATGTGCTATTTGAGTGTCAAATTCTTGTTTCTAGCAGATGTTGAAAAGATGATTGCAGCATAGTGGTTGGAGGCCTGGAAGTCTTTATAAGGAGCAAGTGATAGAGGATTTTTCTTTAATTCTTTCTTTCTTTTTTAAAGATAGAATAAATATGTAAGAGAGAAGGAAAGCTAGCATTGTACATTCTCAGTCCTTCACTGTACAATTCTCAATAATGAGATTTTGCATTTATAATCAGGTGTCTAAGTAGGTATAGGGGGACAGGAATAGTGTATGGGAAGAAAGACTGGATTTAAAGTCAGAAAACCTGGTTGGATTCCAGATTCTGCTGCTACCGGTATGAACTTGGGCAAGTCATTCCATCTGTGTGCGTCTCAACTTCCTCATGAGTAAAATAAGAAGGGGTTATAGGAACAGAGACATAAAGCAAGAAGGACTATCAATCAATTAATTCTTTCTTAAATGAGTTTTTGTTGATATTTTCTATTTCCTACATCACCAGAGTTAGACTATTTAGATATTTATCTTCCCCTCCTTCTTCTAGAGATCCATGCCATATGACAAAGAGTGTTTTAGAGAGGAAAAAAATTCAACAAAACTGATGGACACATTATAAAAGTCCAAAAACATGTGAGTGTAGACCGCCCACCTCCATAAAGATCTAGGTTGGATTGTCTTCTCATATCTCTTCATTCAAGTCCTGCTTGATCTTTTATCTTGGGGAGGTGGGGGGGATAGGCAATGAGGATTAAATGACTTGCCCAAGGTCACACAGTTAGTGTCAAGTGTCTGAGGCCAAATTTGAACTCAGGTCCTCCTGAATCCAGGGTCAGTGCTTTATCTACTGTGCCACCTAGCTGCCCCATTCTTGATCTTTATAATTTTGTTACATGTGTTTATTTTTTGTTGTCCAGTTGTTCTTTCTACTTGTAGTTACTTTGTATACTGTTTTCTTAACTATGCTCATTTCTCTTTACATCAGCTCATACAAATCTTTCCATACTTTTCTGTATTCATCAAACAAATACTTTCTTACAGAACAGTAAAATTCCATTACATTCCAGTACCATAATTTGTTTATCCAATCCCCAATTGATGAGCATATACTTTGCTTCCAATTCTTAGGTATCACAAAAATGCTACTATATATTTTCCAAGTCTGTGTGAACTTTCTTCTTTCTGATGGCTGTTTTTGGGTATAAGCCTGCTAGTAGAGTCTTTGGATCAAATGGTATGGATACTCTAGTCATGATGTTTACATAATTCCAAATTGCTTTCCAAAATCATTAAGCCATTTCACACCTCTGCCAATTAATATGTGTCCCTTTCTTTCCACAACTGCTCCAACATTGATTGTTGCCAATTTGCAGAGTGTGGGTAAAACCTCAGTGTTGTTTTATTTACATTTTTTCCTTATTACTAGTAATTTGGAACATTTTCTCATGTGGTTCTGAATACTTTGCAGTTCTTTTGGAAGGGGGTGGGCAGGGCAATGAGGGTTAAGTGACTTTCCCAGGGTCACACAGCTAATGTCAAGTGTCTGAGGCCGGATTTGAACTCAGGTCCTCCTGAATCTGGGGCCAGTGCTTTAACCAGTGCTTCAGCCACTGCACCACCAAGCTGCCCCCTACTTTGAAGGTCTTTTGTGAACTGTTTGTTCATCTCCTTTGACAACTTATCTGTTGCATAATGACTCTTAGTAATATGTGTATTGTGTATGTATGTGTGCATGTGTCTATATTGTTTATCTTGGAAACTAAACCTTACCAGTGAAATTTGATGCAAATTTTTTTTGGCCCTTTGACTACTTGCCTTTTTATCCTAGGTCAATTAATTATGTATGTGCAGAAGTATTTCTGTTTCAAAAATCAGAGTTATCTATTTTATCTTTGGTAATCACCTCTATCTTTTGTTACATCAAGAATACATGTCTTGGCCATAGTTTTTACATGCATGTATTTGTGCATGCATTATGTATGCATGTAGACACATACAGCTATATATATATATGTAATATTTTTACAGTATTATCTTCAATAGTAAAGATATGTGTCCATTTATAATATATTGTGGAATATGGTACAAGATATTGGCCTAATTTTGGATATACTACTTCCTAGTTTTTCCAACCATTTTTAATCAAATAATGAGGTTTTTTTCTATGTAATTTATGATTTTCACCTTATCAAACACTGTGTTATCTAATTCTGTTTTTTCTGAATATCCCATCTAGTCTGTTCCATTGCCCACTCACTCACTCTCTATCCCTATCTATCTGTGTATGTGGGGGGGGGGAGGTGGGGGCTGCTTTATAACGCAGTTTAAGGTCCATAAGTTCTCTCTCTACTTTGTCCCTACTCTTTTTTATCATTTAACTTGATAGTCTAAATCTTTTGGGATGTTTCCTAAATAAATTTTGTTATCATTTTATCAAGTTTTGTAAACTATCCCCTAGGCAATTTTATTGGTGTGACATTAAAAGTATAAATTAATTTTGATAACATAGTCCCTTTATTATGTTGGCACAGCCTTACCATGAGCATGGAACATTCTTCCAGTTAAGTTATTCTTTATTTCTTTAAGTAATACTTTGTAATTAACTCTATACAAGTCTTTTGGGTACTTTGGTAGATCAATTTCCAGATATTTTATTAATATTTTAGTTATTTAGAATTAGATTTCCTTTTCTATTATTGCTTCTTGTGTTTTGTTATTATATAGAAATGCTGTTAATTTTGAGGATTTATTTTGTAGTCTGCAATTTTGCTAAAGCTCTTAATTGTCTTGGTATCATTACTAATTCCCTAGGATTTGTTTTGTTTTGTTTTGTTTTGTTTTTTTGTGGGGCAATGGGGGTTAAGTGACTTGCCCAGGGTCACACAGCTAGTAAGTGTCAAGTGTCTGAGGCCGGATTTGAACTCAGGTCCTCCTGAATCCAGGGCCAGTGCTTTATCCACTGTGCTATCTAGCTGCCCCCAATTCCCTAGAATTTTAACAGTAAAACATTTTATGGTCATCAATTTTGGATTGTTTTATCTTCTCTTTACCTATCTTTATTTCTATAATTTCTTTCTTTTGTTTTATTGATAGTAGCTGGTATTCCCAGAACTATATCCACTAATAGTGGGGGTAGTGGGCATGCTTACTTCACTCTCATATTTATAAGAAAAGATTCTAATGTATTCCCATTGCATATAATATTTGCTTTTGGTTTTAGATAATTTTTATGATATTAAACTAAGGACCCTATATGTCTTTATTTTGTAGGGTTTCTAGCATAAAAGATTGTTGTACTTTGCCAAAGGCTTTTTCTGCCTCAATTGAGATTATTAGGTGGTTTTGGATATTTTTGTTTTTAGTATGATTAATTATATTGATTGTTTTCCCAATGTTAAATGATACTTGTATGCCTGGAATAAATCCTACTTGATTATGGTAAATGATTTCTTGGATAAATCACTATAATCTATTTGACAGGATTTTTCTAATTTTTGAATAAATGTTCATTAATAATATTTGCCTATAATTTTTATGTTTTATATTTCTCTGATTTAGGTATTAGGACTATATGGTGCTTTCTCAGTTTTGAGATCTATTTTTGAGGTATGAGTACTAACTATTCTTTAAAAGTTTGATAAAATTCTGATCAATTTGGTTGATTATTCCATCAAGATGAGGACTTGACCCCCACCCCTTTAGTACTTCCTTTACAACTAGATCTATTTCCTTTTCTGAAGTTTGGTTATTTATGATTTCCATCTCCTGACATTTTATATATTTTATTTTCTTGAAGATACACCTCTATTTCTTTTGTGTTCTCAGTTTTGTTAGCATGTAAGAATGGATAATATGTTCTGAGTTGTCCTTTTATTTCTTCAGGTTTTGCTGTGATTTCACTTTGTTCATTTGCTATTTTATTGATTTGATTTTCTGCTCTCATTTTTTAAATTAGAGTACCTAAAAGTTTATGTTTTATTCATATTTTCAAAGAATCAACTTTTAGCTTGAATGATAATTTCTATGGTGTTTTTATGTCCAATATATTTTCCCTATAATTTTTAACATGTACTCTTTTGTGCTTTTTTTAAGTTTCTTTTGGGGGTTGAACTTTTTAAAATTCATATTCTACTCACTAATGTTTTTTTTTTCTCATATTGTAAATGTATATTTGTAAGTATATGATTTTCCACAAGGATGCTTTAGCTACATCCAAGACATCTTGGTATGTTTTTTTTCATCTTCATAATTTTCTCTCACATAGTTATTGTTTCTATGATTTGTTCTTTGACCCACTCATTATTTAAGATTTCAATTTTAATTTGAGCCTATTCTTTGTGGGCCCTGAACTAATTACTACTTTAGTGTCATGTTCTATAAAGGATCATTAACTATTTCTGCCTTTTTTTACATTTGTTTGCAAAATAGTACATAGAGTCTCTTCTAAATGGCATAGCAAAAGAACATACATATTTATGACCTTTTACAAAAACTAAGTCTTTTTACTAGTTTCTCTAGCATTTGTTAAGTTCCATATTTTCCCTTTTGTTTATCTTTCTGTTAGACTTATCCAAAAGTGTGATGGGAATATTGGTCTCCTGTACCTATTATCACTATCGTGTTAATGTTTCCTTTATGAATTTGAATGCCAAGACATTTGGGGACTATAACTGTATCACTTATACTGGTTTATTGCTTATAGTAGTTTCTTAACTGCTTACTAAAAATCCAGCCCTTCTCTGTCCTCAAGGAGCTTAACATTCTAATAAGAGAAATAACATGTATAAAATAGATATATGCAAGATACATATGCTACTGAGGTATCAAAGTAATATAGTCCATATCTGTGTGAGGAAAAATTTTTTCTTGTTTAACCATGGTTTTTAAGTCGTAAAGTTGGACCATTTATCCAGGTACCCTTATTCAGAGTCTATGCAATAAACCAAGGGTTCAACTAAATGATTTCAAATATTCCTACATACTAAGATTCTGAGTTCCAAGAGCTAAATATAGTGAGAGCTTTATATCTTTGTTGGTTTTATAAGTATGTCACCTTTCATAAGCAAATTGAACATTAAGCCAGGTCACCACAACAAAACACAAAAGGAAATTGAAGCAATTATCTGAATAATTAAATGAAAGCAGAAGCTTTGCTGGAATCATTCAGATAATTGCTTCAATTCTCCACTTGGTTTGACTATGCTGACCTGGCTAAAACTGTCCCCTCATCGGCTGCATTTAACCTCTAGAGGAACTTAGATGGAGGTTGACAAACATTAATTTTGCATTAGAGAATGGTCTCAGTAAATGAAATAATTTTCAAGATGAAGGTGATGACCTCCTGAGAACAGATTTTGGAGGGATAGGGGTAGGGAATGAAGGATTAGATGCTGTTATTTTGGCTTTTTTAAAAGTCTTTCTATAAAATGTAGGTTACTGTATTGTAACAGTGGTTGTTTTAGAACCAAAGACATTATAGATGAATACTGAATACTCTAGCCACCTATTACTTCCTTCTGCAATTAGGAGCAAATAGCCAGCTATTCTTATGGGAGCAGTTTACATTGTGTGGTACAATGTTAGTCAGTAATCCGAAATCTCTGAGGTAACCGGTTGGAGCTGTGGTTTGAGATATGAACTGGTGGTGAGGGAGCAGCAACAGAAAGAAAAAGATTAGGAGCATATTCAACCCATAGAGCAATATTCTGCAAATTCCTAGGATTGACCTGCTTCCCCAATTTCTTCCTTTAAAACTA
This sequence comes from Dromiciops gliroides, assembly GCF_019393635.1. Taxonomy (NCBI): domain Eukaryota; kingdom Metazoa; phylum Chordata; class Mammalia; order Microbiotheria; family Microbiotheriidae; genus Dromiciops; species Dromiciops gliroides. The sequence goes on along the minus strand of NC_057864.1, from coordinate 346,270,435 downwards.
TTCCAAAATCATGGCCATTATTTAAGTGATGAACAATTAACAGAGCTCTGTGGGGAATCCAAAGATTTTTCTTGGTCAGTTTCACATAGATCATGATTAAGTGAGACACTTTGCATTTAAATATTTGACAGAATTCATCTGTCACAGGCTAACTCCAGGGTCCAGTCAACTTCCCATTCTGAGAAACTCACTGAGTAAATGAGGATATATTACCAGCTCTGGGTATAACTGAGAATCAGGAGTCATGGTGTTCACCATGGGGTGCAATCATGACTCTGGAACTTAGTATCAGAGAAAACAAGAGAAGCTGAATAGAAACCTCCCTGGGCCTCCTGCCTTCTCATCAAGGTTATGTAGCTTAGCTATCATGCTTAAGAGACAGGGTCAGGAAAGAATATTATGAGTTGGGATGTATGCCATTGGCTTTTTCAGAGCAAGTTATGGAAAATTTTATATCTGCACCTATTCTAGGATGAAGCAACTCAGGATGGAAGGTTGGACCAAACACCAAGCAGACCCTGGCACTGTAAAACCTTAATGACTTGGCTAATTCAACAAAAACATTGCATCCCCCTTGACAGATACAGCCATCAAGATTGTATAAAAAGTATAAATACTTTGTTATACACTTTAGTCCTATTCAGAATGGGCCTGAATCCCTCTTCCTAAAAACAAAATCATATATGATATGGTCACTCAAAAATCATTGCAAATTTATTGAATGGTTTGCATTATTAGACACCCATCTGAACATGCATAAGACTCTTTGGATCACAGTAATCACCAGCATCCATCTTTAGACTCCGGAGACACCACATCTTCAGTGTCCATACAGCCCAGGGAATCAAGCAATTGACACAATACCTTTTGTAGGATGTTATTTAAACCATCCTGAGGAGGAATTATTTTTCCACCCAAATTTCTTTCCAGACAGAATAAGTATGTCAGTATTCTGGCTGCTGTTCCATAGATTCTATGGCTATATGAAGAACACATATTTGCAGTTATCTTATACTTATTATAGTTATTGAATGATATCCCCCAAATGATACAGCAAGTTACTGCCTGCTATAGACATATAGTGGATAGTCAATAAATTTGTTGTTGAGTTGTTTCCAGTTGTGTTTGATTCTTCATGATTCCATTTGAAGCTTTCTTGGCAAAGATACTGGGGTGGTTTACTGTTTCTTTCTCCAGCTCATTTTCCAGAGGAGGAAATGAGGTAAACAGGCTTAAGAGACTTGCCTGGGGTCATATAGCTAGTAAGTTTCTAAGGCCAGATTTGAGTTTACAAAGATGAGTCTTCTGACTCCAGGCACTGCACCCTATTCACTGCACCACCCAGTTGCCTAGTCAATAAATGATAACTGACTAAATAGAAGTGAAAACCTTACTTTGATGTTTTCCCCTCCCTCCTGGTGAGTCTCAAAATGTTATCTGAGGACCACTGTTAGACTCCTCCAGGGAATCCTTTCAATAGTAGTTTCTATATTTTTCTATCATGAATAAATCATTGAGTTATGATTCTTTCATGGAACTATAATCATCTCACAGATATTAAATTTATTGCACCTTATAAAGAATAGACCCTATGACATTGCTCTCATCCAAAGATATACTATTGTTCTAGTTAATTTTTGCTGACAGATTTACTTGTTTGCTTGTTTTCTTCCTCTATAGTAATCTACTGTTTTTGTAATAATTTTGTAAATAGAAAGGACCCTTGGTTCCCAAAGATACTGTCAGTGGAATGTAATTACTGATGGGTCTTACCAACCTGGGAAGGCTTCAAGTATGGGACTGCAAAATACCTGCATGTCATAGGAGGATGAGCTCAACTAAATCTGGAGAAGCTCACCAGCCATGGATAATCCTTATCCTCAGATTTTGTTTGTTTGTTTGTTTCTGTGTTTGTGGGAGGGAGATGAGGGAAACTCATTAATCTATCCAGGAAGGCATGGAGGAATTACTATCTTCATAGGCAGAGAAATTGACCACAATGATGAAATTATGCCTCTTTGAACTATTCAGATGTTAATATATTGTTAATTTGGGGCTGCAACAGTTCAAAAAAGAAGAATAATGGTAAGGAGTTTGTTGTTGTTTGCTTCTTAAGTCTATAGACTGAAAATACTTTGAGAATCATTGAATTCTCCCATTTCCTAGATCTCGTTTTCAAAAAAAGCTTTCTCTTCTATTCTTTCAGAAAATTCTCATTTGTCCCACAGTAAGGGAGCATTGCTAATTAGGAATTTCTTCTTTGCAATCTTCTTGGCAGTCTTGATAATTCTTTAGGTACTGCTTAAACCATGGAAGAAAAGCCTTGACAACTTTAATTCAGACTGTATGAGCCTTTGATAGTATACCCTCCACTTCCTCTACAGAGAGAAGTCTGCCAATATCCCAAGTCTCAGCAGCCCTATACTTAATAACTTGAGTCACCATTTCTCTCAACTTTCTTTGCTCTGAGTAGTGCTTGATCAGTATGCTGTGAAATACCACCCAATGGATTTCTGAAGCTAGCTGTCTTCACAAAGAGGCAGTATTATGGGCTTAGAAATGTTGAGCAATGAGTTGCCATCTGCCCAGTGGATTCTGACTCAAAGTAGACTTTCCATTTAACCCACAATCCAGAATTCTGATTCTATCCCCATGTATCTAAGCTGTGTTTTCATCAGCCTATGCTGATGAAGGTCTCTCCCCGCTACTACCATTACCTCCCGTTTTAAATTTTAAACTTCTGAAGTGCATTTTGAAGCCTTGTTTCAGACCCATTTTCATGCAAAATTATTAAGCCAGTTACCCTGCAGCCCAGAGGGCTCTTCCTCAGTAAAATTGATTGCACCATACCACCAACATGATAACAGCACTGCCTGCTTGCACAGTTCCAGTTAAAGGTCAATCAGTGCTTCAACTGTAAATTCTTTTCCTTTAAAAAAAAGATAACTTGACTATTTTCGATTTCACTAGGATGAAATCTGGCCCAAAGTGCCAGTTCAGATCCTTTTTTTTTCTTCTCATGTGTTTACAAAAACTTTTCAGATGCAAATCCTCTATAGTAAATTTACTTAGGATTGTTATGATCCATATTACTCTTCCTTAACTTCTCCCCCAACATCTAAATACACAAACCATGAAATATGAAAGTAGATGTGGCACATAATAGATACTGCTCAGGAATTCAATCCCCAAATATGAGGCATCCTATAATTTGTTGACCTAAGAACATTCTTTTTTATTCAGGAATGAGTTTGTTTTTTGATTTGGTTTGTTTTTTTGCAAGAAGATGATCCAGTCTGCAGTTGAATAGTAAACAAGTTCTCTGCAAGGTGCCAATTGGGAATCACAATGGGAAATCTCTGATCTCCTGTGTGACATTAACTTTAAAAAAAGTGTCCTATATTCAACCTTGAGACTCAAGGAAAACTGCTTTGTGACAGATTCACACATGGTTGCCTGTTATAGACTTACAGATTGTCTCAAAGCCAGTACATTATCGGATTATCAATTTCATTTTTGTAAATACCATAACTTCTCCCATTCTAACTACAGGAAGACTCAAGGGTCTTTGAAATGGTTGTCTGTTATTTTTTCTGAAAATGATTCAGGTGCAGAATATCTATAAACAAGAGGACCAGAAGCTGAGAAAAGGGTCCTTCCACCACCAGGAGAAAAGCGTAATCTGAAGGTGTATTCATTAAAAGTTAACATTTATTGTCAAAATTGATCATTCTGTGATAGTTCATTGATGAAATATGAAAGCAGCAGGCTTTGATGTGATATAATTCTCCTTTGTTCCAATAAAACATCTTTCTGTGAGTGGTTTTTCATTAGATTTCACTAGAGTTACTTAAAACTAGCATTTATATTCTGTCTGCATCAGAAACTGGTCCATCAAAGATAGGCCTAGAAGAGTGAAAGACCCTAGGAAGAATTTGGTGAGATGAGAAATTTGAATGTGAATAGTTTCTCCTTCACCCTCATCCTGCCTCAAATACTCAAATAAGCATTAGCTTGTATCTGGGTTACACATATAAAGACAAAACAATTTCCTACCCCTGATCTGATTCAATTATGTGTGATTTTACACCACATCAAATACAGTCACAATTGAACTATCCCAAGAAGTGATCAGGCCTTTATTTACCTAGTGGCTCATAAGATAGATAAACTGTTCTTTTTATGCTTATTGGTGCTTGAGAAGAGAGGTGAGAACAAAGCAGAAGTAACCACATGTGCCTAAAAGCTGTGCTAAATGGCATAGCATATTTTGGGATTGTTGGTTTTTTTTTTTTTCAAATAATCTGACCCTGGTGTAAATATTGAAAAATAGAGAAATTGAGACATGGTACTTAATCAACCTACCTTAACTACAACCCCTTTTGATAAGTTTTGAGATCTGTTTACTATCCTGGACTATACTCTGAATTATTCTGAGAAAGGAAGTATGATTATGAATAGATTCAGACTGGGATACCTTTAATTTTTACTTTTACTGTATATTCCTTTTATTTTCCTATTTTAGTCATTGCAAATGTTCAAGCACTTCATCCATTTATACCTTTGATGAGTAGTTAAAGATATCAAGAACCTATATTATGCTAGCAACAGGGCTGGGATGCATAAGAGAATGTAGTTACTGCCTTGACAGGATTTAAAATCTATTTTTAAAGACTATGAGTGTGATTAGAGGGGTATATTTTGCATGTGTATATAACAGAAAATAATACCAAGGCATAGAAGTAAGTATCCAATTTGGTATAGGCTTACAAACTGATCATATTACCTGCTATCATCTATCTACCTACTTACCTATTGCTCAGGCAATTACAGAATGCCAAAATATAAGGAAAACTGAATTAGGAGGCAGAAAAGATTTGTATTCCATCCTTGGTACTGCCATTTTATAATTATGTGATCTTTTGGAATTTATGTCATAGCTCTACTCCATTTTCTTAGATAAAAAACAGGGATGATATATTGCACAAACTCTTTCACAAGGTTATTAGGGGCATCAAAATTTGGTAAAGTTTTCTATACCTTATAGAGGAATAGAACTATGGATTATTACTAGTTTGTTAAATTACAAAGCTCAAACATTTATTTTAACTTCAAATGATCCTTAACTTCATACTTGTCGGGAACTCCCTCACTGGCACAGATCAATGGGTCCAAATAAAAAAAAAATCCAGCTTAGAAAGACATAACAGAATTTTCTTGCAGCCCCCAGTCACCTCCAGTCCATGATAATCAAAGTAAGATGCCACTAGAGACACAAAGTCTATAGGGGTCTTACTTGGGCAAGGGAGGAGCAGGATTACTGGAGATGGTTTATTTTTCTTTTAAAAATTCTAAACAGAAAAAAGGAAAAAAAGAAAAATATAAAGAATTGCAGAATTAAGAAGTACAAAGTTTCTTAAAATTATATGAATTTGATCATATCTTATATAATAAATAACATACAATTTCAACAATAGTCTTTACCCTCTCTCCAAAAAATTGGGATGAGAAAAAGAACAAAAGGGCAAAGGGAAGAAACAGGAGGAAGAGAGAAGGAAAGAAGTTGATAAGAAAAGGAAAAAAACAAATTATGATGTTCTTCTGATACCTATTAACCTTTTCTTCTAAATCAAATCACATAAACATCATAGTTAAGAGCATCATTAAAGAACCAGGTGTCAAAACAAAGGAGAACATAGGCTATGACAAAAGTGGAACAAACAGATGAGAGGACTGGTTATTAATCTTTTGAGCTCAAAGCACGCATTGAAAAAAAATGACCATGTACAAGTTGATGATTAAAACGGTATATATGTTACATGTTTCAAGCCTAGTACAATTTTCCTTTTTACTTGGTTACAATCAGAGTTTCATGTTAAAGGTCAAATCTACCTTTTCTTTGAGTTCATCAGTAAATATTTGCCCATGGGGAGATTACAGGACTAGCAGCCTTGTAATAGTAAGGGCTTCTTTCTCTTTGTGTACAATTCTCATATTACAAAGGTAGAGAAAACCAGAGTTCAAATGGCTATCTAAACATGCTTAGGTTTATTGCTATTATTCCTGACATGAAGAACAATGTTTTTCATGGTTTAAGAAGTGACTTGTTGAATTATAACCTACATTCTGGTAGCAAAACAGTAAATTCTAAGTTCACCCACGTTAAATTGATTTATGTTATTATGTTGATTGGTATACATAGATATTTGCAGTATTGGAAAGCTCCACCCACTTCCCTAGCAGTAATTCAGAAAAATCAGTCAAAGAAGAGAGAAGTGAAGGTTGATACTGATGAAGTAAAAAAAGAAAAAAACAGGGTTTTTAAAGTAAGATTATCCAAATCTGGGGCGGCTAGGTGGCGCAGTGGATAAAGCACCAGCCCTGGATTCAGGAGGACCTGAGTTCAAATCCGACCTCAGACACTTGACACGTACTAGCTGTGTGACCCTGGGCAAGTCACTTAACCCCCATTGCCCTGCAAAAAAAACCCAAAACAAACAAACAAACAAGCAAAAAGATTATACAAATCTTAAAGTTTGTTTTGAAAATTTAAAAATTCAGATATCAGGCAATCTCTGCTATCTCACAGGTAAACTTAAATACAATATTTTTATATATTTTAACGAAAATGATGCACATTTGCAACTTAAAGTTCTTTTGATATAATCGTTTCTATATTCTATGCACATTAAAAAAACTATTGAAAAATTTAAACAATTACTGATGTGTACATTATTAAAAAATTATTTATCACAGACCATGCCAACTAATGAAAGTTTTAAATACCAAAGGTAGAAATGGTGAATTAAATTTTATGTCCATGGTGAAGGAATGATGGCAAAGAATAAGGAAATAAGGAGGTTGTAATATTTATTCACTGTTTATTTTTAAACAGGTAGATTTTTTTTCCCCCTGGCTCTAAAGTTCCTCACTATTCCCATAAAAAGGAACAAGAAAACTATTCAAATACATTGAGAGGCAGCATTTTGCAGTGGCTGGGGTCCTGGGGCTGGAAACAGGAAGGTGTCAAGGACAAATCCTGCCTCTCCCACTAACTGCACAACCCAAGAAAAGTCCTTTCATGTCATCCTGTTACTTCATCTGTAAAATGGAGATGATAATAGCTATAGCACTCAATTTACAAGGCTGATTTAAGGATTAAATGAGCATAATCACCTTGCAAAGCTTTAAATGCCATGTAGATATCAGGTTTTTTTTTTCTTTTTTTGAGACTAGGTCTCCCTAAATTCATTCAGGTTGGACATATAGTAGCCACTCATGAGCCCAATCGCACTACAAATCCCCTCACAGATCCACTTTGACCTCTTTTGTTTCTGACCTGGATGGTTTGGCTCTCCTTTAGGAAGCCAGCAGCTACTAATTCCCAGCTTTTCACTATATTAGGGCCAGACTTAGTGTGGATACATAATTGATTTTTAGCCCTGTTCAGTCTTTTTAAAGTAATATCCAACTCTTTGTGACCCCATTTCATGTTTTCTTACAAAGATACTGGATTGGTTTGTCATGTCCTTCCTTAGCTCATGTTACAGATGAGAAAACTGAGGCAAGCAGGATTAAGTGATGTCTCCAGGGTCATACAACTAGTGTCTGAGGACAGATTTTGACTCAGGAAAATGTCTTCCTGCCTTCAGACCCAAAATTCCATCCACAGACCACCCAGCTGCCCAGCTTTAGCCTTACTATAGCTCAGAACTCCCAAACTCACCAGTCTCAGCCTCAGTCTCAACATCAGGTAGCAGGCGTTACAGATGTGTGCAGTATTCTTAAATTTTCCACTGTTGCTACTGTGGATAGGCATCTCAATATAGTTGATTATGTCTAACTTTGAGTTAGGAAGACCTGAGATCAGGTCCTACTTCTGACACATCCTGGCTGTGGGAACTTGAGCTAGTCACCTTACATTTTAGTGCCCCCAGGTAACTCTCTTAAGACTTTAAGTTACAGAGGAATTGAAAATCTCCTTAGGTAGAGGACATTTCCTCAAGAAGAGTTCCCCTAAGGGCAGCTAGATAGTACAGTGGATAGAGCACCGGCCCTGGAGTCAGGAGGTCCTCAGTTCAAATTCGACCTCAGACACTTAACACTTACTAGCTATGTGACCCTAGGCAAGTCACTTAACCCCAATTGCCTCACAAAAAAAAAAAAGAAGAAGAAGAAGAAGAGTTCCCCTAAGTAATAAATCTCAGGCCCAAACCCGAATAAAAAGAGTTGCCAATATAAAGTACCTAGGAAAGTTATTGGAAAATGCATCTTGAGTCTCTATTAAGGCTTTCTGTTCTTTCTCCTTGCAAAGCTTTAATGAGCTCAGAGTAAGTGTTGCTTTAAGGCAACTCAGCTGGGTTTATTTTCCCACTCTCTGTTAACTCACATCATAAGCAAAGTCCTTAGAGCTCCTGGGCCTTGTTTTTCATTTGTTGTCTGCCTCCCAGGTGTGAGGTTAATATACCCAGGAAACTTCACACCTGTCAATCATAAGAGGAGCTGTATTCTCAGCCTTCTGGGGTCTATATTATAGCCCTTGCAGGTGGGTGAGCAATAGAAATTAAGCAGACAGGTGTTCTAGAGACAAACAATTTGGCTTATGAAGGAATTGCAAAGGGGCCACGGTTTTTCTGGACCAGAAGCAAGTCTAGGCTCAATTTCTGGATGGGTATGAGAGAAAGAGAGTTGGAAGTTATAGGGCTATAGGGAAGTTATAGGGTAAGGTCAACACAGTCAGAAAGGAAGCAATTAAATTTGGGAGGTTGGAAAATGCAATCTCCAGGTCGAAGACAATGTTGAATAAACTGTGTAGCAACAACAGCAGCAGCAGCTGGGTGAGCTAATTAAGCAAGATAGTCATTTATGGTTGAGTTGTTTGTTCAAGTCTAGTATAGTCCCCACCCAGTGCTGGTAATGGCAGAAATTCCACAAAAGAGAAAAAACAATTAAGACAAATTTCTACAACCTAAATGAAATGCTGGGGTAAGTCAGTATTCCAAATTTGCTTTTACTCCACTTGCTGAATAATTCAAACAAATGTGAAATGTTTATTAGTCCACAGAAAAATCAACTTGATTTTCTCTTTTGTTTCATCATTGGAAATCTAGGCTTTTAAAAATTGATCTTCTTATATGATAACTACTTGCTTTGGCACAAAAGTCTTGCACCCTCAAACAATGTTTATAACTAAGAAATGTGTACCATAATCACAGTATCACAGACTCAAAGTTGGAAAGGACCTTGAGGGTGAAAGGTACTGCAGTTTCTCCCAGAAGATCATGCATGGACTTTTAAAAATGTAATTTGAATACCTTCTGTTCACTATATAAATATCTTATGTCAGGGTAAATGTTGAGTTACATGTTGAATTTACTTTAGAATTTGAGTTCTGTGTATGTTCTTTTCTTTATCCCACTCAAAAGACTGAGTTCAGTGCTTAGAAATGCACAATTTCAAATAGAACAGGGAAAAATAGCATGGGGTAAAACAACTATAGAGAATATTTATCCGTGCTTCCCAGAATTATTTGGTTGGTCCTTTCATGGCATATGATTAAGGTCTGATTCTAAAATAGGACTATTTCCTTGTCTATGGTGTTATAACATGCATTTTAAAGCCAAACCGTAGCAACAGGTGGAACATTTAATAGATCTGGCTTGAAAAAGGTTTAGAATCTTAGATAATCAGTGAGCAGCACCATTTAGCACATGGCATGTCTGCATTTCTTGAGCCACAGACATGTTTTCAGACTCATTCCATTACAAGACATGGCAGAATCCTATTTTAAGCATTAGTAATCTTTTTGTTCTCTTCATATTTAAATTTTGAAGAAATAATTTTGAATCAACGTGTGTCTGAAGTGAGAGACCCTGCCTTTCCTGGGAAGCAAGAAGTCTGTTGCAGTAAACATTTTTGCGTGTGTTGGCAACATGAACATTTTCTAATGAATGCATACTTATCATTGACATTCCAACTACAAATAAATTTGCCAGAAATTAACAGAAGTAACATTAGTACCAGCATCAGTGGTGGTAGTGGTGGTAGTGGTGGTGGTAGTGGGAGGAGGAGGAGGAGGAGGAGGAGGGGGACGAGTACGAGTACGAGTACGAGTACGAGTACGAGGAGGAGGAGAATGAGACGAGAATGGTTGCAGGAGGGTTGCAGGAGGGTTGCAGGAGGGTTGCAGGAGGGTTGCAGGAGGGTTGCAGGAGGGATGCAGGAGGGATGCAGGAGGGATGGAGGTGGTGGTAATATTTACTATTTATTTTACTATTAAAAAACAGTAATAGTTCATACATAGTAGTAGTAGTAGTAGTAGTAGTAGTATTGGTAATATTTGTATCATGTACCTGAAAACATACTTTGTACCAATGCCTGTTGTTTAGTACTGTTTCTTTCTATGAGAAATTAGAATAGGATGTGGGAGCTCAAGAACCAACAAGTATCAAAGGGTCAGAACTCTGGATTTTGCATACAGGTTCTTACCGATTATTCCTCATCTATTATATAGGCATGCATCTGGGTAAATATGAAGGATTGTGTGATATAAAGGAAAGGGCTCAGAACAGAAAACTTTGCTTTAAATTCTGTCTCTGCATCATACTACCTATGTGAATTCAGGTAAGTCACTTCCCCTCAAAATTAAATTAGGAATTTGAACAATATGGCCTCTAATGCCTTTTCCATATCTAAATATATGATCATCTGATAATCTGCATTTTTTTGTGTACAATTTCTTGTTACCCTGAGTAAGCAGAGTGACTCAGAATTATTCCCTAAATCACTGATGAGGAAAATTAGATCTAAATGATTATTTAGTATACCTGGAATTAATTTTAGTGATATAAAGCTTAGTGTGTAGAAATGAATGGAGATCGGGGGTGGCTAGGTGGAGCAGTGGATAAAGCACCGGCCCTGGATTCAGGAGTACCTGAGTTCAAATCCGGCCTCAGACACTTGACACTTACTAGCTGTGTGACCATGGGCAAGTCACTTAACCCCCATTGCCCTGCAAAAAAAAAAAAAAAAAAAAAACCAACAGAAATGAATGGAGATCACTAGAATTAGACTAAATATCAGGTATAGATTGAAGATATTTATGTAAAGAAAGGATAGCAGCTATGACAAGAGCCATTGGCCAAAATGAAACTCTGACAAACTGATTTTTTGTAAAATTTCAAACTATTTTAAAAAATTGTTCTGTTTGATTTAATATTAGAATGTTGCCTAAAACCTTAAGAGGTTAAATAATGTCCATAGATCATATCGGCAGGATGTGTTAGAGGCAATGCTTCAGCCTGGGTCTTTTTGACTTCAGGATCAGCCCTATGCCTCTCAAAATAAGAACAAAATTTAGAGAAAATAGTCTCTCTAGTTATAAAAAGCATAACAGCTAAAATTGGTAGTATTCAACTTTTCCATCCAAAAAGTTCCAAAGATTCACTATGGACTGACCTACAAGTGATTAATTAGTGGCAATTTAGACTTATGAAATACATAGAGAAATTAATAAAATATTTTCTATAGTTCTCTAGTTGATTTGTGTGGGGGTGTTTATTTTGCTTTCCTATTGTGTCTTTTAAAATATTGCAGGACTAACCTGTTTCTGCCTAAAGTATTGGGGAACTAGGATGGAGTTTCTAAAAATATTGCTACTTATAAATTAAAGGCTATTGTACCAGTTTTGGCAGTAAGCATTTAATATTAATTAAGATCATGTATTACTAAAGTATTGACCACGTGTCTGACTGACTTCCCCACAAGTAACATACCCAGCACATTTTCCCAAGAAAGAGAGGGGAGGGCATGTGGCTTGTTCAAGAGTGTCTCTGGCAAAAGAGAGAGCATTTATTAAATCATATTAAATATTAGGAGAGTATTGACTACATTTAACACAAGCCCGAAAACCCCCCAGAACCATATTGTCTCTAAGAGAGAGCACATGGTTCCAAGCTGAGTTCAGAAATCCTACATTACCTAGAGAGAGAGCTACCAGACAGCCTTCCTCGCCCAGTGTACTACCCAGAATGGCATTCACCTCATGATCTCAGTCTCTTTTTGTCTTATGAGAGAGGTGAATCTTACACCCTGATCAAAGCTAATTGGCTAGCATCATTCGATTCCATTGACTGATATGACCTAGGGTGGTCCATATTAAAATGAGCTGTACTTTGCTGACATCAGGGCCTAGTGCAAAGACAAGGCTGTGAAAGGCAAAAGGTGTGATTTTAATCTCCCTTTCTATTGACCCACCCCTGGTCTCAAAAGGGCAAGTGGGGGTGAAGAGAAAGCTGACTAAGACTGGGTCCTGTGTCCCCCAAGAAATCCATTATCAATAATTATTTTTTCATACTATCTAAGTTCTAGAGGTAGCTAGGTGGCACAATGGATAGCAGGCCTGTAGTCAGTAAGACCTGAGTTCAAATATAACCTTAGGAACTTAGTAGCTATGAGAACCTGAGTAAGTCCCTTATTCCTGTTTGCCTTATTTTCCCCATCTGTAAAATAAGCCAGAGAAAGAATGGCAAGAATACCAAGAAAAACAATCACAAAGAATCAGACCCTACTAAAAAATGACTAAACAACAATTTTTTAGGTTCTAAGCTTCTTGAGGACAGGGGCTAAATCTAACACACATACCAACATACACACACACACACCATTTTATATTTCCCTAAAGCACTTCATTCAAGATAAAGCATACAGTGAGAGGTTGATAAATACTATTTGAAGGAATTAGGGGATATTTTTTTAATTATAGCTGGAAAAGGCCAGCAATATACAGATTGTATTGAGGCCCAAAAAATACAAATGATATTGAAACCTAATACCCATAAATTTAACCGATATAGCCATAATTAGGAATAGAATGTTTCTATAGGCTATAACCATTGCCTTTTACCAATATAGACAGTCATAGGATCACAGATTTAAAGCCAAAAGGTAACTTAGAGATCATGTGCTTTCAAGGAGTTTATATTCTGGAGGGGAAACACAACACACAAATACATATATACAAATAAATGTTAGGGCTGGGGGTGATGTAGCATCTGATGGGCTCAAAATAGGCACCCCTGATATGGCATTTGAGCTGAGCCTTGGAACAACCTGGATATGAACAGCAATTTTTAGATTAAAAAATCAAAAGAGTTTATTGTAATATAAAAATGCACTAAATCATTATATATTAGAGAAATGCAAATTAAAATAACCTTGAAATAAACTTTTACACCTACCAGATTGGCTAAAATGATTCAAGGGGAAACTGATAAATGTTAGCTGGAATATGGAAAAATTGCGACACTAATTCATTGTCAATGTGAACTGATTCAAGTATTTGGGAGAGCAGTTGGGAATTATGCCCCAAAAGGTATTGTTGTCTATACCCTTTCACCCAGTGATACCTCTACTAGGTCTATTTACAAAGATCATTAAGGAAAATTGAAAAGAACCTTTGTTTTCTAAAATATTTATAGCAGCTCTCTTTGTGGTACTAGAGACCTAGAAATTGCAGGACTGTCCATCAATTGGGAGAATGGCTGAAAAAGTTACAGTATATGATTGTGATAGAATACTACCACATTATAAGAAAAGATGAGCTTAGAAAAACATGGGTACACTTGCATGAAATAATGAAGAGTAAAATGAGCAGAACCAAGAGAACATTGTAACAGCAATATTGTTTTGAGAACTTTAAGTGAATAAGTCATTTTGACTATTATAAATACTGAAATTAATTGCAAAGGATTTATGCAGACACTATCCCCATTGAGAGAAAGAGATAAGTAGAAGTATGCATGGAATGATTTTACATACATGTGTGTATACATACATACATGTATTGTGTGTAATGGCAGCCATCTCTAGAATGGAGGCAGATTGTGAAGAGATTTAAATGCCAAACAGAGCAGTTTGTTGCGTTTTTTTGTCCTAAAAAGTTTTTTCTCAAGGTTATACTGTTATTAAGTAAAAGAACCTGGATTCAAATCCAAGTCTTTTGATTTTGAAACCAAAATGCTTTCCATTACAGTACCAATTAGTTCCTATACCCATGTTCTCCCTCTTGAGAATACAGCAGGAACCAGGTATACAGCTAAGCCTTGAAATCCTTATGGTTGGGCTTTCATTCTATAATAGACTAAAATGTGTAGCTTTCTCCTTTTCAGTCATTTCTCATCTCTGCTCTTCAAGAGTCACATGTCAATAATTATGTTTCAATATCACAGTACAGGTATGCACATCCAAACAGAGAGACTCATGGACCCGGTATATACACACACACACACACACACACACACACACACCCTACTTTCCAACCTCAAAGTCTTCATCATGGTTCCATGGACTTCCAGATTTCTAGTCTGTGAGTGGAGGAGGGAATTGGCTAAGGAGCCCCAGTCAGGATCAGGGCTGTTCCTTCAAATAATGATATTGCCATAGGGATTTTCAGGGCTGCTCATCCACCTTTGGTGTCCACCTTTCACCCAACTCTCACCTGTGGCTTTAAGATGCTGTAGGCTGTACAATGGTTATATGGCAGTGAAATCATCTTGGCAGATGTGTTAAGCCAGGTTGAGGGTAACCAACAGGCTTCAAATCTGTAGGTGAGTTAGGGGGTGTTTACCTCAAACATATGAAGACACCAGAATGGGTAGATGAGAACAATTTGTTCCAACATCCAGGAAGGTAGCTGAAGCAAATATGATAGGCCACTTAGAGATTGGTCAGATATCAAAGATGTCAAGTATCCCAGGCCATTGCCAGATGTCTTGACTTTTGTCTTAAGACTGGACTTTTGATGACTCAGGAAGAGTAAGCAACACTGACAACTTTGAGCAATTATGCCTCACTTTAATCCAATTCACATGCAAATCAAGACCCTTTGCTGTCACTGGTACTCTTAGAAAATGAAGGACAAAACAACAACACACCTGTCATCCAGGATAACAGGAATGCACCAGTATTCCTGGACCAAAAAATTGTAATAAATAAGAGTGTTGGGTTTGGAGTCATAAAGACCTGGGTATAATATTTCTTTTGACATTTACTAGATGTGTAGCCATAAGTTATGTGCTCTAAGCAACTGCTTAATTTAGCAACTAAGTTATTGTAATTCATCCTTCATTTCAAAGAGGACCAATGGCATCATGATATCTTCTTGACTTGAGAATGAATTGGATATGTACAACAGAATTCCTGCTCTGCAGTACCTGTTTCAGCTGCCTTCATGACATTGTTTTCATCCACTCCTTCTGGCAGGGGAATTCTATACATACTTGGGGTAGATACACCACCCCCCAACTCACCTATGGGTTTGAGGCCTGTCAGTTACACTCAACCAGGCTTAGCCATTCTGCTGAGACAGTTTTACCGGGGTGTGGCTGCTGCACATACTACAGCTTCTTGGAGCCAGATGTGAAAGTTGGGTGAAAGGTGGATACCAAAGGAAGATGAGCAGCCCTGGAAAGAGCTTGGCAAACCCTCATACCAGAAATACTAGTCCTCTCTCAACATCCCATATAACTCACTAAGTTATAGACATATTAGTAAAGAGTGGCCTCACACTGGTAAATATTAATTATGCCCACTTTGAACTTTTTTCAAATATATAAAAGATTCATGATTTTGTCTGCATGTGGAAATTATGAATATTGTAATTTACTAATATGCCTTCACTAATATGTCTATAACTTAGTGAAGAATGACACCACATTTGGTATTTTCCCCATGCAGACAAAATCATTAATTCTTCATATAATCTGAGGAATGTTCAAGGTGGACATAACTAGTACTGTCTATATATTAGTATAAATCTAACATTAATTTTTAAAACTTAAATATCTAAAATATGTTTTTAAAACATTATAAAGCTCACAAACTATTTTAGTTGCAAAATATAAATAAAGCCTGGTAACTTTTTGTGAGAGACAGTGTGGAAAAGTAGATAGAAAAATAGCCTCAAAATCAAATAGAACTGGGTTCAAGTTCTGCTTCTGACCGTCTGTGTGAACCTGAAGAAGTCACTTGACTTCTCAGTAGACTAGGCAACTCCTAAAACTATAATTTGCAGAGAAGATGTCAATTGGCATTGGTAGAGGAGATTTCCTTGCTGTAAGTTCTCTGAACCAATAAAATCATAGGTTTAATTATTAAAAATTCAAACCTTAATACAGCAAAAGTTTAATAGGTGATTGTTGGAAAGGTATGAACCAGTGACTGAGCACATTTAATTTCCTCTAAAATGAATGCCCTTTTTTGCAAGAAACAAAATGACATTACCAACTCTTTTCAATGGCATTAAAGGAAGATGGCCTTAAAATGAAATGTATATCATAGGTACTCACCAAATATTTGTCAAAAGAAAGGAAGAAATCTTTTTGAATGTATGAATGATAGTTAGGTTAACATATTATATTGAAGTGTTTGGGTTGAGAGTTCCATGATTGTGCTTAGATTTACCTAGGTAAGTCCATATAAATACTTTAATTTGAGCAGAAGCATCTAAATGTTTCAATCCTGCAAAATTACCTCAATACACATTTCAGGAACACTGTTAAGGTTCACAGGAAAGGAAGACTAAGTAAATTCCATCCAATATTGAAACTGCATTCACTTTATACATATTTGTTCTTTCAATGAATTGTCTGGGATATGTGGCTAGAGCATGTGGTGAATAAGAGAGAGCAGGAATGACTGGACTTTTAGAAGTTAAAGAAGAGTGGTTGATATCAGGCTTGAGCTTAGTTTGGCTATATCCGGTGACCCCATTAGTAAAGCAATGAGAGACATATTGTAAAATTGAGGCAATGAAGGTCACAGAGGCAAAAGCTAAATTATAGACCCTCCTTATTTTTCAAAGCATATTCTTTGGGCTTCTCAGGAAGTCCTTAGGATCTGCATTAGCTGTAGTGGCTCCAGCAGAGGCAGCAATTGTGGTATTACCACTTTTGCAATTATTGGGGTCTCAGACTTGCAATTAAAAGTTAAGTGAAAGTTTCTGTTTATTTTGCAGCAATGTTCTGAAATATTTATAAAGGACCCTAAGTCTAACTTGCTTTGAGGAAATATAGATGGATTAATAATTGATGTGGCTGCTTTGCAGAAAATTAAAGGTTGGAAGCACGTGTTTAAAAATTAAATCATCCATGGCCAAGACAGCAGATGTCAGTTAGTTAAAATCTTTCAAAAAATTCAAAGTACAGTTTGGTCTTTTTCTAGCCTAGATTCAACTGAAATCCTAATGAATCATTTCAGCTGTGAAGATTTTACGACTCAAAGCTAGTCAAGGAGTAGATAATAGAGGAAGATAAACTTCTGTCCTACAACTTAATACTTAGAGAGTTTGGTTGTTTGTTGCAATTACAAGAGAATGTCAGTGCTCTCTATACTCTGCACTCTAGGGACAGAGAATAGGGAACTCAGTCCTAAAGAACTCCTAATTGCATTTGGGCATTTTAATATTCATTTATATTGATAGAAAATCCCCATTGCTCATTAGCCTTTGGGCACATTTGCAAATCTGCTGATAAACAGACTATTGCTGCTATTACTGAATCAGTAAGGCATAGAAAAAGGCATTGTCTCTTATACCCCAATTCTTTTGAATATTTAAAATTAATAAAATTGAAGCCAAGAAATAGATTTTGAAAATTCTCATCCAAAGGTTTGCTACTGTTTGCCAAGGGTAATTCCAGCAGCTTGGGTCAGGAATAGCATATATCTCATGCTGGCAGTAGGCTTTTGCACAAGATTTACAGTACTTGAAGTCTTGCCTGGAAGTATTATCTAGAGGGCAACCCTCTGGTAGAAGTTCAGCAAATTTATTTCTGTCTGGAGAGCGGAAGTGAGTTTTACATGAATATTACTAAACTATACTGGAGGCAGAGGGGTAGATCAAATGACCTCTAGAGGTCCTTATTAAAAAGTTTCATTTCTGGCCTCAAAATGGATGAAAGTTTAAAAAGTGAGCCCATTCAACAGTGAGCTATGTGTGTGCAGAAAATTTTCTAAGGCATTGTTTTGATGTATACTTTTTTATGTGAATAGCTAATGAGGATCTAAACAAGGGTATTGATGGTGGAAGTAGACAGGGCACTATACTAGGCAGTAGAAGTAGATAGGCTACCAAACTAGTCAGGTCCAGTACTTCAGAAAACAGAGACTAAGCCTTACACTCAACTCATCTAACTACAAGGTTTACTAATAAAATACACACTGATTTGGTGAACATAGTAATACAATAAGGGTAGAATACACACACCCATGGATATGCTGATAAATGTTTCACAAATGGTTGGGGGGGATAAAGTATGTGGGACACACTTTTAGATTTAATCTGAATTATTAGATTTTCTCTATTACTTTCTTAAATCTAGACAATCAACAAAACAATAAATCAAGTCCAGATTGTAAGTGTCTGCTGATTTCCAAGATTAAATGCTTATGGGGCAGCATGGTAGCACAGTGGATAAAGCACTGGCCCTGGATTCAGGAGGACCTGAGTTCAAATATGGCTTCAGACACTTGATACTTACTAGGTGTGTGACCCTGGGCAAGTATGGTATGGTGTACCAATGTGTACATCAGAGTTGTCAAACACACAGCTTCAGGTTTCATTGTGGCAAGAGTATATATGACCTTCACCAAATTAAAATGTAACTGTAAAATATTTAATCATAGAACACAGATAGTATTAACAAGTAGTTTTTTAAGTCAATATGCAGCCACAGGGGTGGTCCTGTTTGTATTTGAGTTTGACAAAACTAGTGTACACCATATTTATTTACATCTTAAGTTTCTTTCTGAACCTTGTTTGAGATATTGAAGCCATGCACACAGTGTCTCTATCAATGCTACAGAATGGTTCTAAATATTGACAGGGTTAGGTGCTAAATGGATTTATATAAAGAGGAAGCTGGAAAAAAATGCACCAATGTAAGGCAAAGAGATCTCAGATAACTTTGAATACACCAAGAGGTTTCCACAATTAATTACTTTGAAGTCAAGGGCTACAATCTTACTTATTCATCTAGCACTTTAGCTGTCTCTTTCTGTATGTCCCTACAACTTCTCTGGGAGGACATGCCTGATCTAATTTATCTTTACCAGATTCAGTTGTGAGAAGCAATGGAGGAAGAATCGGCAACTTATTGGATTAGGGAGAGTTGAGTCAAGGATAACTCTAAGATTATGAACCTAAATAACTGAGAGAATAGTAGTCTCTGAAATAGTATTTTTTTTAATTGGAGAAAGAGCAGAGATGAATCCATTTCAGAGCCCATGAATTTGAGATATCACTAGGAAATTTAGGTGGAGGGGTATAGCAATACTACATGAAGAGGTAAATTAGGGCTCCATTTTTAGATATGAGATATGGGGTTTAAGTCATCTATGAAGATGTCATAATTAAAGACATGTTATAAATAAGATCACCAAGAATAGAGAAAAGAGAAGAGAGAACTGGACAGAGAGATCAATACTTAAGGGCTAAGATAAATATGATGATTATTCTGTAGTTTTCTAGTGAATTTAGACTGTCTAAAAAGTCAAATTGAACATGCTTTCTTCCTAATGTATCTAGAGCCAATCTTTTTCCAGAAAGCAAGAGTTAATTGACTCTTTATACTTCCTTTTCCCCTTATAGATCTAACCACAAACAGCAAATTCTCTGTTCCCATCTATGATGGAACTGCCTAGGAATCCATAGGATCCAAGATAGGTGTAGGATTCTCCTTCTACCCACTCCAGGAGCATTCAGCTGTCAAAGAAAATATTCCTCAGTTGTCTTTTTGAGGTCACTGGAATGAGAATCAGTATAGTATTAGAGTTTTGGAATCTTTAAATGTCCCTTGATCATGAGACAGATAAGACACAGACTTAATGGTCAAAAGAAAATTTGCTTCACCTGTGACATCATATATCCTGAATTTTTCTATTATTTTTCTTCTTTTAGTTAAAACATCAAAACTCTGAGTAAGTTAAACACATTCATTATTTTTTCTCTCCTTCCCCTCAAAGTTTTTAAAAATGTATAGTTCTGCTTTTGAAAGTAAACCCATTGCCTGCAAACAGTGCCTACTTAATCCCATAAGTATGTCTATATATACCTAATGAGTAACTTCAAAAGAGAAATAAAAAATGTTACTCCTGAATTAATTTGACCCTTCTAAATACTTTCCTCCAGTAGAATATAAACCCTTTAAGGTCAGCAATTGTTTTGGTTTTGTCTTTGTATCCTGAGTACCTAGCACATTGTCTGAAATATGTTAGGTACTTATTAAGTACTTTTTTTAATTGAATTGAATTGAATTGATTTGAATTGAGAGGTAATATCGAGAGGGTTCTGATCTTTGAATATGAAGGCCCTAATTTAACTAACTTAGCTCTGACATGTACTAATTATTTGAATCTGAGCATCATTAACTTCTCCGTGCCTCAGTTTCTTCATCTGTAAAATTGGAATGATGATAATACCTACAGGTAATGAAAGGATTATCATAATTCCAATTTTCAGCAAGTCATCTCTGGGCCCCAGTTTTTCATCTGTAAAATGAGATGGCTGTACTAAATGGTCTCTAAAGTAGCATCCAGCTCTGAATCTAGGATCTTATGAAAAATGCTTTGTAAATCTTTAAGTGTTATATAGAAATAGGAATATTATTAGCAATAATAAATCATGACAGTATTTATCTTTTGAACAAGGTCATGAATTTCTGTCCTCTTTGATGTAAATCCTAAAATGATTTTATACAATATCCATGCATTTTGTTCCAGAGTTGAGCAATATATCACAGGAAAAACAAGAGATTCTTCCAAAGCATGAAGAAAAGTAGATTGAGATTGTTCATCTAACTTGCAGGTAATTACATCAGCTAACTCTCTATACATCCCTATGGAATTTATGGTATGGAGAGCAGCTGGTCACCATTTCCAGTGAGGATAGGACAAGGGAAAATAGGTGTATATTTCACTAAGACCAATTTAGAGTCGATATTAGGGAGAATAAGTAAATGTTTTAGAATTAAGCTTGCTGAAAACCTTACTATATCTACACAGTTGAGAGATTAAAATGCATTCTCAAGTAATTATGAGAAATATTTTCTAAAGGGATAGTGTTGTTGCTGCTGTTCTTATTGTTGTCGTCATTGTCATCATCATTACTGTTAAGAATAGACTAGACAATATTTCTGGAGTTATTTAGGCACATGACTGCCTAAAAATGTTTGAAATTAAATGATCCTGATGATTCACTGTTGCAGTGGGACAAAAAAGCTGAAAATTACTCCATTAACATATAGGAATAACATGGCAATAAGTAGAATAAACTGTAGCATGTATTTTGCATTTTCAAAAATATGTAATTGATAATTTTGCTCACTTTTCCCTCTTTCTTTTTTGTCTTTGAAAACAGTTTTGCTAAATGGGGTGTTTCTTATACCAGTAGAAATTTTGGCAATATATAATATAAAAATGTATTCAAATTTTTAACAAGTAAATTCTTTCCCTAAAAATGCAGTAGAGATAGAGATTGATTTCATTAGTGGCTGATGTCACTTGACATTCTTTAGATACATATTTCTGGCATTTGTACCTTTATACCACTAATGCTTTTCCTTTCATGTTAATTTTTCATATCTCAATGTGATAGTATTGCTCATTGTGGGCAAAATATGAATCGAATGTACGTCTGCTTTTTTAAGATCCATGAAATATGAGCCATTTTTCTCTTGCCTTTTTAGATACAAAGTGCACTTTGTTAATCTATTTTAGTAATTTAGCGATGGTAATGATCTATATCGCACTGTCGTAAGTACTATAAAGAATATTAAAAACAATTAGCAGTTACTTCCCTTTGTGACCTTGGATAGGTCACCAGATCTTTGGGCCTCAGTTTCTTCATCTGCAACATGAGAGGGTTGAAGATGATCTCTAATCTCCCTTCTAAGTCTGAATCCCATGATCCTCTGTAAGAATATAAAATCCATAGAATATCAGACCCGCAGATGACCTTAAAAATCATCTACTACCAGCCCCTCATTTTGCAGTTAATAGCCCATATTTCTGTAGTACTTAAAGTTTCATAAAGCATTTTTCCCACAATAACCCAATAAAGATTATTGTCTCATCATCTAACAGAGTACATTGTACATAGTGCTTAATAAATACTTGTCAATTGATGGAGAGGAAATTCAAGTAGTATTATAACCATTTTACAGGTGACAATACTGAAGCTGAAATGGGTGAAGGGACTTTTCCAAGGTGACAAAGAAATTACTAATAAAATGAAGACTAGTAAAACTTGCATCTTATGACACCTTGTCTGTATGTAGGTCTTTCCAGTACATCACAGATATTCCTTTGAACCCACAATAACAAAGGACCTTAAGTATGAGTGCCTGTGGTAAAGCACTGGGTTTAAAGCAAACATTACCTTGTCAATGAATGGCCATGGATCTGTATCAAAACTAAGGCAAGGCTCAGGGACCCTTTGTTTCTTTAAGAAACATTTCACATTATTCAGAATTCACAAACAGCTGGTTTTCATTAAGGGGAAAAACTATCTTTACCTGTCTTCATTTTAGACTGGTTACCCCTGTCTGAATTGATAACTTGTATCTAATCTGGAAAAAAAAATGGTCTCCTTTACATTTTAGTACATTTGTGTCTCATTACCCAGGTAATGTTCTGTTTCACCATCTAATGTAACATGATATGACTATGAAAACCTGAGAAAAGATATCATTTGTCATAAAAGGCATTGACTTTTTTTTTTTTTTTTTTTTTTTTTAGTGAGGCAATTGGGGTTAAGTGACTTGCCCAGGGTCACACAGCTAGTAAGTGTCAAGTGTCTGAGGCCGGATTTGAACTCAGGTACTCCTGAATCCAGGGCCGGTGCTTTAACCACTGCGCCATCTAGCTGCCCCAAGGCATTGACTTTTAATGTGGGTATCTGGTATCTCCTACACCGATTGCATCCAATAGTGCTGCAGCCTAAGTCAACATCTGTCTGGTGGTGCACTCTCTAGAGTTGATGGCTTACTCTAAGAAAATAATAATAATTCTGAACAGCTTGGCACATCACTTTCCATTCCAAAAGTATGACATATGATGTTTTATAGCTTCCAATTTGCTTGGAAAGTCTGTGTTTTTCTTGTGTATCATCTTTTTCTGCCTTGTTTATATACTTCACCACCTACATGGATTCACACAAAAACATCATAGAATTCCTTTTTTTTTTTTTGTCCTTAATTAAGGCAAACTGTATACAATCCTAAATAACAGTCACTGAGGGGAAAATCACTACTGAACTTAGTACCTTCTGAAATAATAAAGATTAAGAGAGGAGTTCTATTGGGTGAAGCTTTACTTCCTTCAGGATTTAGAACCTAATAATTGAACATTCCTAGCCCCAAGTGACAGAATGTCCATGAATTGCCAAGAACAAAATAAAACTCTGAGTTACATAGCCCTGCATGGTAGAGTAGAAGGTGGGGGAGGATATAAATCTATATTTAGAGGTATCTTTATATGTTTTTCTACATAATATGGAAAGACTATAAATCTATTTTCTGAAGCTTTCAAAATCTCCAAAAAATAAGTCAGTGCTAATTTTACACCTTCTCACGAGATCAAGGAGGACAGTTTTATTATTAATATGTCTAATTATATGGTGAAACACTTGCTTGCCTTCATCATTGTTGTTTTCTTTGTTATTAGTATTGCTATTTCCATTATTTTAATTTGTTATGATCCATTCAGAGTAGAAATGAGGGAGATTAAGATTAAGTATCTTTTCCAGATAGATTCAATGAACAGGAGGAATTCAGAGATACGTGGGATAACTTCTGAGAACTAATGCAGTGATGTAACAAGAACCAGAAAAAACATAAACAATGACTTTTGATCCAATAATGAATGTGTCATTAGTACAAGGAACTCCTTGTGAGGAAACTGCCTCCACCAAGGCAAAATACAGCTAGTTAAATGAGAGCACAATATGTGTAAGATATGGGACTTGAACTCAGATCTTCCTCACTAAAAGATTAGCTCTACTAGCATTACTGCAAACTGTTTCTCACATGATAATAATACAAACAGAAAGAATCATAAAAAGAAGCCAAATGCCACAAGATTACATAATTGCATGGCCCAAGCTTGGCATAAATGAAAAGAGAAAATGCACCTCCCTGCCTTCATTGAAGAGGGTTGGGAATTATGCAGTACAAGAAACCATGGGAAATTTTGTTGAATTGCAAAGATATTGACAATTAATATGAAGGGAGAACTCAATCAGAAGTTAATTCTGTTGTTCTATTTTCAAAATTAATTTTTCATGACAGATTTTTCTGCTGATGTGTCGAATATTGCCAATGTATTGGTTTTACTGAACATTTTTCTTTGTTACAAGGGAAAGTTCACTGAATGGGGAGGAGAAGTAAGAATATGGGGGAGGGAAATGTGAAGTTAAAAACAAAAGCAATCAATCAAAATTCCAATAGCTTAGGAAAGGTTAAGTTGCCTTTTTCATAAAGAGTAGTAACTTTGTGGAAAGTAATGATAATGGTTAGAAGAAAACAATATCCAAATAAATACTCATCATTTATATCTGTCAGGATGTGGATGTGACCCATGTGTGACTAACAAAATCAGAGAAATTACTTTTAATTTTAATTTTTTTTTTTTTTTTTAGTGAGGCAATTGGGGTTAAGTGACTTGCCCAGGGTCACACAGCTAGTAAGTGTTAAGTGTCTGAGGCCGGATTTGAACTCAGGTATTCCTGACTCCAGGGCCGGTGCTCTATCCACTGCGCCATCTAGCTGCCCCCAGAAATTACTTTTAATCTTTACTTATTCAATATCGACCAATAGCAGGTCATAGGGAAATATCCCCTCTTGGTGGTCCCTATAAATGATTAAAATGGTGTTCCACTTTCTAAATTAAATATCATCCTCTCTATTTGTGGGTTATATAGAGTAGGAAATTGATTTCCACATGGCGTATGGAATAAATATAGAGATAGATGAATAAATAAATAAACAGCAACAGTGGGTTTTGTATGAGTTAAGTATAATTATATGTTAGAGTAACCTAAAATAATATATAATGTCGAACCAATGAACTGTGAAACCATTTTTCTCAATAATTTGGAGAAGCGTAGAGAAAGATACATATAGGAAGGGCAACAGGTACTTTGAAGCTTTCTTTTGCAGGTCTTACCCTATAAATTTTTTTAATCATTTTAATAAGCATTCCTCTTTATCTGAATCTTCTGTCCCACTGATATGACTGGGGCTAAGACATTTAGTAAGAAGTACTAGACATCCTAAGGAACTACTTGTGGTATTAGAGATCTGAAGGGTAGGAGTGGGCAAAGATAGAATGTGTATTTTTCATCTACTTATGATCATGTAGTATCTATGATAGCAAGGTGACCTCAGGATACCTGGTGGCTGATAAAAATGTGAGCATTCTGATATGAGTTGTACCTAGATGGCAGAATAATGGAAACAGACCCAATCATAAATCCACATTTTAAAAGATTTTTTAAAATTTATATATGTAGTACAAGAAACAATGCAAAATTTTGCTGAATTTGAAAGATATTGATAAATAATATGGAGGGAGAACTCAATCATAAGTTAATTCTGTTTATTTTTCATGACATTTTTTTTCATCCTACTGCTTCCTTTGAACACTTGGATATGAACTAATGCTTGAAGAATATTTAAAATAAATTCTTTATTGATATGCCTCTTCATTGATTTGCAAAAAAAAAAAGAAAGCATAGTTTAAGTTGAAAAGTGTCAGCTTTTATAAAACAACATTTTTTCTGCTTGTAAAAATGACTTTTTCCATGTGGTAGCAGTTATGACAACATGCAGTAAATAGACAATATTTTAGTACCTAAGTAAGTAAAGACCTTTCTGTCCTGTCAGGTTTACTCTACACTACCTTACTAAATTATTACCAGAGAATAAGTTTATGGTGTTGTTGCAGGAGAGTTGAACACTACTCCAAATCATTTCATTTTAAGATACTGAGTATGTAATATATTCCCCTGTCATACTATTTCATGGTCTAGGTCTCTCTAAATGAAAGAACTCACCAAGTTTTGCCTCATTTTAAACACTAGCATTTCATTCAAGCACAATTTACAGATTTAAGTTTGAAAGAATTCCAAAGATAACTTATTTCAACTCCCCCTCATTACAGATGAGTGAACTTTATAAAGCTCAGAGAAGAGAAGCACCTTAGATAATATAATCTTTAAGGTCTCTCCAATCTAAAATGGCTATAAAAACTGACATACTGGAAAGAGTGCCAATATTAGAGTCACAAGACATGGGTTCAAATCTTCATTGTGCTGTTTGTTCATTTTGTGATTTGGGGTGTGTTACCTTCTCTGGACCTCAATTTCTTTATAAAATTAAGGTGTCAGTCTAAATTATGTTAAAATTACTCCTAGTTCTAAATCTATGGTCCTATGATTATAGGTGAGATGTAAAATATTCCCCATACACATGCACACAACAACATGTACTTGAATTGGAAAATAGAATAGGCTCCATTATGATTGGAAGAAGCTTTGTTAAGTTATTCAGTAAGCATTAGAGCACTTTCTTTCTCTGGCATAGCTCATTCTCCAATTCAGTAATCCATTTGGGAGCAGAGGAGTCCTTCATTATTTTACTTTGGGACTCGTCAAAGAGATGAAGGATTTATTTTTAAATGGTGTTAAATCTACCAGTGACTAAAAAAAACCTTTCATACCCAAAATACCCTAGCTGAAGAAGGGAAGGCGGGGGGGGGGGGGAACATCTGTAAGATAGAAAGAACAGTCTGCAATCAAAAACATAGCAGACTTTCCATTAGTCCATGCTATGGGAAGAACAGTTGGCAAGGTTACAGTTCTTTCCTACACTACAGTGTTAGAAATACAATTAAATCATGTAGAATGTTAAAATGAAGTCTCCTTTTTGATTTTGAAAAGTGTAGGGAGAGGGAGGGCATCTGATTTCCTTTCAGTGACCTCAGACACTTACTAGATGTGTGACCCTGGGCAAGTCACTTAACCGTGTTTTGTCTTAGTTCCTCATCTGTAAAATGGTTTGTCATTTCCTTCCCCAGGTCATTTTACAGATGAGGAACTGAGACAAAATACAGTTAAGTGACTTGCCCAGGGTCACACATCTAGTAAGTGTCTGAGGTAAGATTTGAATTTAGGAAGATTAGTCTTCTGCCTGCAGGCACTGCATGCCATTCAATGCACCACCCAACTGCCCCATTTTATACTTACCTTGACAATAATCAAAGGTTAATTGAGCAAAGTTATGTCCTATCAAAGAATGTTATATCACCTTAGCATACCTGTGAAAGGTATATAAATGTTATATCACCTTAGCATACCTTATTGAGATAGAGCTTTTAAGGTTATATAATAATAAACAAAAATATAAAATAAAATAGACCTGGCTAGATCTGGTAATTTCCACATATTATAGTAAATTGTGAATACGTGGTCCACTTTGGAATATTGCTTGTAAAAGCCTGCCTGTTCCTTCTAATATCATCTTCAAATATTCTCCAGATGTGTGGGTATATGAGTTATACACCATTATACAATAATACATAAATGTATGTGTGTGTATTATATGAAAGTTGAGCTATTAGTTTATAGTTATTAAGGTACTCTTGGTCAATTTTTTTTGTAAGAGAAAGGCATGAGGTTTTTCCCCCATCTCTTTAGTATTTTCCTATCATTTAAATGATTATTCAACTCAGTACCCTCAAAATTGTGTTACTTCCAGCATGGAGTTCTTCTATAAGCACTTGGGCTAGTAAATCTTATTTTCACATATTTCCTTTTTTTAGTAGCATTTTTTACTTATTCTATAACCCCATCCTATGCTGCAAACAAATTGTTCTACTAGCTGTGTGACCCTGGGCAAGTCACTTAACCCTCATTGCCCTGCAAAAAAACAAAACAAAAGAAATTGTTCTATGCCTTTGAGTGTGAAAAGAGTTTGTTATATTTTAATGAATATTTTCTATCTTTTGTTGTTTGTCCAGTCCACTAATGCCCCTGGGTATAACTTTGCTTAGTTGGGTCCCTCACTAATTTGTGAATTTATTTTTCTCTCAACTGTTTCTCACTATTTTATGAAGTAATAATTCTCAAAAAAACAAACACTTTTTTTTACTCTAAACCAATGTTGGCTTTGGATGCCAGCTCTCTCCACTTGGCAAATAGACTAGGTGTTTGCTGACTAAAGTAGTTTGTAGTCTCTTTTGATCTCTTTGTTATGACAATTGATTTATATTGGTTATACTCCCATAAAAATTGTTATAACTTCTGTAAAAGGGTTTTTTTCTACATTTTCCAAGTTTAGGAATAAATAATCTATTTAAATAGTTTAGAGCTGTTTTGATATCTTTTTAAAAATATTTTTATAGTTTCATATATATTTTTATTTCCATCTGAAATATCAGTTATGAATAAAAATAGTTAATAATAGCTAGGTTTTATATAGCACTTCAAGGTTTGCAAAGCACTTTATGCATGTTAATTAGTCTGAATGTATACAAATGGTTGATTCAGGAATAATTCCTATATAAGTAATGAGCTGCCTATAAACATTTAATAAATTTCATTTCTTATTGGTTCATGGTGTTCCATATGTCCAGTACCTCCCAATTATTTTCTCAAAGAAAGTATTCATAATATATAGAAATTGGGATTCTATGTACAAGTCTTTGGCTGCCTTCCTTATTCCTGAAACAAATTTTATAGCATTTTTTCCATTCTCACCTATACTGACCTTTTTATTGAAAACTTCAATTACTAAAGTATTTTCTAGTTTAATTTTGATGGTATAATTGAGTTCTTCATAGAATTTCTCTGCCTCTTCACCCTCTGCAACAGATGTTTCCACATAAACTACAATTATTTTCATGGATGTCATTTTCAAAATACTCATCCTGAACACTATAATGCAAGGTGATTAAATGCCACTTGAAATATTTCTTGTTGCCTTTGGGTACAAGATAACAGCACTTCCATAAATTACTTTATTTGTTCCTCCAAAGAGAACCCATCCTATTTAACTACAATTTCCTTTTGTCTTCTGGTTTCATTTGTAGTAAAAATGTTGAGATTAAAATAATTTATTTCTTCCATAAAGAGGTCTACATTTTGGTCATTAGATAAGGATCTCATAGGTGAAATATCAGCAGCTAAGTTACCATTTATAAAAGGTCCAGTCTAAAACTTACCTCTTAGTATACATTGTCTCCTTCTCCGCCACTCTGCCATTCTCACTATAGCAGAATATAGCGACAAAGGACTGATGGACATTTCGGATTTTTTTTTTCACAGGTTACCCTTCACCAGCCAAGTGGTAATAAGCCTTTACACACTTATTTAGGCTAGTCCATGGGAAAATGTAGTTTGTTCCAGGCTACATAATAGATGCATTTCCATTATGGTAAAAATACAATGATAAATAATGCAGAAAAATTGGCAAGACAAGTCTTCCATATCAAACGTCTTAAAGGTCACGTATATAGAAAGCCCATTTCACAGATAGCTAAGTTTTTTGGTGTCCCTCTCAGGTTCAGGTCAGCAAGATTTTTCAAAATTGAAACACAGGGGGCAGCTAGGTGGTGCAGTAGATAAAGCACTGGCCCTGGATTCAGGAGGACCTGAGTTCAAATCCGGCCTCAGACACTTGACACTTAACTAGTTGTGTGACCCTGGGTAAGTCACGTAACCCTCATTGCCCCACCAAAAAAAAAAATTAAAACACAAAGACCTGCTCTGATTCCTCAATATGGCTTTGATGTGGGGGCGGCTAGATGGCGAAGTGGATAAAGCACTGGCCCTGGATTCAGGAGTTCCTGAGTTCAAATCCAGCCTCAGACACTTGACACTTACTAGCTGTGTGACCTTGGGCAAGTCACTTAACCCCATTGCCCCACCAAAAAAAACCAAAACAAAACAAAAATATGGCTTTGTGATCTTAGGTTTTTGAAGGTCATGCCAACACAACACATATGCTGAAAGGGTCTACCATTAAAATTTTCTCTCCCCATTAGGCCGTGATCTACTTCTGCCTTTATTTGTATTCCCAGCACTTATGACAATGTTTGTCAGATCTGTGTTGGGTCAATACGTTATGCAAAAACTCATCTTTTCTTCCTTCTGAGACCAAGAGTTCTTCTAATGCAAGGTTCAATTAGTTCTT
The DNA here is from genome assembly GCF_019393635.1 of Dromiciops gliroides. Taxonomy (NCBI): domain Eukaryota; kingdom Metazoa; phylum Chordata; class Mammalia; order Microbiotheria; family Microbiotheriidae; genus Dromiciops; species Dromiciops gliroides. The sequence continues at coordinate 346,240,190 of NC_057864.1, read as the reverse complement.
AACTTCAATGGATAAAATCATCTGCTGAATAAGGTATTCACTATTGACCTGGCATGTTCCTTATTAGTGCTCAGAGGTACTTGCAATCCCTTCCTGAATAATGGCTGTCAGTTTAAACTGCTCATTTCATCATATAGGCACCATTGTATAGTAAGTAGAGTGTTTTATTTGCATAATAAAGATCTGGGATCAAATTCCACATGACATTTTTATCTGTATGACCTTGGACAAGTCACTTGTTCTCTATATATCTCAGTCATCTCCCTAGGGCTTATATTATGTCCTAAATTGGTCATTCATCTGTCATAACCAAAGAGGCTCCCCATACTTCTGAAGATGTAGATCCTTCAGTCATTAAAAAAAAATGTATTTGCTAAAGGCTTTCCTTGATGTAAAAGATACTGACACTTGTTTATAAAGAGCTTATAGTTTCATGGGAAAGATAAGGCTAGCAACAATAAACTATACAATGATGCAAGACAGATTAAAATGAAATAATAGATGTCTTTTCCTGACCATACTTACAGAAGCAATTCCAATCATCACTGATATCCCTAGAAGTAATTCTAGCCATTATAGACATTTGGACAGTAAAACATTCCAGATAAAGGAATAAGCCTCGTGTTCCTGGAGCAATGAGAATGAGACCAGTATGACTAGAGGAAGATTAAATTAGATAGTAATGGTGAATGTTTTTATGGAGTCAGATTATGAAATGCCTTTGAAAGTAAAATCCAAGAGTTTAATTTTTATGAAGAGGCAATGGTGAATCATCAAAGATTTTTGAGCATATGATAAAAGTGGTATTTAATTTAATATGACATGTTAGCAAGGCAAAGCACAGAGGGCAGAGTCTGAAGAGGGTGAGGCCAGCTGGTAGATTGTTCATTCAACATAAAAGTATTTATTAAGCACCCACTATGTTCTAGGCATTGCTAGATATAGGGAATTGAAAACAAAAAGCAAAAGCTCTTATGGAATTGACATTCTACTGGTATTGCTGTAATAATCCAAGTATGAGGTTATGATGCCGTGCTCTAGAGTGTCAATGAGAGTGGAACTGGGAATGAAAAAAATTGCTAAGAGATACATTGGGAAGAAAAAAAAAGAGAGATACATTGGGGAGGATGGGAGGATGACAACTGATTGAGTATAAAATAGAAAGACAAAGAATTGTAGGAAAGTATTTCTTTTTTTGAGATTTATTAATTATGATATTTCTTCACTGAAATAAAAATATGACAGAATAAAATGGATTATTATTATATGTACTGGGCTGGGAGTCACCAGACAAGCACTTATAACTCTGACATCAAATACCCATGTAACCTCAAGTTGTCACTAGGCCTCCATTTCCCCATCTATAAAATGAATGTTTAGGTCTAAAAACTTTCTAAAGCCCCTTTCTGCTGCAAATGTCTAGTCTATATCTTCTAACTGGACATATATTTAATTTCCCGTACTACATTATAATATAGAACTCAAACAAATCCAGCAGAATGTAACTATTTTTTAAAAAATTATTTTCATGGAGTCAGGAGTACCTGAGTTCAAATCTGGCCTCAGACACTTAACACTTACTAGCTGTGTGACCCTGGGCAAGTCACTTAACCCTAATTGCCTCACTAAAAAAAAAATATTATTTTCAGTTTTTCCTGTTTCTTCCCTTCCCCCCCAGACAACGTATTTCATTACTGAGCAAGTTACACCTACAAAAAGAAAAACAAATTTGTTATAAGTGACCACAAAATGTCTCCTCACCAAGAATTTAACCTATTGCCTCACTAATGGAGCACCTTCTTTGGGACTTGCAAGGGTTGGCATTTATAATGAGACTAATTAGATTGTGAACATGCTCTACTGCCTATTCAGCATACAGAATTTGAAGCCACAAACAAGAATACAAATCATCTCTTTTCTCAGATTTCAAAGACATCTTAGTCTAAGGGTAGTAGTGAAGCCTTCCATGCTAGAAAAACAGGCAGAATAATAGTAACTTATGTTATAAAACAGTGAATGCAAGTATCTTTTGCCTAAGGTCACATGACTCATGAATATCTGAAGGAAGATTTGACCTGAGTTTACCAAACTCCAAGTCCTACACCCATAACTACTACATAATGATAATCTTGACCTTTTTGGAGGTGAGGGGGGAGAATAGGCACTTCTAGAATGTAACTTTTTAGATCATATGCAGCATTTCCTTTTCTAAAAAAGTCCATTCAAATAGGCTTCATATAGGTTTTTTAAAAGACATATTTAGGGGGCAGCTAGGTAGCACAGTGGATAGAGAACCCACCCTGGAGTCAGGAAGACCTGAGTTCAAATCCGGCCTCAGACACTCAACACTAGCTGTGTGACCCTGGGCAAGTCACTTACACCAAAAAAAAAAAAAAGACATATTTAGGGGACAGGTGGCACAGTGGATAAAGCAATGGGGCTGGATTCAGGTGGACCTGAGTTCAAATGCAACCTCAGACACCTGACATTTACTAGCTGTGTGACCCTGGGCAAGTCACTTAACCCCCATTGCCCTGCAAAAAAAGACATATTTGATTATCCTTTCTCTGTGATACGGGGAGAAGGGGAATTATGTAACAACTTGCATTCATGAAATATATTTTATTAAAGAAATTAAAAGTAATTAATATGTATCTTCTCATTTGCTTTTATGACATTTTTTGGGAACAATAGTTTTTGTTGAGAGTGGGAAAGAATAACAGAATTCTTGAGTACTGTCCTCCCAATTAACCAAGTTTATGGGTATCAACATTTTTTCACCTCACTTCACTGCAATACATTCTTTAACACAAGGAATTGTGGTAAATTGAATATTGAAGTTGACAACATAAGGGATATGGCAGGAAAGACTGTCCTTAGCTGAATAGGGGAGGGGCCAGAATACTATTTTTCACCCTAACTACACTGGCCAGGGGGCAGTGAAGAGAATTACCGAGCCTCTGCAGGAGCAAACAGTAGTGGGCAGTGGAAAAAGATGGGGCCCCAACAGTAGTAGACAGCAGTGGGCAGGGATATGAGCCCCAGTGACAATGCAAAACAAATCAGTTCTCAGCAGCAATGGCAGTCTTTATCAGAACAGGGTAGGTTTCATTTTCAGTGTTTTTTTCCCTTACTTAAAATTTGACTTCCTTTTAGTAAATGCCCCTTTCAATTATAACTGAACGTTGAAAATGCCTCACTCCGAAATGATCCTTTCTGTAAATGGGTCACAAGAAAACAGATGTCATAAATGTTTAGCCTATAAGCGGCAACACTTGTACTCTTAGCTTTTTGGCTCGGTCCTTTAATTGCACTAGAGAGCAATTATCATTATTATTATTATTTATTTATGAATGAATCTATACTGTTACAGAGAAGAGATAATAATTAAGATTTATATAGCACTTTGAGTTTTACAAAATATTTTCATCACAATAACCATATTAGGTAGTTAGCACATCTATTTTTTCTCCATTTTCCAGATCGGGAAACTGAAGTTCAAAATGCTAAGTGTCTTATCTACAGTCACATAGCAACTAAGTGTTAGAGTCAAGACTTCAAGCTTGATTTTCTGCCTCTAAGACCAGTGTTCTTTGCACTGAACTCTAGAGATTAAGATCTAATGGGGAATTTCTAATATAAAGAAAAACCAAATAAACATATATAAAGCACCACCTACATGTGAGCCACTGTACTAAATGCATAGAAAGACAAAAATGAAACAATTCCTTTGATTAAGGAGCTTACATTTTATTGGAGGAGTCTGTCTCTGTCTCTCTGTCTCTCTGCCATTATATCTATCTCTCTAATTCTATATATGTGTCTGTCTGTCAGTCTCTGTCTCTCTGTATTTATACACGCACACATGCACACACACATATATATACACATATGTGTGTATTTGTAAACAAATGCCATATACCAATATATTATGTATAGCATTTTGGGGGGTGGGGCAATGAGGGTTAAGAGACTTGTCCAGGGTCCCACAGCTAGTAAGTATCAAGTGTCCAAGGTCAGATTTGAGCTCATGTCCTCCTGAATCCAGGGCTCATGCTTTATCCACTGTGCCACCTAGCTGCCCTCTAGCATCTCATTTTAAGAAGGAGGCACCAACAACCAAAGAATTAGGAAAGGTGGCACTTGAGCAGAACTTTGAAGGAAATTAAGCATTCTAAGAGGCAGAGACAAATGAGAAAAGAGTGTCTTCCACATCAGAGAGACGTCTTGTGTAAAGGAGATGGAAAGTTATATGGGAGGAACCACAAGGTCAGTTGGATTGTATTGGAGAATGACAGAAGGGAGGTAATGGGGCTAGAAAGGCAGGTTGGATACAGTTTGTAAAGGTTAAAGTGTTAAACTGAGTGGTTTGCCCTTAATCCTGGAAGAGGAGTTGATTAAGCAAGGAAATGAGTGTGGTGAGAAATATAATAACTTTGGCAGCCATGTAGAGGAAAAAGTGGAGAGGGGAAAGGCAGGGAAACCAATTAGGATGCCATTACAGAAATACAGGTAAAAATTCCTGTAGGTTAACTAACTCCAGTTATAAGAGACCTCCATGAGATCCTAGTATTCTGCAGAAAAGAGTTTGGAAATTGCCCCTAAGTTACATTGATATGGCTCCTGATGAAACATGTTGGGCTTCTATTTTTATTATCCTAAATAGCACCAAGAAAACATTGAATGTTACATCTGAGCAGTACATCTTAATTCATGTACTCAGTATCTCTGTGTAAGTTAATTCCTTTGTAACTACGAAGACAAATATTGATTTTGAGACGAAAACTAGGAATCATTTGTGAATTACTGCCAAAGAGCTAAGGTTTTATACAGAGGTTAATTTGGAAGAATCCAGGTAGATTCATGAAGATATTCCAAGGAAGAACATTCTGCATATTCTCTTTTCCCCATGATGAGGCTATCTTTCCATAATCTCTATATATGCATATCTGAAAAGAATGAAAACATACCTAGAAAAATTATATTTACATACTGAGATTTTTTTTGAATTCGAAGACAATAACTATTAAGGGAAGCATAAAAGGAAGAATCAAGTAAGATGAGCTTACTGAATATTTACTATGCTATTTCCACTTGGAAGCTTCATCATAAGAGAGAAATAGTCACTCTGGCCTTTCAATGAGATTTTATGTTTTCTCATTTGGATTGCATTGTTTCCAATCCATTCTTTTAAAACAAACTGAGAGGGGTAGCTAGGTGGCACAATGGATAAAGCACCAGCCCTGGATTCAGGAGGAGCTGAGTTCAAATCTGGCCTCAGACACTTGACACTTACTAGCTGGGTGACCCTGGACAAGTCACTTAATCCCCATTGCCCTGCAAAAAAAAAAAAAAAAAAAAAAAAAAAAAAAAAAACCTGAGAAATGTCTTTGTGCTGTAAAGAGAATAGGACAAGGTCAAAACTGTGTGCATCTCATTTTTCAATATCTTTGAATTTTATTTAAAATTTTCAAGAATTTACTTGTGAATTTTATATTTCTCAAACTCAGCTTTTCTCACTCCTCAGATTTAGATATTTCACGAACTTACTCAGTTTGGAAGGAACAATCCTTGACATGATGTCAATGTGCCACCCGAATGGTATTTATCCTTTGTAGCCAGAAATATTACAATGAAATTGTCTCCACTTGTGATCTCCTATTATAGAGAGTTCTGAAGCCCTGACAACTCATGACATTATGATATACTCCTGTTACATGGTTAAGGCAGACAGAGAGCGCAGAGTTCTCAGCAGAGCATAAGTAAAGATTTATAGACATGGGGAAAGAACACTTTGCCTGCTCCCTTCTTTAAATAATTATGACTTTCCATGAATCTCTTTCTAAATCAACTGCAGAATGACAAATATCTGGGCAAAGAAAAGGCCACAAAAATATCACTTACAGTAAGCAGCAGTGAAGATTTTAGAATCCTGCTATTGAAGCCTCTCTTGGATATTCTGTATATGAATCATTGCAAAGAAGGCCCGGCACCTCTTTATATATTGTATATTTCTACCATTATCATTCAGAAAAAAATTCCTCTTCTCTCAAATTCTTCCCTCTTCCCAATAAATGTAGTAAAAAAGGGAATGTTCTCTTCTGAGTTTAGCACTGAAAAAATTATTAGAATAATAGTGTTGTAATATACTAATATTATAATATTAAAGTAAGATTTGCAAGTTGGAAACAAGAAATTCCTAACAGTGGACGTCTTAAAGGAAGTTCCAGAACACTGCTGCGGGGAGGGAGGAGGGGACATTGCTGATTTCCTTTGGAAGGGTTGTTCCACTTAGCTGACATTGTTTGAAGAAAGGAGGTACTTTTGAACGATAAATAAATAAATGCCATCTTTTAAATGTGTGCTATATATTAAATAAAAACTGGACCCTGTCCCTGACCTTCCTTCCCCTGCCCACACATGTGATTTTATCAGCAATGGAAATGCCTCTACCAATGCAAATTGATACCTTCTAATTCAACTAATAGTCTTAGAGACTGGTCTGGGTGACACAGCTAGTATAAAAGGTGGGCAAAACTCTGAGGGAATATCACTGTCTGCTAAGATGACACTGCCTCATCACTGATCTTATTACTGAAACAGAAAATTTTATGTATATAGACCAGCAGCAAGGTGGCATAGTTGACAGAGTGTTACACTTGGAGTCGAGAAGATCTGGGTTCAAATCCTGCCTCAGACACTTAGTAGCTTTGTGACCTTGGGCAAAATCATCTGTTCTCTCTGTACCTCAGTTTCCTGAATGTGTGTCTGTATATGTTTATATGTATGTGTGTATATGTATTATGTGTACATATATATTTATACAAACATATACATATATAATTATATAAAATGGAGATGATAATAGCACTTATCTCAGTGGGTTATTGTGAGTATCAAGTGAGATAACATATGTAAAGCACTTTGTAACCCTTAAAAAGCTATATAAATGATAACTATTATTATGGATAGGTTCTTTCTAGTACTCATTTTTTTCCATTTACTCCTTCCCAATTTTTCAAGCATACTTTTCTTTACCCGAAAGTTTTTCTGGCCCACTGGGGGGAAAATAGCAAAAAAAGTAGACAGGCTCTTTAAAAGGAGATGAAATCTAGTCCCTGTATTCTATCAGAAATAGGGCAACTTTGTAGGCTCTCTTTCTGTGTGTGTTATTTTATCTTACTTTAAAGCATCAATTGTGCTATCATGCGAGGCAAAATTCCAGATTTCATGGGCCAACAATAAATTGGATCTTGTGACACCAGCCACCATGTGCAGTTCACCTTTCTGTAGCCTAAGGACTATAGAGATTGGGCTGGATCAGTAACAAAGATTACTTGATTCCTGTACAGTAAAACCTGTCTATGATAGTTGCAGTCCCAAACATATAAAAATGTGTGACCTCAATTATGAGGTAACAGAAGGGTCTCCCAGGGTGCAATCCTCTTCCCTATACTGCTATTCTTAATAAACACTAAGTTGGAGGAGGGTTCCAGGAAGGCTATCTCTAACCATCTCGTATGTAGTCTGTTTAAATCTAGTCTCCTTTTTGTTACCCTTTATAGGGACATGCAAGCACTGTACCATTACTCTTGTGTTGAGGTGAGAAATTCATAGCATTGCTTTCTCTAAATTCCCTCCTCTGGCTTCCATCCTCAAGAATTTAAGAGCATTTATTAAATGCTAGCTGTGTGCAAGACATTATTCTTAGTACTTATGATACAAAAATGAAAATTGACACATATTCTATCCAAAAGAAACTTATATAATACATAAATGTACATAAATATATGCAGGGGATGAAACAAGGCAGAATGAGATGGAGCAAAGTAATCCGGACATGTTTTAAAATGTAGAGCACTTATAGCTGAGACTTGGAGTTCACTCTACAGATGAAATATGACACAGAATCTGGATAGAGGGGATGATGTGAATTTTCAGATAGGTTGTAGAAAAAATTTAAATGTTGCTTAAATTAAGATATCATAAAGTTATATAATCTCAAAATTGGAAAAGGCCTTCAAGGTCATCTTGCCCAATCCCTTAATTTTATATATGAGGAATTATATGGACAGAAAATTTAAGGAGCTTATCCAAGGTCACATAGCCAGTAAGTGTAAAAACCAGGAATGGAATCAACTTATCCTGACTCCCAGTCCTGTGTTTCCTTAAATGCATGTTCTCAACTAGAGAAAAGATTTAGAATTGTGGAAATGGTGTGTTTTAGTGGAAAAATGGAATAGAATGGACTGTTCCAGTCAGTTCTCTGAACTTATCCCTTTGGACCTATTCCTAATCCACAAAGTATATGTAATATTTCCTACAGTAGTTAATATAAACTCTTAGAAGGCAGGTACTGATAAACAGGTATGGATTAGATAATAATACAGACATTTAAAGAAGTAAAAGAAATAAAGATAAGGAGCAGAACAGAAACATCACAAACCAAACCCCTGAAAATCTCTTATGTGTGAATTAATGTATTTTCTAGGACAAAAATCACAGAACAGGAGGGGATAATATGTCATCCCAACAGTGTAGGGTGCTACTTTGATGGAGGAATTGGTGTATGCTGGCTATAGAAAATGGGGATCTTACAATGGGTTTAATCTGGGGCAAATTGGCACACTGGGAGATTACTTACTTTGAGAGGGTGGATTGCTTCCATGGACAACAACCTGCAGAAGAAAAAAAAAACATATAAGCTCTTCAAAGAAGCTGGCACACAAATCAGAAGTTGGGGGGGCAGGAGGGGGGGTAAAAGACAATAAAATGAAATCAGAGATGAAATTTCATGGCCAGTGGGAAGGACACTGATCTTGGTAAAGACAGAAAATTATTTAGTAAACAGGATAATTTGTACCATGAAAAGCTGCCTTTATACATATTACTTCTTCCATGAATTGATACTTTTTAAAAATTAGGCATAAGAGAAAATAAAGGGACAATAAGTATAATATCTATAAAAAGCAATAATATAGAAATTGATTGGAAAAGTCTAATTGGTTAGAAAAAAATAGTTATAAGAGCCATAACACAGAAACTGGAAATTGAAGTCACCTCAAACCTGGGACTTCAGAAGTTTCAGGTCCATGAGGAAAATACAGAGATTAAAGAAAAAACAAATAAGCCAAGATGTCAGAGAGAAGCCAGGAAGTTGCCTGAGCTCTCCTGAGTTTCCCTCAGAAACAACTTTAAAGCAAGCCTCTAAAAGGATTCTAAGGATTCTGAAGCTGCAGAACCTACAAAAAGACAGAGAGAAACAATCCTCCATCTTGAGATAATTTAAAAAGACTTCAGAAACATCTGTCTTACTTGGGCCAAAGGGAAGGGCAGTCAGTGCAGCTCAGCACAATACAGAGAGTGTCTAGGCAAGTCAACAGGAGACTCTTGGCCACAGCACAGATTAGCAGCTGAGGCCCCTTGGTCCTGGATCAGCAGGCTGGTGGCAAAACAGGCCAGTTGTGAGACCCCCAGCCCCGGCTGAGAGGGCAAACTGCCAGCTAGAGAACCACCTGCAGGACAGGCGAGATTAGGCTAAACCATTCCAGGGCAGAGAGCAAGCACAGAGTGGTGAGGAATCCTCAAGCCCCAGAGGTCTCATAGCAGAAAGCCAGGGATCAGGCCCCTGGCCCCCAGCACAAGAAGCTTGCAATAATGGCCCCTTGTGCCCCAGGAGCAGGGTTCAACTTTAAAAGTCACAAAATAGGCTAAAATGTAATAAGAAACAAAAAAGAACCCTTACCATAGAAAGTTTCTATGATGACAGAAAAGACCAAAACACAAACTCAGATGAGGACAACACTATCAAAATGCCTACATGTGAAGCCTCAAAGGAGAAGATTAATTGCTCTCAAGACCAAAAAGCCTTCTTGGAAGAGCTCGAAAAGGATTAAAAAAAAAAAAAACAAATAGGGGCAGCTAGGTGGTGTAATGGATAGAGCACTGGCCCTGGATTCAGGAGGACCTGAGTTCAAATCTGGCCTCAGACACTTAACAATTACTAGCTGTGTGACCCTGGGCAAGTCACTTAACCCCAATAACCTCACCCCCCCCAAAAAAAATCAGAGAGGTAGAATAAAAATGGGAAAAGGAATGAGAGAAATGGGAGAAAATTATGAAAAAGAAAGAACAAATAAAGATATGCACCAAAAATCAGATAACAGGTGAGAACTGCAAAATTTACTGAGAACTGATTCCCCCCCCACCCCCACCCCAGTCCCCTCTTTCCCAGGCAGGTGAATTGCCTGGGGCTGACTGTCTTTGTCATTCCCAAACTCTTGATGGACTTATGGACCTTCCCCCAAGCAACTTATCTGCACTGGATGTTCCCCAGGACTTCATGTTATTATGTAAAAAGGGCCCACCTACATTAAGTAGTAGGTTCATTTACATTAAATAGCTATATGTCACTCTGGAGCGATCTTTTGGTTCCCTTTTTGTTCTGTTACCCCATTAAAAACTCTGTCCTATGTTCCCATCTTTGGGTATTCCTAGCTTCCGAGCTTTGAGATACCATGAGCTATAGTTCCTCTGCCCTGATTAAAGACCTTATTTTCTCCTATATTGATTGTTTCCTTAATTTCCAGGTTAACATATGGGGGCTCTTTCTGGTATTTGAAGACTCCATGCCCAGCCAGCCACCGTTTTTGACCTCCGGATGCTTGGAGCCTGCAGGAATCTTTTGTGTTCCAGTCTGGACTCAAATTCAGAGGCCTGGCTTGGGTAAGGGTCTCTCAAATTCAGAACTTGCGTCCTTTTTCGCTTTAGTTCCTAAAAAGCTCTTTGGTCGGGGGTCTGGTTATGTCCATGGATGATTTTTGTAATGGGTCTGTTCTGACAAGTCCCCCAAAAGGGGATGTCTCCAGGTTTTTATGGACCATGTGTGGCCACTCCGACAGGTCCTGGAAAGGACGGCTGCCGGGTTTTGTTTTCAAATCATGCACCACATGATTGCAAGTACTAGCAGAATTCAAGTCTGATCCACAACACAGGTGGCCATAGTGGGGTCACTCCTTTTTTACTTTGGTCTTGATTCTGCCAGCTAAGGCCCTGAGTGGGACTTTTTTTTTTCTTTTTCCTTTTTCAATGGCATTTTGAATCAATTAAGCGAGAATCTGGATCTGAACCCTCCTTCCTTTAAAAAAAAAAAAAAAGGAGGGAGGAAAATAGGATTTTTGAAAGGACATTTTGTCCCTCAGAAAAAGGTCTAATTTTAAAAAACAACAACAAAAAAAACCCCAACAACACAAAAAAATTGATCTGGCTCAAATTAATAGGTCTTTGAGGATAGAGGAGAACTCAATTTGTGCATGCTGAATTATCTTAAGAATATTTACCATTATTGTTTTTGCGTCTGTCCTTGTAGAATGCTATTTGTGTTAAAATGTTCTGTATGTGTATGTGTGTCCCTTGCTATTCAAGCTGAGTCCTTTATCCTGCACTATGTTAGTAATCCTCTTTGCCACTCAGTAGAATTGTCAGAAAGGTAATTTACACAGAGGCAGTTAGACTATAGCTTGATTTAATTTTTACCTGTTTTTAAGAAATCTGTTCAAACTTTAGTTGAGAAATGATCTTCCATATTAGTTTAAATCCAGGTTTTATGAATCCCAAATTATGGTTAATCAGGTTCTTTTTTAATTTGGGGAACTATCTGGCTTCTTAAGTCACCAGTTTATCACCAGGTAAAAATGAGTTTATTGATAATAATGGTCTGATATTGAAATGTTAATAGATGGGCTTCAGACAAATTGAGAATTTTACTATTTGGGAATAGTTCCAGTTGTAACTGAATTTATTCATCCTATTTTAAATGAAATATGTCTTCTAATAAGGTGTGTGGGATTTAAATTCGCCGATTATTTTGAGATTTGCATTAAGATAAATTGTTTAAAAATTTGGATCTGGAAATTTGTTAATTGCATGACCTTAAAGCAAGTTACTTCAGTTTGTCAATTTGTAATATGGATATGTGATAATTATAGAGTATTCTTTTGGGCTTATAAATTGTCATAACTGCAACTGTTAAAAGAATGTCAAATACTTGAAACTGTTTGCTTAGAAATGCAGTATTACTGTGAATTTAGAAAGAGATGATCTCAAAGTCTGGGTTCAAGTTCTCCCTCTGGGATATTCCCTGTCTAGGTACAATGAATGTTTGACTCTGGGAAAAATAAGAACACATTTTAAAATTCTGAAAACTGGAGGTTTCCCTAATATGCCAGAAAAATTTCTTCCATTTAGCAGTGGTGCTGTTTCATAGCTTTTCTCAATAACTGTTAAGAGGTAATAATTATACTCATTAATAATGGTATGGTAGTTAAAAACAACTTTGTTTTAACTTTGTTAAACTTTTATTGTTTTCTTCAAGCTTCACAGATATTTCAAGTTTTCATACCCCTAGCAATTCAAATATTATGATGGCCTTGTATGATTAATAACTTGTAATTGATAGATCTCAAGTTTTATTTCAAAATAGCATATTCAACAGTAATTTGTTTTACTATCTGGCGTTATTGTTAAAAAACATTTATGCCGTTTTAACCTTTTTCTTTCCCTTAATATTCTATTTCATTGATAGGACCCACGTGCTTTCTCCCCATATCAGGATCACAAACTTCTATAGCATTCATCTACCCTTTAAAAGTTGTCCTAACTATTAATGGTATTTTTAGGCAAAAAGTATGAATTATCAGAGCCAACTTTAATATTATGGGGGTATTGTCTATTTTTTTGCTGAAAGACGATTACTGCTACAATTAATTTCTAATGAAAATGTAAAAAGATGCATCTCTCCATCTTCTAGGCTGCAACTTTCACCAGATATATAGAACTCTATTTAATTCTCTCCCCACAATGATATCCAGCTCTCCCTCTTTCTGAAAAGCTCTCTACTTTCCCCCATACCCTGACAGCTCCAGTCTTAATCTGCTCTTCCCCACCCCTGGAAGAAGTCCTATACTCCCCCTTGGCTTTTAACTCTTCTGAAGTTGGAAAGGTTCTTCATGTCTCTCCAAACCAGATTCAGTTGGATTCCTCTAAACCCTTCCTTGAATCTCATTCTATCCCCTTTTCCAGAGGCAATTAGGAGCATTAAGCTTCTTATTAAGGACTACCTATCCTTTAGTCTTTTAGCTCCCTGCAATTCCTCTTTCTTGAGCTCATGTGACTGCTTGTCCAAGACCTGAGCAGTGAATGTTCCTGTGATTCCTAGAGCATCTGTGGTCCCTAATGCTTATACTCTCCTGAATATAATTCCCCATGATTCCACTATTTTTCACCTTTGATTTCTCTAGTGCCTTTTTCAGCGGGTCCTTTGGTGTGAATTGCCAGTTTTTACTTTTTTACTTTACTTTACCTGGGAAGGCCTTCAGTACACTTGGACTATTCTGCTTCTGAGAATCCCTCCAAACTGGCTACATATTTCTCACTTCATGCCATAAAGTATCTTTTTCTCAGGTTTTAAGTTTTTAGGACATCTGATATTGGCCAATAGTCTCTATCTTGAAGGATTAGAGATCTCTCTACTATCCAAAACTGAGATAGAAAACCCGGATTATTACTGCTATATTAATGGGTCCTGTCTCAAATGATGCTGGGTATGCTATCACCTATACAGAAGAGGTCATTGACCCCTTCCTTTGGCTCTTCAGCACCACAGGCTGAATTTGAAGCCCTGACTCAGGCTTGTGAATTGGCAAAGGAAAACTAGTGAATATTTTTACCAGATAGCAGGTATGTGTTGGGGATTTCGGGATGTTATGGAAATATAATGGGTTCCTGATGTCCTCTGGCAGTCCTATATATTTAGAAATTGCTTGACTCCCTTTTGTTGATAGCAGCAGTGATTGTTAAAATGCCAGGACACTCCCATGAAGATTCTCCCCACGACTGAGTTAATGTCCTTGCTGACCTGCATGCCAAGCAGGCTGCTCAGAAAACCCCACTCCCTATTCTATCTTCCATTATATCCCCTGGACCTGGCCCCAGATTAATACTGACCCCAGCAGAGCTTGCAATTCTATGGGTGTCTACTTTTGTATTTGTATTGCCAGTGCTTAGCACAGTACTTGGCACATAGAAAACAATATTTTTTTTCTTTCATTTACAGGGTTATTTTAAGGCTCAAATTAGATAAATTATGTGGGGTACTATGTAAACTTTTAATTCATAAACAAATCAAGTATTCATTATAATTGTGAGTTGCTGTGGTTGGAAAAAAATTGAACACTAGCATTCAATTTTGATTAAATAGCTCATAAAACTTATCTAGTCTGGTCCTCTGATAACAAATGTACAGTCAATCCCTTGGCCCATACTCAAAGACTTTTTCACATAGTATGATATATCAGAGCTACCTCTCCATTCTGCTATGAGAAGGCATTATGGAGAATTTCAATGGGAATAGACCCTTCTATACTGTCAATTTTTTTTTTTTTACTTAGGGAGTTGTTTATAAGGAAGAGAGAAATCAATGTGACTTTAGAAATATTGAGAAACTGTCATTATCTTCTATATGGCACTCAGAATGTACAAAAGTGTCACAAGAATTACTGTCCATTACATAAGACCAAAATGTCCCCTTCCATTCCTCAGAGGAGAGGTGTGATGTAAATAATATGGTTCTTACTCATGTCCTTCCCTTGTGGTTTATTCTGATGGATAATTCTCAGCCTGTTGCACACACATGATGCTTTTGATAAATGTTTTCCTGTTATGTCTTATATGTCTTATATATTCTCTCTCTCTCTCTCTCTCTCTCTCTCTCTCTCTCTCTCTCTCTCTCTCTCTCTCTCTCCCCCACTCCTCCCTTTCTCTCTCATCATCAAGTTCTAGGATAATTGTCTCTATCCAATATTCAAAACTTGAGGATTAGTTCATAAGCAAGTGCTACTGAAATTTGAATATTCCACATGATGTTCCTCTTTATCAGGGATCCTCCAGTGCTACAGACCAGTTTTTTTCAAATGATCTTGGGCTTAGGTAGCTGTTTTGCTAACACAGTTCACAGCCCACTCATGCTTTAGTACAAAATTTCATGAGTTCTATGATCAAATAGAAAAGAAAAATCGCCTGGTGCCCAAACCTACGGTTCAGTTTCTCTCCAAACTTAGCTAAGCTAGTCCTATAACAAGATATACATGCTAGCTATATTCCTAAAGTACAGGTCTGATATATGTTTAATAAACTCCAGTGGTTCCTTATCAATTCTAGGTCAGAAGTTCTTAGCCTACAGTCTACAAATCCCCAGAAATCTATACATAGATTCCAAATGGGGGTTGTAAACATATAGGGAAAAATACATCTTTGTTTCAATATAATTGGTTTCCTTCGTAATCCTACGTATTTTATTTTGTGCATTTTAAAACATTTTTCTGAGAAGGGGTCATGTGTCCATTACAGAAAAGTGCTTATGAAGCCCTGCTTTATGATCAAATCAAAACTCCTCTCTTTGGCATTTAAAGCCTGTCACAATCTGCCTTTATCCTATCCTTCCGAACTTATGATATATCACTCACCTTCATGCATCCCATGCTCCAGACATACTTGCCTTCCTGTTATTCCTCATGTATGCGATTTACCTCAATTCCATATCTGTCCTTCTCATTTCTGCTACTTTGCCTCTGAAATGGCTGACCACCAAAGACCAGACCTGAGAAGCCTGAGAGGACCTAAGTCATTGAGCCCCATCTCCTGACCTAAGAGTTTATTTCTTCTTTCTGCCCAGCTGCTCAATGCATCTTCCCACCTATTTGATGCATCTTCCCACCTCCACCATCACCCACACATTTTCATCTTTTGCTTTGAGAATTATCATCAAATCAATACTACCATTGCCTCAGGAAAGGGTATATCTTCAACTTCCCTATTGTTTCACTCACCATCCCTGTGACTTTCCTGTCCAAAACACACTTCCCTGGTCACCACCAACCCTCTACATTTTTGTCTCCCTGCTAGAAAGTAAGCCCTTTAATAGCAAAGACAGTCTAACATTTGTATTGGTATCTTTTATGGTTAGTACAGTGCTCAGTCCACACTATGCACTTAATATGTTCTTGTTTATTAATTAATTGTTGAACCTATACTTAATAGCTTTCCAGCTTGGTAAAACTTGCCAGGATTTGAATTCGTCATATATTTGAGAAACCACAGTCATCTCTATAACACAATGTAGCATCAGAGTAGAACTACACTAAATATACTTTTTTTTTTTTTTTTAGTGAGGCAATTGGGGTTAAGTGACTTGCCCAGGGTCACACAGCTAGTAAGTGTTAAGTGTCTGAGACTGGATTTGAACTCAGGTACTCCTGACTCCAAGGCCGGTGCTCTATCCACTGCGCCACCTAGCTGCCCCCTAAATATACTTTTGATACTAGAATTTAACTATGACACTAAAAGTGTTATATTTTCAAGCATTTTTCACCTGAAAAAGAGCACATATTTACACACATAATTTAATTTTGTTGATATTTTAAGTGCATGTTTTCTGTATTTGCTGTGCTTATCTATTTCCATCCCTAAAAATTAAGCATATTATTGGATTTGAGATCATAAGTTCAGAGCTGAAAGGAATGATAGAAAGCTGCAAGACATTTTAAAGGGATTGTTTTTTTACAGATGAGAGAAATAATGTACAAATAGGTTAAAAGGGTCACACAGCTAGTAAGTGTCTGTAGTAGGATTCAAACCCAGGTTTTCTTCATTCTACATGAAGTGTTTTATCAAATGGAATGGGAATCAGCTATAGCATCATTATTAGATGATTAAATCATAGGGTTTTTAACTGGAAAACACTTGAAAGTTCATCTAACTGGCCATTCCAACCCTCGCATCTTATAATAGAAGACTGCTAATCAAAACCAATATGGCACTTACTTCGGACAAGCTCCCAAAATGTCAATTCATCAACAATGGGTCATTCAAGGAATATTGAATATAGAAGACAAATCACTTGTGTCAAAATAGTGGCATAAGCAGGAATGTGGTGTCTGTATGTGTGAAATCTTTAGAACCAGTAATGCTAGGAAAGGGTTAAAAGTAGGACCAGGTGATGACCTGGTGACTATTGGGAAGAAATTGGTTGGTTGTTATGCTTCCTTCTTGAAGGTGAACAAAATTATATCACTATGTTAGAGTTAAGTAACAGTGTGTCTGACTCCTACCAGAACAATATCAGATTGGAATGTTCTACCATAGGTTGGGCACAAATAGTCCATATGAAAATTTGGGGTGGATTCCCTAAATTTGCTAAACTCAGGCTTCCTCTGAGCTACTTCAATTCTGCTTTGCTTATAGAGTACAGCACCTTCTTTGATGCAAGTATGCCATACTGGGCTGTCCTTTACCAACATCTCTATAAAGGTAAAAGAAATAGATTGTATTGTGACAATCACCAGGACTGGGGAGGGGTCCTCTCTCTTAGTCATTGCTAGCAAGATTCTTGCCAGATTCCTCATTAATAGGCTAATCCTTCACCTGGAAAATAGTCGTCTGAGTGAGAGTCAGTATAGCTTCCGAAAAGGCCAAGAATCAGTTAATATGGTCTTTGCTACCTGATAACTCCAAGAGAAATGCCCAGGGCAGAACAGAAATCTGTACACATTTGTTTATCTAACCAAGGCCTTTGATACCATCAGTCATGAGGGCTTATGGAAAATTATGTCAAAATTTGGTTGCCTGAAGAAGATCATCAGTATTATACATCAATTTAGAAAGAAGTAGGATGGGTATTGAAGATAGAAAATGTTCCTGTGAGTTCAGGTACTATTGAGTTAGAAAATGAGTTTTATGTCTCTCAAGAGTTAAATACTGGGAGACTCCTAAACCTTCTATCAGTAGAAGTAAACATGCATGATTCAGCTGAACAGGACTAAAGACTAAGAAACACAACAGTGTCCATAAGTCATCAGAGAAGCCATCAGCCATCAGAGAAATCTATGAAAGAATGGTATGGATTCACCTCCAGAGATACTCTGATTGAAAATATTGTCATAAAACAAGTTATGACCAAAAGCTAGTGTACAGTAATGGCTTGAGTGTGGAGAAAAGGAACTGCTTGGTAAAGTCACACACCTGCAAGGAAGACAATAAGAGTAAAGATAGGAAGCCAGGCTGATCATGATAGCATTTCATTCAACTGACACACCTCCATCTCCAGTCCTGGTTAAACTTTAATGAGGAGCCCCTGGTCCCCTTGAGAACCAGAGTCTATCTTAGAAAAACATGTCACTTGACATCCCTGTACTTCCATTTCCCCATCTTCAAGATGAGAGTCATTAGGCCTCAGGAGACAGTTCATAGGATATTTGTAAAGTGGCTTGAGACCCTCTGATGAAAGCTACTATATAAAATAAAACAGAAGTAGTATGATCTAACTTCCTTGCAACTTCCTGTAACCTTCATTGTTTCTTAAAAATCAGCTATCTGGGGTTGACCTTGCTTAGCTTGCAATATGGCATTAGTTCAGCCCTTCTATTAATAATTTACTCATTTCTCATTTACATTCTGTTATGTTTGTTTTCTTAAGGAAGCAAAAGTATTGATTTTAATTCCCACACTATGAAGCAAATTATTTCTGACCTCTGTATTTACAGAAAATATGCACTTAGGTTGAAACTCTTGTTGAACGATAAAATAAAGGATTTAATCCACCACTGAATCATGACTAATAAGAAGATGATTTGCCACCTTCATTCTAAATGCCTACATTTCCATTTCCTAAAATGGAAAATTGATCTAAAGGAAAACTAATTTATTTTAGTGGGATGATCTAGGATTGGGATATGATTCTAGGGGGAAGTAAAGTTTGTTTTAAAAAGAGCCATGTATATTCTTGTCTTATTTGTGACTTTAAAAGGAATGAAAAATCAATGCAGTGTTTTTTAGGTCTTATAAAGGAACCATGAAGACTTAATGTAACATGATGCTATGACAAACTAAAATGAACAAGCCTCTCTGAGAACATTGTTTTTTCCTTAGTAGAAGTGAGTTTTTCCCCATAAGCCTCCATTTGTAAGTTCCTGTACAGTGATACCCATGTCCTAAAATCTGCAAATTATTTTTACTGGTTTACTTCTCCTAGGAAGATTACCTAGTAGGAATAGTTGCAAAGGAATAATACTGATGGAAATTATTATTGTAACATATTTGTGTAATGAAATTGTTCACAAAAAATTCTGATATACTAACAATTATCCAATAGCTATCTTGAGGAAATTTCCTAGAGCTGATTTTAACTTTTATTTCACCCAAGTACCATATCCTTAATGTGTTTTTACATGTTTTATTTCCTTACTATTTTCTTCCAAAGTCAAAAAGTTTTAAAATTTCATGAATTTTGAAACTCTTTAATGTGTTTTACTTTCCCGTAGGAGGAGAAATGAGTAAGTCTTTAAAAAGTAGGAGCAAAGTATCAAGTCCTTTTTTTTTTTCTTTCTGTATCTCCATCAGAACCATAGATAAACAATTCACTAGTCACAAAGGGGACACACTATAGATTTCTAACTCTCTGTTGACTCTTAAGCATTATTTTTGCAGTTAAAATAACAACCATTCCTATTTGCTAACACATTGAACATTCATATCTTTCTCTAGTCTCTTATTAATTAATCAAAGAAGTATTTCTTAAGCACCTACTATGTGCCAGGCACTGCTAGTCCTTAAACATAAATAAAAAATGAGACTATTCCTTGCCTTAAAGCAGCTTGCATTCTACTTGGGGAACAGCACATGTGTTTTTTTTGGATAAATAAATATAAGATATGTACAAAATAATTTTTAAAATTTATTTAGTTCTTATAAACTATACCAAACAATTTAGCTTTTTTGTACTATTGCATACTCTGATTTCTTTTTTTTTTTTTGCCAAACTATTTATTATCAGCTCCATGAGAGCAGAGATAGTATCATACTTCTTTTTGTTGGCCCACACAGTCCACGAAATAATAGTTTTAATGCTATGTAATGCTTTAAAGTTTACAAGATAAATCGTCCTAACACATCCTAGTAGTCCAATAAAACACTTGTGGAGCGGCATTATTATCAGAAAACTAAAAATTAGATTTTACTTTTAATACATAGATCATCATAGATTATTCATTTGTCCTGGGTTTTAGAGGCTTATTTCAGAAGCTAGAGAAGTGATTAGTCTTTCCTATTCATTCTTAAAAAAATAGCAGTAAATGCTCTCTAAATAGATAGTTATGTGACAAGTGATCCCATTGCTCCACTAAGAAGAAAAAGCAGAGCATAATTCATGACTTAAATATTCAAGTTGGGTTTAATTAAAGAACATAGCATAACTGGCCAGGTCCCAACATGACATAGAAGGATGTTAGAATATGAACACCTCCCATACCTGTGATGGATGTTCCTATCTCATCAGCTCCCATGTCTATGGAAGGCAGGTAGCAATGCATCTTTACTAAGGAGTACATTTTCATCAAAGTAAAACCTCTTTGGAATTCAACTTGAAGCTTGCCCCCATTACTTATATAGCAAAGAAATCTCACTTAAGGTATAAGTTATCAGAAAAAGCCTTGTCTTTAATCTGATTTTGAAGATTTAGGGCATAATGAACCATCAATGTATCTGTACCTAAGCTCATGTATAGTGTCAAAGTTAATGTTTCTTCTTTTGGGTGTTAGGTTTCACAGTGGATAGACTCTACTCTTTGAGTCAAGACCTAAATTCAAATTTGACTACAGACATTTACTAGCTATGTGACCCTGAGCAAGTCATTTAACTTGTCTTCCTCAGTCTCTTCAAGTGCAATATGGGAATGGTGATACCACCTATCCCCTAGGGTTGTTGTAAGGATCAAGTGACATGATATTTGTAAATCACTTAGCATATGTGTGTGTATGTATGTATGTATATATATCTATGTATATGTATACATAGATATATATGCATACATAGATATATATACACATACATACACACATACCTAGTATATGATGTTTCCTTCTTCCTTCACTTCTTTTAGGCAATTTAGCCTTGGTATATAATCAACCCCCTCAAGTAGCTTAGACACAAGTAACTATTATATAGATAGTTTCTATACTGAACAGTTTCTGAAAATTGACCTGAGAATGACAATTTGTAAACCTCAGAGGTTTGTTCCTGTTTTTGGGTGGGTAACCTGATCTGTTGAGGTGCTAATTATTATCCTGACACTGACTTTGCAAAAGGCTGCAGTTATGGGGTGGGTGAGGAGAAAGGGAGGTAGCAACATCTGAGCAGTAAGCTTTCTTGTAAACATTTCAAAAAGGTGGATAACTGTGAAGTAAAATTACCAACTCAACATGTAAACAAAAAGTTATAATTCATTCTATGAAACAAAAATGTTTCATCCTGTTAGGAAGGAAATCTTCCCAAAAAATGTTTCTTTGTTGTTTCATTATATAATAAACAATAAATGAATTCAATCCTATGCACTTGCTTAGGCCATCACTTAACTATGAGCATAAATTGATAATCATGGGTACCTTGAGTTGTGGGATGAGCCACAGCTGTGACACAAAATATTGGTCAAGAAAAACTCCACCTGTCACACTATTTCTCACCTATTTTCTTAAAATCCCACAATAATACCACAAGGAACCATAGAGAAAGGGAAGTCTGTTTTATACTCTACCCACAATCTATATTTGCAAAGAGTATTTTATTGCAGGAACATGGTTATAAACATTAAATATGTGTGTCTTTATTTCCTTTAATTACTTAGATTCTGAGCCATATAGGGGAGTATTAGAAAGTGTGTGGAGGGGAAATTGGCCTTCTGTGCCAATATCCAAGGGGCACTTGACTCTGGTTCCCAGTTCCCAACCACTACCACTATAAAGAGAATTATTTGAACCATGGTCTGAGAGCTATGATGCCTCAACAACTGTAAAGTAGAAATCAAATTCCAGCAAACAACATAGCACCAGGAGTTGCCAATTTCTTGGCACCATTGTCTAATGTGTGATTTCACAGTTAAGGGTCCTCTTCCAGTTGGTCATTAATACAGGCTTTGTGAGGTCTAATTAGTTTCCTTATTCAAGTCTGAGCAATTTGTACCATATGGCTTACAAATACCCATAACCTTGACAAATTAAATTTTCAGAGACAGGGCATTGACCAAAATAGCTTTAAATATTATGATAGTTATTCTTTTGAAAAATTTCATTTCATGGCTGTGAATGGGAGGGGGAATCAATACATAGTTAAAATAAATAGTGTCATTAATACACAGGCCTAACAAATTGTGTTTTCTCCTTACTCAAGCTCTTGACAAGAAGATAGCCCTTTTTGCATTATCAATGTTAATTTTTTTTTTACTTCCTAGAGGTGAAACTATACAAAGAATTATGTTGTAATCAATCAAGTAAGATAAGAAAAATATATTAAGTCTGGGCTATGAAGGAAAATCTTTTATGTGCTTATGATCCACCTCCATTTAGACTTATTGATATATAATAGATATCAAGTACTTCTAAATGGTTGTCTGGTGTTAATAATTACATTTGGGGGCTACACTTTATCAAATTGATGCTCTACATAAGCATTTTACTACCCAAAAGACAGCATTATAACTGGCAGTTCTCTTTGAATTGAAAGCATTCTATTACATACACCATGATCAAAGTTTCAGCTCTTTCTATAATTATGTTGAGGACATTTGGAGGGGGGGAATGAGGTGGGAAAGTGTTTCACATATGATTAAGATTTTAATAGTCACCCTTTCATAGGGATAAAGGAAAAGGGGTAGGTGTTTCCTAGGATATGAAGAGGTATATTTCCTTGGAATATCTTTAATCTCATATTCTTCATTCCATCTGTGTGTTTACAGTAGCATCCAACATGTGATGCAGGGTCAGAGTAGACGTACAATCCTTTTTCTCCTCTGCTCTACATTACATTCACACCACATGCCTCCCTCAGATTTTGTGTAATTAAACTGGCTGCTTTTGACACTCAAGCAGAAACCATTCAAAAAGTAATGGTAACTGTTGTGTGGATGGAAAAGGCCTATTTGTCACCATTCATTATGTCAATTCAGCCATGATAAATTAACATGAAGGGAGCATTCGCCATATTTTTTACTCTGACTCCACTTTAGCTGTACGGTGAGCATGTTGAAAGGCTGTACTCTTTAGGGAAATGGTGTGCATAATGTGGGAATACTTAAAAGCACTTTGCAGTCTGGAGCCAGAATGGCAATGATCTGACTCATCTCGATGTCAAGTTTGTTTGGCATTTGGCTAATATGTAATTTTGTTTTGACATGAATCAGTGCAAAGTTACACCTGTTAAACTAAATATTTGGACTGTACATGAAAACATTTTTTTCAGTCTGAAATATGATCTTAAAGCCTTATTTTGAAAGTGCTTTGATGAAACACCTTGAATTTGAGATGCTGGCATCAGATATTCCCAATTATTCTTCATTGATGAGGCTGACTATCCTGATACATTCATGTTTTGCTTATAATAGAATTAAAAAAAAAACATTCCAATGTGGATAAGTTTACATAGAATAAAATGAAGTAGAAAGTTAGCATTTATTGACTGAATTAAATCTGTATAGATTATCTGAGAAAATTCTGACCCAAATATTCTAAACTTTATCAATGAACTATTTCCTAATCTTAATTATCCAGATAATTGCCTTAAATCTCTATGTTATCCATGTATATTATCTGACACTGTCCTTTGTCAAGTCAACATTGATTGGAGAAATGCAAAGACTGTAATTCTAACTTGTGAGTTTTTAAGGAGAATACTGACATAGCTGAAAGGAGTAGTTGTAATGGCCTCTGATTACTTCTTTCCACATGAACCAGTGAATTATTGGTAAGAACTTTATAAATGTAAAAAGGCTCTACAAATGGTAGCTGTGGCTATTATTATTATTATTACTTATGAAAAATAGTATGATTGAAGAGGTACTTAAAGACAGTGTTAAATGTAGTGGCTTTTCAGTCCATTTAGTTCACAATTCTAAATTCTAGACATCACACAGCTTCTGAAACTTATTCCACAGTTGATATTGTTATAAAGGAGGGTTCTTTATCACATAGACATACACAATATTATTCTCTTTTACCTGAGTATGGCTTATCTCATTTTGAACTGGGAATAGGATCATAGCTTAGAGCTAGACATATTCTTAGGGGTCATCTAGTCCAACACCTTCGATTTCACTATTCAGTGACAGAGAGAGTATGTCAGTAACTTGCATGAATTCACCCACACAGGGTTGGGGAATCAAACCCAGCTCTTCTGATTCCAAATCCAGTTTATTTCCCACATTACCAATGCTTTGATAGTCTGTCCCAATTATATCATTGTAGGGACATCTCTTTTAAATTCTCTTAATGTAAATAAAATAAGAATTTATTTCATGATAAACAGATAAATGTTCCACATTTATGGAGACTGATTAAAAGCTAACAGAACAATTTGGATAATCCTTTAATCAGGACTAGAGTGAGATATTGGCTTGTATAAGTAAGAAAGGGGAGGGGATCCAGCCCTAAGACTGTACTATAAAAGACAGTAACTTTAATTGTTTACAACTTTTATCTCTACAGCACGGAGTAAGCAAATTTAAAAGTAGCTTGAATTATTTTTTTTCCCATTAGAGGAGGGGAGTAAAGAGAGGGAGAGGGGGAAGGGATACTGTATTCACAGTTGTTTGGCAAGTTCACAACTGGTGAAAGGAGTGAGTTCAGAAAGGGTAATCATGGTGTACGAGATGACGAAAACCTTTTCCCCTGACAGCTGCTCAATTCCCTCCCGCAGAGATGATTTTTTAAAATGTGCCCTTTTGCACTAAATTGACCTTTTCCCTGAATAGGTCAGCCAGGTGCAGAGCCACCAGATGTGGCCTTGTACGGCCTTATAAGCCTCAGGAGGTTGTTTATCTGGTTTATTAGATAGGGCTCAACATACATAAGAAAAAGTATGGAACCATATTTTATTTATGGACTTACCCTATTTAAATTTTTTAGCCCAATGGGAAAAGTACTCTTCAACATAATAGTCATGTATCATAGAATGATACTGAGACTCAAACTTATTTGATCTTACTTTTTTTTGCCTAAATAAAATGTTCAATATGTGTATTATGGACAAGAAGCCCAAATTCTCATCCTCTCTCTCTCTCTCCACACATATGTGTGTGTGTGTGTGTGTGTATAAGATGCCTTCTTCTTTTCTTCTTTGCTATTTCCCCAGATTTTTATTTTAATTATTCAAGTGGAAACTAGAAAAGGCAATCAACAAAGTTCAAAATATATATTTTTAACAGTAGGAAGTTTTGATGAACCATAGGGTCATGCCTGGACAAAAAGTTCATCAGATCCATTTGATTCCTACTCTTTCTCAGGGCTCACTTCACACTTGAGTCTACTGACCAGAGGCTTTATGCCCTTATATCACCTTCTTTACTTACCACCCAGTTCTGGGCAAATCTCCACCCCCACCCCCAGCCCCCCACCCACATACACACACAATGAATTTACCCATCTAATACCTCATCCTTCCCTGGGGCCCCCATGTGTCCTGAAGTTAATCTGATAAACTGATCCCTGCTAATGTGCTTGAGGGTATGCTCCTAGGTAACATATGGACAAGTGAACCTTTTGGGGATAGTGTCCCAGGCTTTGTTGTCTAACCCATTAATGACTTTATTGGTGAGGATTTCAAGCTACAGTAGGCTTCTGAGTAAGACAGTAAAAGGCTGGAAGGTTCAACCCCACAAATTACACCAGGATGATACCTATGATTATGTCTACTTAGGGGACCAGTCTTCCTAAATAGTACTGCAGAATGTGATTAGAAGTGATGAGAATAACATATGCACCTGCCAACTATTCACTGGAAAGGCCAAACTATATAAGGGTCCTTTTGTCACTCAGCACAAGAGTCCCCACTAGATGAAGCTAATCCTAGGAATATAGTACATTTCAAGGAATGTGGACTCCAAAGGGCACTTTCATTTGGAGGAACCAAGAATTGTACATGCTACATTGAAAAATTACTAAAGCAGAGCCACCTCTCAGGTGAAACATAATAGCTATTTAATAGCACAGCGAATCATTAAGTGACATAGTGGATGGCAGGTAGAGTAGAAAAAAATAGGCTCATTAAAAACACAACTAATGACCTAAGTTAGAACTTGGTTCATTTGCTACCATGTGGGAAAAATGGACATACTAGTTCTAATAAGCTCAGCAAAAAAACCCAGATATTCAAAGCTTCTCCCCTTTCTACAAACCATTTTTTTACCTTTAGCAATTTTTTCTACAAATTGCCAGCTGTGTGACCTTGGGAAAGTTATTTAAACTCTGTATACCTCAGTTTCTTCATCTTAGAATATATGATCTTTAAGGTTCCTTGCAGTTCTAAATCCTATTAGGACTTCATATACCATTTAGTCACGCCTTAATAGAAAGATATAACAATTACGTATATCTTAGAATTTCCTTGGCAGAGTTCTGTCCAAATACTGGAAGAAGTCATTACAAATATTCAACTTTCTTGAGAAGACCCTAGGACAAATTATAAATTGATTAATTTGTCATTTCCTAGAATAGAACATAGACCCAGGTTTGGCAATCAGTGAGTAGGGGAAGAATAAAACAGCCCCCAAGCAATTCTGTGTACCTCTGTAAAAGTGGCGGCTCATGTGGACACAGGCAAAGCCATGGATATAACTCATTTGGCCTGTAGTAAAACTTTCTATTCTATACCACATGATATTTTTATAGTTTACAAATGGAAATGTTTTCTGTTCATTAGAATGTTCTTACCTTGCTACAATCTCTACCTTTTAAAATTATTGTAACCGAACTGTCTCATTTGCGGGGCTAATGCTCTCATTCTCACACTCATGTTCAATGCCCCCCTCTCCCCCAAATGCTTTCAGAATGTTTAAATATCCCTTTCTTCTGGTTTGGGGTTTTTCTATACCGAAGGGGATATATGCATATTATGTCCTTCTGTAAGGCCAAGAGCACTGATAGTGGCAGCACCCCTTCATTCTTCTGATCCTGCTTTTAATCCAGCTTCCTTAGCTATCATGCCAGTAAGTAGCCTACCTGGAAATGGTTCCTGGAAACTGCTTCTGTAGATGCTGCAGGCACACATACTGAACATCCAGGAAAAGAAAGTGCCTACTATCAAAATCCTTAGCACTATCAGAAGGTTCAACATCAGAAACTGATATGATTTTATGAGTGGAAATGACATGAGTCATGACTACCTTCTTTGCTGCTGCGTTCTAAGGACTATGAGATCTCTCCATCTGATTCACAGCTAAAAAACTTGTACATGTGTTATCTCCCCCATTAGAATATGAGCTCCTTGAGAGCAGAGACTTTTATTTTTCTGTTTCTATACCCAGTGTTTAGCACAGCTTTTTGCACATAGTAAGCACTTAATGAAAGCTTTTTCATTCATTCAATGATTAATCCATTCTTGAAATGATCATCTAATCTTCAGCATCTTTTTTTTTTTAAACCACATAATCTCTAGCCCAGAAGCCCAGCTTTGGGTTCACATAGATTGTGCCTAATCCTAGGGAGCTGCCCACAAATCATCTTTTTGGTTCATGTTCTAACCCTAAGTTTTCCTGGGAACCTATTAATATGACTAATTCCTCCCACCCCCCCAGGGTCTTTCCTAGGAATGAACACAGGAACATAGTTTGTATCTGGGTTTCTATAGATGTCACTATGAAGGACTCTTAGGAAAGCAATACAATAATACATATTGGCTATAAGACCAGCTTTATTTTACCCCTCAGGGAAAAAAAATGTAGAAAATACATAGGACTCAGAGGAGTATAAAAATAGTCAAGGAACCATTTTACTTCCCTCTCTACTTACCCCCAGGGAGACATATATAGTCCTTCAAACTTATAATGCCATAATGTTACTTTGTGGTAGATACTTCTCTGTCAGAGAAATCATTTGTGGTTAATCTGATGACTTCCCTCATCCTCTGGTGAACTCACTCTCTTAATGACCTATACCATCCTCAAAAGCTATGATGTTAAACTTGAAGTCTTGAACTTTGAAGAAAAGAAATTTTGCGTTTGGGGTTACTAGATCATCAAACCCTTTTCCCTTGAGATCTATATATAGTCCACAAAATTCACAGTCATAGTGGAAGGCAATATCTTGGTCTGTTCTTCAACATCATGGCCTCTTTGCAACTTCTTGAGCTCTGGGGTGTTAAGGCTAAAATTCTAGCTAGACTGTCTAAAATCTAATAAGTGGTCGCCAATAAATTATAAGCTTTAGCAAGAGTTAGACTTTTAAGCATTTATTAAGGAGAATAAGGATTTGGTAAAGAGAGAGAGAGAAAGGCCCACATTCATCTATCTATTAAAGGGAGAGCACATTTCTTCCTCCCTTCTCCACCAGCGTCCTCAGGAAAGAGAGACAGAGTGCTGCCTCCCCCCTCCTCCTCCCACAAGCAAATGGTCACTTCCTGACACCAAAGAAAAGACGCATGGTCTTGCCCTCAAAGACCTTCCTTTTATGGCGGAGCTTCTCTACAGTAAGTCTCCAGCAGGTGGCATCATTCCAGTTGTTACAGAGGCCATGTGCTTAGTCTGGATCTAGGAATTCACAATTGTCCCATAAAATTCCCACCTTTTACCTCTCACCTAGGGCTATCTATGCCTTTCCTCCTCCTGGAAACTACTTGACTTCCTTGACATTGTGTCTACATAGACACAATC
Source organism: Dromiciops gliroides (assembly GCF_019393635.1). NCBI lineage: Eukaryota > Metazoa > Chordata > Mammalia > Microbiotheria > Microbiotheriidae > Dromiciops > Dromiciops gliroides. The sequence continues at coordinate 346,211,449 of NC_057864.1, read as the reverse complement.
TCTAGGGCTGTTTCCAATACTGTATCTACATGCCTGAGAGTTCTGGGGCTGAGTTCTACCACTGTCTCTCTGCAGGTATTATTTCTGAGGGATTGGGTGTGCAATATTCATTGCTACATCCAACCCACTAGGGACTCTATCCTCTTCCCTGGAAGTGTATTCTTAGCCCAACTCTAAGCTAATTCTTTAATCACCCAGATAGGGGTGTTGCTAAAGTCCATGGGCACTACTCAATTATGAATGACAATGACTCAGTCAAATGGTTTTTAAAAGCTAAAACTCAAAAAGTTATTCTCAACGTGGTATTTTTAATAATATTCATAAAAAACCTGATCCAATTTTTCTGGACAGCAATTTGGAACTATGCCCAAAGGACAATCAAACTGTGAATTTCCTTTGATCCAATTATACCACTACTAGGTATATCTCCCAAAGAGATCATAAAAAGGGGGAAAGGATCTACATCTACAAAAAAAAAAAATTAATAGCAACTTCTTTTTGTGGTGGTAAAGAATTGGAAATTGAGGGAAAGCCCATCATTTGGGGAATAGCTGAACAAGTTGTGGTACATGAATATAATGGAATACTATTGTGTCATAAGGAATGATAAGCAGGATGTCTTCGGAAAAAACCTGGAAAGACTTACATGAACTTATGCTAAGTGAAGTGAGCAGAAGCAGGAGAACATTATAGATAGTAATAGCAACATTGTGCAACAATCAACTATGATAGACTTAACTCTTCTCAGAAATACGATCCAAGAAAATTTCAAAAGACTCATGATAGAAAATGCTATCCACACCCAGAGAAAGAACTGTAGAGTATGAATCCTGATCGAAGTACACTATTTTCCCTTTTGTATGTGTGTGCTTTTCCTTTTGTTTTATTCCTTCTTTCACAAGACTAATGTGGGAATATCTTTAACATGATTGCAAATGTATAACCTGTAAAAGATTGTTTGCCATTTTGGGGAGGGGGAGAGAGGAGGAGAGGGAAAGAAAAATGTGGAACTCAAAATTATATAATAAATGAATGTTGAAAACTATCTTTACATGTAATTGGAAAAAATAAAATACTATTTACAAAATAAATAAAATGCCCATAAATTTCATAGTAAAATACCTTTAATGACAGAACAAAAGCTTAATCCTTTAACTTTATCATATTGACCAGGATACTAATTTAGATGCCATCAAGACCTCATCAATCATTATCAATGCATATTTTTGTACTCTGTATAAGACTATGTCTTCATTTCATTCCTGGTCAGACACTATATTCATATTTGATGAAATTGTATTCTAAAATATAGTAAATACTTCCCAAAATTCCCAAATATTATACAGACAATACAATTTTTTGCTGATTTAGGAGGGAGGAGAGTTACTATCGACTTTTCTTTTTTTGAATACATATTTATTTTTAATTTATGGAATAAAACAAGTATTTTCATAATAGTACAATTAATAATGATTGTACATAAATCTGTAAATCTACTATGCACAACTTATTATATCTTTCAAATATACAATAAAGTTATCATATAAATGTTTTCGTCCCTCCCCCCAACCCCAGAGATGACTACCATTAGACACAAATAGGTGTGTATATAAAATTATTCCATGCATACTTCTATTTATCAGTTCTCTCTCTGGAGGCAGATAGCACCTTTCTTTGTATGCCCTCTATAGTTAATTTGGGTATAATGGACAAAATAATTCATTCACTCAAAGTCATTCTTAAAACAATATTGCTCTTACTGTATGCAGTGTTCTCTTGGTTCTGCTCATTTTGCTCTTCATTATTTTGTGCAAGTTTTTGCATGTTATTCTAAGATCATTGAGCTCATCATTTCTTACAGCACACTAGTATTCCATCACAATTGTATACCACAACTTGTTTAGCCATTCCCCAATTGAATTCCCATTCCCATTCAAAGTTAGAATTGTTCTTTGTGAATTTCCCTCCATCTTATTTTTAATCATTATTATCATTCTCAGCTTCTCTTTTCACCCTGTCCCTAACTTTATCTTCTCCCCTTATCCTCTTATTCCTTATTTTACCCTCCTCTCTAAAAGCTTTAACCCACCCTCCTAACCTTAAATAATATACCCTTCTAAAAGTCTCTCCTTCACACTATCCCCCAGTTTTGTTTGTTTGTTTTGTTTTTTTTTGGTTTTTTTTAGTGAGGCAAGTGAGGTTAAGTGACCTGTCCAGGGTCACACAGCTAGTAAGTGTTAAGTGTCTGAGGCCCTATTTGAACTCAGGTACTCCTGACTCCAGGGCCGGTGCTCTATCCGCTATGCCCCCTAGCTGCCCCTATCCCCCAGTTTTTACACTTCCCTAGAAGTTCAGAAGAATTCTAAACTTCTTCCCATATATACATTGTTTCCTCTTCAACCTAGATGAGGGTAAGTTTCCAATGTTAGCAGCCCTCCATGCCCACCTGCTTCCTCTTTACTTTACTTTTGTTATTTATGGGATTTTTTCAACTTTACTTTTCTAAGAAAACTATGTCTTAGTGGACTGTGGAATTATTTGGTGCTATGCTAAATGTTGGAGCAGCTAGTAGAGCAGCAAATAAAATGCTAGACCTGGAGTCAAGAAGACCTGAGTTCAAAACCAGTCTCAGACATTTACCAGTCATGTGACCCTGTACAAGTGACTTAGCTCTGTTTGACTCAGTTTCCTCATCTGTAAAATGATCTGGAGAAGGTCACAAAGAGCTGGACACAACTGAATAACAACAATTCTAAATGTCCACATACTACTATGGCTTTGAGTTCTTACGACTTCATTTTTCAGTCATTTTCCTTTGTTTTGGCCTGCCTCCTTATTTTGCTTCCTGTCTATATCAACCCTTCTCCTAATTTTTAACTTGTTGCCTCTGGATACTACATAATCAATCTTGTAGAACGATGTACAGAGTAAGAATGAATAGTCTTGACAGCAAGGGCAAAGTAGCAGGTAGAAGTACAATGAGTTCCCCCTCCTAAACTCCTCCAAACAGATCTAGAAAATGCAAATTCTGATAGAGGAATTCAAGAAAAAAATCACGATGAGTCATTTTTCCAATGAGGTCGGCATAGAGAGATAGACAGAGAGGTATGTGATTTGGGGTGGGAAGTGGGAGGAGGGGAGAAATGTTATTTTTATTTGTCCATTGTTCTCAGAGGACCCTAACACCTCAGGTGATATCATGACTTGCAGTGAATTGCATTTAAGTGATGGAAGGCTGGGGAAGGTCACCAGTCTCATTCTCTCCTCCAGAGTCATCTGGGTTCAGTGGCAAGATATCAGAATGACTGGAGATGGCCCCAGACATTTAAGGCAATTGGGGTTAAATGACTTATCCAGGGTCACCACAGCTACTAAGTCTGAAGTGAGATTTGAACTCAGGTCCTCCCAACTTTAGGGCCAGTGTTCTAACCACCGTGCTACCTAGGTGCCCTGGGGAAGGAGGTAAAAGAAGTAGGAAGGATCTAAGCAGAAGTGCATAATGAGGAACATTTCAGATTACAGGTACTACGTGCAAGTGTAAGAAGAGGTCCCAGATCCATACTGGGAACAACTTCATTCAGAGCAGGAAGATATATACCAATGGACAGCTTTGCCTCCCTCTAATCAGGTCTGGGTAACAGATTCAGGATGGACTGATAAAAGGACCTGCACCCAGGAATAGCATTACAAGATAAAGAGTGGTTATGAGCATTAGCCGGTATACCAAGCAAGTTCAGAAGCAAGGCAGCAACAGTGTGATTCAAAGTTCCAGTTTCTAACCCAGCCTGAAAATCCCAGGCCAAAGAAAGGCCTACAGTTCCATCACTGAACCAACAGAGTATTCAAGTAGATTGAAAATGACTGATCTAGCAGCAGTGTGTTGTTTTCCAAAGCATTCAAGGTTAAAGAAAAATACTTCAAACAACCAGAAAGAATGAATGTGAGTACCAATGACTCATAGTCAGGATTAGACATGATTTAATAGCTATCTATCAAAGAAAGGAGAGTTTAGAATATGATATTTCATAAGGCAAAGATCAATAATAACTTATCCAGAAAACCTGAGTATAATCCTATGGGGGGAAAGTGGATCAAGGATCAAGGACTGTAGGACAGGCTAGCATCATGGCAGCCTCACTTTATGGATTAAAGAAATCATCATCCTTTATTTAGATCTGTAGCCAAAGGGGGGGGGAGGCAGTTCTCTTTGTCCTTCCTCCTCATGCTTAATCAATATTATGTTGTTTTCACACATTTCTTTAAGGTGTGTTTTATGCTGATTTTACCTTTTCTCTGCATAAAAATATATGGTTGCCTATGAAAAAAAATAAGGAACTTCCAAGCATTCCTGATGAAAATACCAGGAAAATGTTGTGACTTTGAAGTTCATACAAAAGAGTTAAGGGAAACATAAACAGTAAACACAAATGAACATTGAGAAAGGACTAAACAAAGATAAACTGATGACATTCTAACATGGAGAGATGATACATGTGTTCACTCTGAACCTTATCATGATCTGATATAATCGAGGGAGGCTAATTAGAAGGCCTGGAAGTGGTTCTGTTATGTTTTCATAATCTTAAAATAAGTATGGAAATGCAGACAAAGAGTAATACATTAGAAAGGAGTAGGGAAAGAAAGGTTAGGGAAAATTATCTCACATAATTGGGATGCACAAGTAGCAATCTATACAAACAAGGAGGAGGGACTAGGTGGATCAACTGACATTTGAACCTCATTCCCAATTTAATTGGTCAAAGGAGGGAAGAATATAATACACATTCATTTGGACATAGAAATACATTTCACTCAATAGGAAAATAGAAGGGAAAGGATAAAGGGAGAAGGAGAAATTGGAATCTTTTATGAGTTCAAGTCACCTAGCCCAGGTAAGTTAAATTTCCAAAGATTGGAAGAACTAATGAATGGGATATTTGTTAAAGCACAATCAGAGGGGCAGCTAGGTGGCACAGTGGATAGAGCACCGGCCCTGGAGTCAGGAGGACCTGAGTTCAAATCCGGCCTCAGACACTTAACACTTTCTAGCTATGTGACAACCCCAATTGTCTCACCAAAAAAAAAAAAAAAAAAAGCACAATCAGAGATGTTTGAAAATGTGTGGGGAACAAGAGAAATACCACAGAACTGACAAAGGCTCTTATTCCCCACCCCACCAAGAAAAAGGGAAGAAAATGAAATTTTCAAACTATAGGCCAGTGAGCTTGACTTCAATTCCTAGTAAAATTTTAGAGTGTTGCACAGGAAGCACATGTAAGGAGGGTCAGTTCATAACTTTAATAGTACAGGCCTTCAGGGCTACAACTATCCTCATATGACTCCTAGGGAACCTAGTCTAAAAGTCTTTGTCAGATGCTCTTCCATTTGTATGCTACCAGATACTGTTCCAATTGGTCTTAATTCAGTGTTTGCTCTAGTCCCCATTGTCTCCAGCTTGAGTATCAACTGACATAATAAGCCTAGGGTACAGTTGTAGAATTTTTGAAAGAACCAGAGCCTATGCCCTAAGAACAATGTTTGTCTTTCCTTGTCTCATGAGCCAGATCCTTAATCTGAAGAATTCTAGCCAACTCAGCCCTATATCTTCATGAGCTTAATGATCATATAATCATGATCAATAGTATCATCTCCTTTTCCTTTACTTTCCCTATTCCCCATTTACCCACAATCAGTGAGAAAGGCAATTGTCTTTACCAGTCTTCAAATTTACAAATCCTGGCCTTTTGATATGTAAATGGATCAAGAATCAATACCCTAAGTCCTTTACAAAAATGAGAGCAAGCCATTCAAGGTGACTAGGAAAGGTCTGAATTTTACTCAAGAAAATAATCATGATCCATTATTATCAAACTCCTCAGCCTGGCATTCAAAGCCATCTACAATCTGGCCAGTCCTTTACCCTTATAGCTTTATTTCTCAAATTGCTTTCCAGAATAATTAGACTGCTCTATGATATCCAAATAAACCATTTGCTTTCTTTTTTCTATATAATGCTTTTGTTTCTGCTATTCTGATGTCTTGCTTTTCACAGTCCTTTTTCTTATTCATATGTCTGTAGCCTCTGACAGTTTTGAGCACCATATTATCCTATATATGCCTCCAACCTCAGCTTTTTGACTACTTTCTTCTAGGTCCCCTCAGACCTGACTTCTCCTTCTAAGTATCCTTTCTCATAATGTTATAGATGTCTTGCTAATTACTCTGCATGTCCAAAGTATCTCTATCTTGGACCCTCTTCACTTTTCTTTTTATACTCATTTAATTAACTCCCATTTATTCAATTATTATATCTTTGTGTTGTTATTTTTGTTCGGTTGTTTTAGTTGTGTCTGACTCTTCATGAGCCCATTTAAGGGTTTTCTTGGCAGAGATACTGAAGTGACTTGCCATTTTCTTCTCCAGCTCATTTTTATGGATGAGAAAAATGAGGACAACAGGGTTATGTGACTTGCCCAGGGTCACACAGCTAGTAAGTATCTGAAGCCAGATTTTAATTTAGGTCTTCCTGACTCTAGGTCCAGCACTCTATCCACTCCACTATCTAGCTGCCCTTATTATTTTTATGTAGATGACTCCAAAATTGTTAATCAAGTACTGGTCTAACCACCTTCAGGACCGTCAGGTTACCCCACAACATTGAAGTGTTTTCTCAAATGCTTTTTGTTCAAGCATTCATTCTAGCGTATTCTCTCCAATATCAACTGCTAACAATAGCCCAATTTTACTTAACCAATTAACATCAAATAGCTTTTACAAAGGGAAAAAACAAGAAGGTTACAAACATTTCCCCCTAGCATTTGGAGGCATACTCTACCCTATACCATCTCAGTCTTTAGGTAGAATGGGCATAAAATTAAAACTGCTATGTACATGTTACTGTGACCAAGTTCACTTGCAAATTCAGTATAACAGTGTGGTGTCCATACTGCCTCAGCTACTGTTGGTCTTAAATGCTGCTCCTTAGGGCTGTACTGGTTCCTTGGCTTAAAATAAACTCTGATCTTGACTTCTATCACTGGAACTGTGGTGACTTGCTCTTCCAACTTTTAGAAGCTTATAAGAGCAAATCTATATCGAATATTCCACCTGAAAACAGGAAAAAATAGTTTAATGTAAAGAGGCAAAAAAACCCCAACCCAACAGAGGCACATATACATGGCCATGCATGGTCTTAAATGAATAGATTAAGACTCAAAGCTTCTCTCTCCCCACTTAGAGGCTTACAGAACATGTCTTCCCTCAATCCCAGCCAAGCAAGAAAGATTTTAAAAACAAAACAAACAAAAAAGTCTTCATCAGTTAGTGCCTTTTGAATATGTTCTCAGTTTCAGTTCAGTGGTTCCTCTTCTTAACATGATAAGCATACCAGAAGCAATGGAAATTAATTCAATCAAGCATGATGTGAATGCACATAAAAGCTGAGATTGGCCAGAACCGCCCCCCTACACACACACACACACACACACACACACACACACCACATATGTTTATACTCACGTAAGTATATATAGTCTCTCTCAATGGAATATAAATTCCTTAAGAATAGAGTATTTATCAGTCTTTCCTTTTTATATCCATCAGTTAGTACAGAAATTAACACATAATAAATATTAATAACTTGTTAGCAATTGATTGACTTGATAATAGGACAGTCAGGAAAGACAGTTATCTCTGAAGCCAAGGGAAAAGAATATATACAGTGTAGTGGAGTGATTGATCAACATTGTAAAATACTGCAAAAAAAATTCAATTAGAATAAAGATTGGAAAAGAGGTCACTGAATTTTATGATTAGAAAATCTTTGAAAAGATAAAGTATCAGGGGAAAACTATTCAAATTTACCCCACAACTTCTCCATAAAGATCTAGAAAATGCTCCAGACCAAGTTCTAATTAAGAAATTAAAGAAAAAAATCATAGTGATCCATTTTTCTGGTGCAAGTGAGTCAAGAGAAGAGAGAGGCAGTCATTAGTGGACACTGGGGATGGTTTGTAGCCATGAATAGATTTGTTGAGTATTCCAGTACAGTTAGAGGCTTGGGGGAGTGCAAGAAAAGGTTTCAAATCTAGCACAGAGGGGCACAAACTTGTTCAGGTTCTATGAATAAGTGCCAACTGGTATCTCTGTTGCTCATTCCCCAGTTGTAGGTCACAGATCCAGGGTAATCTAAAGAGGAGAACTGCACTGAAAGGTAGCATTCTAGGGTAAGGGGTGATCACAGGCCCTAGTCTATGCAACAGTCAAGGAGCAAATTTAGAAGCAAGAAGCAACTATGTGGTTCTGATCTCAAAAGTGGAGCCTCAGGAGACCATAGGGAGGTCCAATTTTCAACTCACAACCTATTCTGAAGCCTGCAACAGAAAAAACAGTATTAGAAAGGGAGACCAAAAAGAGCCTGCAGTCCTGTCACTCTGAACCTTCAGAGATTTCTTGCTGGTTGATAGTCATTGATAGTGGTTGACAGTGGCAGTGCTTTAATAGAACTCTAAATAAGGAAAAGAAGACATTTATTTTGTTCAGACCCAAACCTAGGTCAGAAACTTTCAGATCTCAGTCCAAGAGGATACTGGAAAACTTTGCTCTAAATCAAACTATTTTAGGAGCATTGAAAGCTTTCATGTTCACTGCCTCAGCTGTCCTAAAAATCTTGGAATAACACCCAGAAACAGCTGAAACCTAATGGACATAAGTTCAGCCCAAACATTCCCTCTATTGGTACTCAGAGCCTGGATCTAAAAAAGTCCAAAGTCAGAAATTTTTCTGGAAGAATGAGCAAACAACAACAAAAAAATACCCCACCATAAAAGCTGGGACAGGGATGCTCAAGACACAAACCCAAAAGAAGAAAATTATTCCAAAATATCTACAAAGCCTCAAGGAAAAATACAATGACACTGATAATCAGAATGGACCAAAAAGAAAATAATGTCTCAATGAGACAGTAAGAAATACTAAAAGCAAAATCAGAAGGTTGAAAACTAGAAGAAAATGTAAAGTAGATCACAATAAATACAACTGATCTGAAAACAGATTGAGGATAAAAATTTAAGAATCATTGGATTTCCTAAAAGCCATTGTGAGGACCAAATCTAATATATGGAAAGTTAAGTGGGTGACTCACCAAACTATTGGGGTCCCGGAAATAATGAGGGACCTCTAGGTTCAAAGCTCCCTCCCCTCCAAACTGCCCTTTTAGCTATTTCTCCCAGGCCAATAAGAAAGGAGCCTTATAGCTTCTTTTCCACAAAAGGATCAGATTTTATTACTTGGGAACTAATTAAACAACAAAGGTGAAATTAATAAAAATCAAAGATAAGAAAGTAGGGGAAAAGAAATACAGATAAATTCTCCTAGCTCTAACCTAAGTCTATACAATCCCCAGCTCATTTCCAATTAAGCTAATTCAAAGAAATTTGTGTTCACTCACCACACCTGGGATGTCTGCAGTTGCTCACACCACCAGAAAGGCAGAAGAGAGGGAGAACTAGTGTTCAGGAAGTGCCTCAGCCTCCCCTCAGGGAGCATTCAATCTTCCTCCCCCAAAAGGGGAGGTCCTTCAAAAACTGCCAGTGAAGAGGTTTCTCCTTCTGACCTCAGTAGCATACATAACTTCAGGGTGGGCCAGGTGTGGCCCCTCCCCAATGAGTTAGCTAAAACTCCAATAATTTTTACCACACCATGATCAAAAAAGAGATTAAACAACATACTTCAATAAATCATAAAAGTAAATTGTGAAGATCTCTCAAAACCAAAGAGCTAGTAAAAGAGAAAAAATTTCCTGGTCATTTCATGAAAGAAATTACAAAATTAAAACATCCAAGAACATTATATCCATTAAATCCAGAACTTTAAAATCAAATATATATGGGTTTATGTATATATGTTATATATGTATGTGAATGTGTATATATACATATATATAGTTATAGATGTAAATATATTTCAAATAGTCAGAAAGAAGGAAATGACATGTCAAGGAGTCAAAGGCATGATTTAGCAATCACCAGTTAACAAACATTTATTAAGTGCCTAACATGTGATAGACACTATGGTTAAGCACTGTGGCTATAAAGAGAGACAAAACATAGCCCCTGCTCAAAAGGAGCTCATTGTCTAATCTGGGAGACAACATGCAAACAACTATGTACAATCAAGTTTTATACAATATAAATAATCAACAAAGGGAGGGCAAAATGATCACCAGAAGAAGGGTATTATAATTAAGGGTGATTGGAAAAGCCTTCTTGAAGAAGATAGGATTTTAGTTAGGACTCAAAAGAAGCTTGGTAAGTCACTATAAAGGAATGGAGAGGTTAGAATATGGGGTTTTTGTTTTGTTTTTGTTTTGTTTTTTGGGTGAGGCAATTGGGGTTAAGTGACTTCCCCAAGGTCACACAGCTAATAAGTGTCAAGTATCAGAGGCCATATTTGAACTCAGGTTCTCCTGACTCCAGGGCTGATGCTCTACCCATTGTACCACCTAGCTGCCCCAAGGTTAGAATATGTTATTCCAAAAGACTAATGATATAGGCTTAAAACCAAGAATAACTTACCCAGTGAAACGGAATATAATAATCATTTAGGAGTGAGAAAATTGATCTTTAATAAAATAGTTATTTTTTTCTTAACATTCCTGAAGAAAAGAACAGAACAGCATAGAAACTTTGAAATGCAAGCACAAAAGTCAAAAGAAACAAAAAGATAACCATGAGTTTAACTTTTAATCATAGGAAAATTAATAAGGATAAGGAGTTCACCCTATAAAAGAGAGGAATGCTACATGTGTTCTCTCTTAATCATATCCTCACAGGTCATAGAGTAGCCTAAGAGTCATTCTTTTATGTTTTGATTATCTTAAAAGGGAAATGTAAAGGGAGGGAAAGAGAAATACATTGAGGGGAGAGAAGAAGGGAGAGGAAGAATCAGAAAATTATTTCACATATTGAGGGTTCTCTAGTAGAAATCTATTCAAATAAGGATGGGGAAGTGGGGGGAACAAATGAAATAAATCTAGTCTCATCTGAATTGGTCAAAAGAAGGAAGCATATAAATACATAGAGTTGGGTACTGAAATAAATTTTATTCAACAGATAAATGAGAAGGAAGGGGGAAAGGGAGAAAAAGAAATGAGATTAAGAATATATTAAGGAAGGGGATATCAAAACTAGCTGTAAGGATGTACAAAAATATTTATAAGAGTTCTTTTTGCAATGTTAAATTGGTTACTGAGGGCTATCCATTGATTGAGGATTGGCTGAACAAGTTATGGTACATAAATGTGATGTAATATTACTGTGCCATAAGAAATGATGAAGAGGATAGTTTGGGAGAAAGTCAGGGAGACATATAAAATTATGAAGAATGAAAAATGAAGCAGGCAAAACCAAGATAAAAATTTATATAATGACAATGATATTTATAAAGACTAAAAACTTTGAGAGTTAGGATTTCTGATTGACACAATGACCAGCTATGATTCCAGAAAACTCATGACAAATCATGCTTCTGTTCACCTGATAATAGAGATGATAGACTCAGAGTGCAGATTTAGACATATCCTTTAAATATAGCCAAGGTTAAAATTTGTTGTGCTTGACTATAATTTCCTGTTACAGGGAATTTTCTTTCTTTTTCATTTGGAGCAGAAAGAAGCAGGAGGGAAAAGAGGTGGATTTTTTATTAAAAATTAATTTTTAAAATATCATTGATCTCTTGAAAAATTAGTTTATACTGATGGAGGAAGGAGTAAGATCTCAAAGATTTAAGAATTTGGATGCAGAAGTGATGATTTGAGTTGTAGTATGGGTTGTAGTATTTAGTTGTAGTATTTCATGAGATTTCACAGTGAAAGGGAGAAAAGAAAAGGGATTATAACTATGAGTTAGAAGGATCAATGAATGCTGCTTATTTTCATGCTGTCTCCTCTGTAGCAAACAACTCTCTAGCTCCCACACTAGATTGCTCCTAATTGGTTGAGTTCTCCATTAGTTTACCAGTTCCAGACCTACCATGCCACCTAATGCTCTCTAGCCATCTTCATGCAATTTCTTACCTCATCATCCACTACCCACCTCTTGCTCTTAAAACATTAAACCATGCCTGAGTAAAGCATATTCAGCCAATTGCCCTATGATTGCATTTGCTATCTGTGATAAAATAATGGGATTTAGCAGATACTCAAAGGCCCACCTGGAGATTAATCTAAACTGATTGAATCAAGTGAGAGTGATTGACTGCTGATTAGCCTACTTCAAGTTAACTAGATTGTAATCACACCTGGCTAGCCCTTAAGAAGGTATTGTTCTCAGAAGACTCTGAATTTAACTTGGGACCACCTTCAAGTCCAGTGACCAATGGATTTGGATGATGCTAACCAATCCAGCTTGAAGCAATGTATAAGGACCACCCATGCTCTGGACCTATCCAAAATTCCCATACTCAGTTTGCTGGGAGTTCATGATTGAAGCAGGCTCATGTCAGAGGACTTGAGGAAGAACCAAACCAGGCTGGAACTCTAGGCTAGATAGGCCTTTTCTTAACTTTCTGAACTCCACATGAATACCTGGTATGCTTTAATAAATGCTTAATGCCCAAATACTGGTGCTAAAGCTTCTAATTTAAGGTGACTACACATTTAGATTTTAAACATCACATATCCCAGTGACTCCAGAGACTAAATCACCCTTCCCTGGCCACCCTGCTATTATACATGTTATCCTTTATTAAAATACACTCTCCTTGAAGTCAAGGACTGGCTTGATTTTTGATATTTGTATCCTTAGTGTTTAGTATAGTAATTGACAAATAAATCTATTCATTCACATTCATTTGTCCATGTATTATCTCTTTTGTAAAAAAAAAATTATTTTCAAAATTATTTTCATTTTAAATTTTGAATTTAAAATTCTTTCCCTCCTGCCCCTTCCCTACCCACTGATAAGGTCACCAAAATGATATTCATTATATATGTAAAATCATGCAAAACATATTTCCATATTAGTCATATAAGAGGAAGGAAAGAAGGAAGGGAGGGAGGAAGGAAGGGAAGGAGAGAGAGAGAGAGAGCGAGCAAGAGAGAGAGAGAGGAAGGGAGAGAGAGAAAAAAAAGAAAAGAAAGAAAGAAAGAAAGAAAGAAAGAAAGAAAGAAAGAAAGAAAGAAAGAAAGAAAGAAAGAAAGAAAGAAAGAAAGAAAGAAAGAAAGAAAGAAAGAAAGAAAGAAAGAAAGAAAGAAAGAGAAAGAAAGAGAGAGAGAAGGAAAGAAAGAAAGAAAAAAGAAAGAAGAAAAGAAAGAAATAATACTACATTCAGAGTTCATCAGTTCTCTCTCTGGAGGTGGGTAGCATTGTTTCATCATGAGTTTCTTATTGTATTGATTAGTGTTGCCAAGTCTTTCAGTTGTTCATAATTACAACATTGTTGTTACTGTGCACAATGATCTCCTGGTTCTTCTTGCTTCACTTTCCATCAGTTCATAAAGCTCTTGCTTTTTTTTCTGAAACCAGACCTTGTAATTTCTTATAGTCCAACAATACTCACATAAGAATACAATCATATATTACAACTTGTTCAGCCATTTCCCAATTTATGAGCATTCCTTCAATTTCTAATTGTCACCACAAAAAAAGTTGTGATAAATATTTTGTATATTTAGGTCCTTTTTAATTTTTCTTTTATCTCTTTGGGGTATAGACTCAGTAGTGGTATTGCTGGTTCAAAGGTTATGCAAAGTTTGATAGCCCTTTAGGCATAGTTCCAAATTGTTTTACAGAATGGTTAGATCAATCAACCAAGAGTTTATTGGTATACCCATTTTTCCTTATCCCCTCCAGCATTTATCAATTCTGATAGGTGTAAGGTGGGACCTTAGATCTTTGCATCAATGTGCATTTCCCTAATCAATGGTGATTTAGAGCATTTTAAATAACTATAGATAGTTTTGATTTCTTCTGAAAACTACCTGTTCAAATGTTTTGACTATCAATTCTGTAATGGCTTTTTATTTTAATAAATTTGACACAGTTGCATATGTATGTATATATACATGTATGTGTATATATGCACACATTCATACATATGTACATGTATTTATGTGTGTATGTATATATATATATACACCTATATATGTATTGTGTATCTCTATATCTGTCTATGTCTATATCTATATCTTTATCTATGTCCATGTCCATATCTGTCTGTCTCTCTGTCTGTATCTATGTATCTATATATCTATCTATCTGAAAATGAGGCCTTTCTCAGAGAAACTTGCTGTAAAAATGTTTGCAATTACTTCATTTTCTATTGTATCTTTTAGAGAAATGTAGTTTTCCTTATTATTTCTTTTAATTAGGTCTAATTTTGTGTGTTCTTTGGCTTAAATCATGATTGCTACCCCTGTACTTTTTACTTTAGCTGATGCATAATAAATTCTACTCCAGCCCTTTATTTGAATTCTGTGTATGTTTTTCCGTTTCAAGTGTGTCTCTTTTAAACAACAAATTGTTGAGTCTTATGTTTGTCAAATTTCCTATGCAACTCTGTTCTTTTCATCAGGAATGCTTGAAAGTCCTCTGTTTCATTAAATATCCATTTTTCCCCCTATAGAATTTTACTTAGTTTTTCTGGGTAGGTTATTCTTGGTTTTAATCCTAGCTCCTTTGCCCTTCAGAATATGATATTGCAAGCCCTCCACTCCTTTAATTTAGAAACTACTAAATCTCATGTTATACTTACTCTGGTACCATAATATTTGAATAGTTTCTGGGTGCTTGCAATATTTTCTCCTTCACCAGGAAGTTCTGGAATTTGGCTAATATTCCTGGGAGTTTTCATTTGGGGATCTCTTTCAGGAGTTGACTGATGGATTCTGTCAATTTCTATTTTACCTTCTAGATCTAAGATTTTGGTGCAGTCTTCCTTCATCATTTTTTGAAATATGATAAGTAGGATATTTTTATCATGGCTTTCAATAATTCTAAAATTATCTCTCTTTGATCTATTTTCCAGGTCAGTTGTTTTTACAATAAGACATTTTACATTTTCTTCTATGTATTCACTCTTTTAACTTTGTTTTATTGTTTCTTGATGTCTCATGGAGTTATCAGCTTCCACTTGCCCAATTCTAATTTCAAAGAAATTCTTTTTTACAGTGAATGTTTGTGCCTCCTTTTGCATTTAGCCTTCTGTTTAAGGGGTTCTTTTGTTTAGTGAATTTTGTCCCTCTTTTGTCTTTAAACCAATTATTTTTAAACAGTTTTCTTCAGTATTTTGTGTGTCTCTTTTACCAAGCTATTAATTCTCTTTTAATATTTTTCTTGCATCACTTTCATTTCTTTACCCAATTTTCCTCTAGCACTCTCATCTCTTTAACTCTTCCAGGGCTTTTTGTTGGGCTTAAATCCAGTTAGTTTTTTCTTTGAGGTTTTGCTTGTAGCTATTTTCACATTGTTCTCTTCTTCTAAGTTTATTGGTCTTCCCTGTCACTATAGTAACTTTTTATGGTCAAGTTCTATTTTTTGTTGTTTGCTCATTGTTTCCAGTCTATTTCTTCACTTTGAACTTTATGTTAAAGTCGGACTTTGCTCACATGATGGTTCCCTGGAATCTCTTTCTGACCAGTTGTCAGCCTCCCCTTCCCCTCCCCCCCACCCCATTCTCTAGGTTTAGAGCTTTCAAAGCTACTGCTGCCACTGTTGCAGCTGCTTCCACAATCCACTTCTAGTGATGCCATGGTGTTCTAGGTCAGCCTCCTACCCTGCTATCAAAGACTTCTGCTAACCTCTTAAATTTTCTTAGGCTGGAAAAATGCTTTGCTCTGACCTTTCATTGGCTCTGAGACTCCAAAATTTGATTTTAAAGTTGTTTGGAGGGGAATTTTGGAAAAGTTCAGCTGGATTGCTGCCTATACTCTGCTGTCTTAGAGTGTCTTGGCATGGAATGCCTCTATGCTTCTCATTAAAGTAGGAGACTAAGTCATTTTCTGCAAGTGAATTGGAAGTGGTAGATGGGGAGTGATTTTGTGGGCTTAAGAAGAACAAAAAGTTTTGGAACAAACACTGTGGAGAAGAACTTAAAAATGGAAAAAGCAGCGACAGGGTTATCATGTAGTTATGAAGAGTCACATAAGGGTTATCAATTTAGTGACTCAAGTTCGTAACCTCAGCATCTGCCCTTGACTCCTCAATCTCCCTCACCCAACATATCCAAACTATTGCCAATCTTGCCATTTGTCCTGCCACAATATTGATGCATTTAACTCCTCTCTGTTCATACAACCACCCCTTTAGTTCAGATCCCTATCACCTCTCACATAAGTTGCTGAAATTGACTCCTAATTGGTATCTCTGATTCATCTGTCCTCACTTCTTTCACTCTGTTCTCCCATTCTGTCTTCCACTCAACAACCAGTTATTTTTTCTTTAAGTTCAGATCTGGGGAAGCCACTTCTCAATTCAATAAACTGTAGTGTCTCTCTGTTGTCTCTAAGTAAAATATAAATTCTGTTTAGCTATTAAAGCTCCTCACAACATTGACTTCAACCTATCTTTCCATCCTCACTGTACATTACTTCCCCTTCCACACACTGCAGTCTAGCCAAACTGACCTCTGTGTTCCTCACAGAAAGCACTTAATCTTGTGTGTGTGTGTGTGTGTGTGTGTTTTCCCCCAACTGGCCACCAACCTCCCAATATTGTAATGTATCCTCTCTTTACCTCTTCCTTGTAGAATCCCTTTCTTTAGTGAAGTCAGAGCTCAAGTATCCAAACATTATCTTCTGCAAGATGCTTTTCCTTATTCACCTAACTGCTACTCCCCTCCTATTATAACTGCTTTGGATTTAGCTATCTTATATTTCTTTGTAGTCATTCTCTTTATATTTATTAAATATAAATATGTATCTACATACATATATGTGTGTGTACATGCACACATATATGTATGTATTTTCATTATTTTCCCATTGACTCTTGTGAATGAACCTGTGGCTATTTTCTAAATTACATTTTTTTTAAAGTAAGAATTCTTTTGACAAATTAGGTTGGCTAGTAATTTTTAATGCAAGTGAATTGGAGGTGGTAGAGGGGGAGTGATTTTGTTTTTCTTTAGCATTTATGCTGAATGTTGCTGTAATGAGATTCAGGATTCACTCTTTCTGGTCTCTACTACCCATATGTATGGAGAACAAACTTGTTAAAAATGAAACATGTAGGGGGCAGCTAGGTGGCACAGTGGATAAAGCACTGGCCCTGGATTCAGGAGGACCTGAGTTCAAATTCAGCCTCAGACACTTGACACTTACTAGCTGTGTGACCCTGGGCAAGTCACTTAATCCTCATTGCCCCGACAAAAAAAGAAAATGAAACATGTAAGGCCATCCAACATATTCTAAAATATCCCAATTCTGGGAGCTGGCAAAGAATCCTGTTCTCAAAATCATTCTATATCATTGATTGAAGGAACTGGGGACAAAAGACTGGACTGGGAGAAAGAAACATGAGAACTGTTTTTAAGTATTTGAAGAGCTATCATATTGAAGAGGGTTTACCTTATCCTGGTTGGCCCCTGTAGGCAGAGCTAGGAGCAATGGGTAGAAGATACAAAGAGGCATGTTTGGGAGTGAGATAAGGAAACATGTCTTACCAATTAGTGTATATCCAAAAGCAGAATGAATGATTTTAGAAGATTGCCTCTCACTAGAATTCTTCACACAAGGCTTAGATTTGTTACATACTTGTTGGATATGTTGTAGGGGAAATTCTTATGTGTGTATAGTTTGGACTACGTGGCCACTTTGGTACCTTCCAATGAAGGCATTCTGTAATTCTGATACTACTCCTAGGCAAAAAAAAAAAAAAAAAAAAAAAAGTGGAGCAATGCTTTGCACATACTAATTATATCACTGGACCAATGAAGCACACAGAAAGGTAATCCAGGTGGGGCTAATACAAGAATTGACACAACTATGACCATATTGCTTTTCACCAGCTACATTTCAGGGGATTCTTTTAAGTTCAGTGTGCTGAGGAAGCAGAAGCTATTGTCAATTCCTCAACAATTGAATATCCTACCAAACATCAACTTGATGAAAGGAAGGATATATAAGAAACTGGGCTCACCTTTCCATTTCTAATTTCCAGTAATCTTCCAGGCAGAAGACAGGGGAAAAAAAGAACCCAATTAAAAAATATAGATAAATAAACATACAAAATAAGATTTGGTGGTTAAAAGGACTGATAATTTACATAATGCATCTTTTATACATCATTGTTATGCTTTTGTGAACTATTTTTCCCTGAGAAAATGAACAGCAACATTTGTTGAGAAAAGACAAAATGTGTTCTTTCCTTTCTTATTACTTTTATTGTTCGAGGCTTCTTTTAAACTATAATGTGGCATTGTGTATTTGAGTTGGGGGGGAAAATCACTTGTCTTTCAAACATAAGAATGTGATTGTGTACTATTGTTGCCAACAATGAGCTAAAGAGGTTAATGGATCACATATCTGGCAAACAGCCACTGCCTCCTGCTCAATATATTAAACAATACAAATTCTGTTGTTGTGCCTGAGCTTACTATTCTGTTTGAATAGTTGGTAAATAACTTCAGTTATATTTTTTAAAGTTCTTCCAGAAACCCCAACAGCATTATTTGTCATTCACCATTGAATGGTTAATCCTAAAATCTTGGGGACTGAGAATTTAGGGGTAGACTACAAATGAGTGGGGAATGGGTGGGGTATGGCAAAGGTTGAGTGACATATTTTGGATAATACACTAAACAATTTATTCCTTTATAGAACGTTGCAGATCTTTCGTTTTCAAATTGTGTCTAGTTTCACTTGGTGTGTTACCTTGTTTTCTTGAAATTACCACTAGGGGAAAGGGGCGGGGAGGGAAGAGAGAGAATGGGTGGGAGAGGCCAGACTGCTGGACCTGCAAGTCTTTCTAGTGCTGTTCCTAAAAAGTCTCTTACAAAACCCTGATTTAACAATGCAACCCTTCCTGATGTCAAGGTCTATTCTTTACATTGTTTGACAACCCCTTTTTAAAAAAGATAAAGCAATAGAGCGATTCCCACCCTAAAGGATTCTGTTTATATTGCAATTGTACTATGGAAAGTTAACTAGAGAACATTGATACCGCATTCTGTAGCCTGCAATAGATTTGTGCGTGTTTTATTTTATTATAGTTTTAAGCAGAATCACCGCTCCCCCCTACCCCCCAAGAGACAGCTTTACAAATGATACTCTACTAATTTTGTTTTCAGAGAAACTTTGGTCAGGGGTCAGCAGTGGTGGCTATGGACTGAACAGCAGTGGTAGGAGGCGTAGGGATGGGGGAGGGAGACAAGCAATAGAAGAGTCTTCCTGGATCTGTTGGAATCATTTAAATCTGTCAACGAGTAAATTAAATAACACACCAACACATCATTTCGCTGAGGAAACAAGGTGGAGTTAAAGGAGATGAAGGGAAACGAACTGAATTGGAAATGTGAGCTAATCTCTCCCATTAGACATTTTGGAGGGGTTAGGAGAAGACAAATCCTTCCGGGTGGGGGGGGGCGCTTCCCCGCAGGGTCGGCAGTGATCGCCCCCTACATTCCAGCTGAACACGGCAGTGGAGCAGAGGACAGACCCCGGCAGCCACTGCAGCAGCCGGGAGAGCGCTCAGCATTAGCCCCTTCTCTACTACCACGGTCCGCCCCTCCTATGATGCCCTGTACTTGCAGCTTTGCTTCTAGTTTCTTTCCCCCAAAAAAGAATGAAGTGACCTCAGCTCCTCCATGATCGGGTCCCATCGGACCTCTAGCTTTCCAGGGCGGCTACTGCTCGGATTCCCGCACCTCCCCACCCCCGCCCAGTAACCTCCATGCCCCCAAAGAGCCCTGCATTGCCCTCAGGTCTCCCCACGCGTTGCTTGTCCGCCGCTCCCCGGAGCCTGGTAGGCAGCGCCCAGGGTGGAGGACGCGATGTAGCTCAGCAGCCTCAGGACCTCTGTCGCGGCTGCCGCCTCCTCCTGGTAAATTCTCCTCCTCTTTCTCCTCCTCCTCCCAGGGCCCTGCCCTCCCCCTGCAGCAAGCTGCTCTTTCTGTGTCTCCGTGTTCCTGTGCCTCTCTACTGGAGACACCTGCGCTTCCCAGCCCTTCTCCTCCTCCTGCTTCTCCTCCGCCCTTTTTTGCTTTTGCTGAGCCGCTGCCTTTGGGGGCAGAGAAGTCGGAGCAGCAGGAGGAGGGGGAAGACGAAGGGGAAGACGAGGGGGAGGGCTGGGGGCGGGGTGGGTGGGGAAAGGCCCAGGGAGGGGTGTGGACAGCAGCCACTCTGCAGCTGGCCGCCTGGGACCCTGCTTCCCTCGTGTGTCCCTCCGAGTGATGGAGGGGAAGAGACTCGCTTAGACACGCACGCAGCTGGGCGCCTCTCCGGGAGGCGGTGGTGGCGGCGGCCGCAGCTGCTCTGCTTGCAAGAGGGAGCGGGCGGCGCCTGATGCAGTTCAGCTCTGGCTGCGCCGCGGGGAGCGCCCCGTAAGCCTTGAGCTCGCTGAGTGGCTCTCGGGAGCCGGCTATAAGAGGGAAGAGAACCACCCAGAAGCCTCTTTGACTGTTGCTCTTTTTTAGAGAGGGTGGGGGCGAGCTCTGGGAGGGCGCTCCTTCAGCTGTCACTGCGGAACAGGGTCTTATCCCCTCCTAGCGCAGGGTCTGGGGACAACGCAGGGTGCATATGCGGACGGGAGGATGCGCACCTTCTCTCGCGCGCAGCCACAAGGCATTGGGAGAGCTGGGACTGGGGCTCTGGAGCCAGCCTGTGCCGTGTCCTAACCGCGAGAACGCGCCCTACTGCACCTGGCCTCTGCCTCT
Organism: Dromiciops gliroides; assembly: GCF_019393635.1. Lineage (NCBI taxonomy): Eukaryota > Metazoa > Chordata > Mammalia > Microbiotheria > Microbiotheriidae > Dromiciops > Dromiciops gliroides. Next base: position 346,190,581 of record NC_057864.1, on the reverse strand, counting down.
GGGAAGTGCAGGAAACGCGTCCTAAACTCCACTACTTCTTTTCTCCTCCCCCTCCTCCCACCTTCACGCCTCCCTCCTTCCCGCGTCCCTCCCTCTCTCCCTCCCTCCCCAATATTTCGTTGCCTGCGTGTCTCTCCCTGCTCATACATACACACATCACCACTCGGTCACTCACTCACTCGCTCAGTCTCGCGCTCTGATGAACTGAATTCCTAACCTCAGAAACAAGCCATCCAACTTAGGAGCCTGGCCACAAAAGCCACACATTTGCCCTCCACCCAGACGGCCACAGCATTAGTGAGCCCTTCGCCTGAGTGCCGGTCCGCCTGCCCGCCTCCGCCTCAGCTCTCCTCCAGCGGCAGTGGCTCAGGATGCCCGGTAAGTGAGTCAGGATGATACCACCAAGTCTCTGCCAAGCAGTAGCTAGCTAGGCTGGGTCGGCTAGTTACACCATTCACGATCGCTTTTAAATTGGGGAAAGGGACTGCAAGGATGGTGTAGTGGGCAAGAAAAATCCCAAGAGCTGAACTGGTCTTGCTGACTTTCACCGGGGCGGCTTTCCGGGGTCTGGTTTCCTGGGGACGCTACTCAGGAGAGGACTTTTAGGCAGGTTCCTCTGGGGCTCCAGTAACACAAGTGTGAGAGAAAAGGGCGTTGCGCCGGGTACAGAGGGTACTGTGGGTACGGTTTGAGGTTGTTTGGGGAGAGGTTTTCTGGGAGACTAATGGTAAAGCGTGTTACCCAAACACAGTTGAGGGGCTTAGTGCTTTGGCACTTCATTGGGTTGTGTGAGCTGAATATAATTGCAGGGGAGTTTCGACTTCTGTTCTTTAGAGATGAAGTGAATTCCCAGCGTTGGGGTAGAGGACAGGCAGAGGGCAGGAAAGGGAGGCAAGTGTCTTCACCCCATATACAAAAATCCACGTAACCAGTGCCCACCGCCCCCAGTCTGTCCTAGGGATTGAATTGCTGGTTGAAGTAATACCATTACATTTCATAGTGCTTGTGATCATGAAGGCTTTGGGGCGAGTTGATTGAAAAGAGTGCTAAGGCTCTGGCCCCTGGGGGAGTACCCTGGCTTAGGGTTTGCAGTAGGTGTAGGAAAGGGGACACCGAGGGTTGGTTGTGTTTGTTTTTACCTGAGGATTCCCCCCTGAAACTTACCAGCTTGGCGGGCAAGTGCTTCTCCATCAACTCAGGAGCCACCTGACCCTTTTCCCTACACTCTGGCTGCTCTCTCTCCAGGTCAGCCAGACACATCTGCTGTTCAATGGTGGGTGGGTGTTGCTCCACTACCCTCGCGAGCCTTTACTCACTCCCACTTTTAAACATAATAATCACAACAACAATGCCAGTTTCTCCGTAGAAAATATTGATCCCTTAAGGGGAGTTTTAATATTTGCAAAGTGCTTTAAATCAAATTACATCAAGAATACATTTAATTGCGCTGTAACTCCTCTCTGATTTATGTGAACTCTGCTGAATAAATATCAGAGGAAGGGACAAGGTGGGGGGCAGGGACTACAAGGTTGGAGTAGAGTAGGTCCCATTTTGTGAAGGTTGTCCTTTCTAAACTACTCTACTTGATTTGTTGGCAGTAATCTAAAGCTAGTGATTGCTGTTGATTCTAAAATGGTTTTGCACAGCAGTTTCTGTATTTTTTCAGAGCTTTAGGGGCATCACTGAGAAACGTTACCCAAGTTACAAATTAGTTCACATATGATTTCTTTTGAAAGGAAGAGAAGAGGGAAAGATGAAAAGAGATTACTGATGTTGGATAGCAAAAAAGTTTTCCCCTATATTGAAAAGGTCTTCAAATAGATATCAACTACCCATTTGCCAAATTGTGTTTTAGTCATCTAAATATTTCTTCCATATGACTCTCATCAAAGAAGAAAATGCCCTGAACCTACAGTGTCCTTTCCTTCAGTTGTTTCCAAGTTGCCCCATTTTTCAAATAATTATGGATTACCAGAGTAATCATCTGGTGCTTTTGGTTTATGAAGTTATAAGTTAGTTAACTATTTTAAGGTATCAGAAGATATCTCAAGAAATCTAAGTGAGTAGGATGTTGTTGGCTGAACTTTAAGGCACCTTGGTGTTGGGATCCTTAAAAGAGAAAGAAAACTCTTTACTGATAGCTTTCAAGTTACCTTTGGTCAATTTTACAGGACTCTTTTTAAATGTGTACACAAATGAAACATAATGATGCTTATTAATAATTTAAAGGAATATTATCAAATAGGCTACTAAGCAGATTTTATAGAAAATTATGAGGGTTAGAGTAAATGGAGATTCACAGCATGAGCTCAGATTACAGTTTTTTCTAGGTCAAGTATGACCTCAGTACTTAAATTTAATATTTAAAAACGGACTACCTTTGATTTCTTCAAACAGAATGATCTTTGTATAGTGTTTTGAATATGTGTGAATCTGAATCATGGTTGTTTACACGTCTACTTAGATACTTTTGAATGAACCACCTTATTGCTCCCTAAATTTTCATTCATTTGCTGATTTAAAAAAATCTACTATATACAAAGTACAATCCAGGGTGCTGTGAGGGATACATTAAAGGTTTAAAAGGAGGGAGGTCTTTTGGGTAAAACTAAATCTCTAGCCCTTTCCAAACTGAAAGATGACTGAAAATAGTTACTAAGGTTATGGTAGAAAAAATACTTTGGGGGAAAATCTTCAAATATTTGCCTTCAGATTAGACGAAGTAACTTGCACTTAGTAGGTGACTACATGCTGATTGAATGAATCCAAATCATTCATGACATCTAGTATTCAATTTTGCTTTCAATATTAAGTACATTTTATCATTCTAAACTTATTGTGCTATTTGTGATCCAGTTTCAGAAAATTTATATTCCTTCTTTAAAATTCGTGTTTGTGCTTATTTTTATGATTCAAATAACTTAGTATTTAATAATTATTTATTAATTTCTGATTTAATAATAAAGAATTTAATAGTAGTTATTTATGTACTAACAGCTTAAAGCTGGTAACCATAAGCTCCATTCTGAACTGTCACTGGACCAAATGTGTCAATTGTTCTCATTTATGAATAAATTTGTGTTCCAATTGCATTGAAAAGTGAAGCTCTCAAATTAAAAAAAACATCACTCATCTTTTCTCATCTCTCTACAACTTCAGAATGTGCATGTGTATGTAAGATTTTAAAGGTTATGCAATTATATGCTAATGAGTAATCTGCTTTAATGGGTATTGTTTAGTATTTGTTAGAGAAGGAAGAACTGCCTTATAGAAATCTAACTGAAGAATCTTTGGAGTCTTTCTCAACATCATGCCTGGCAGGGTTGGCTCTATTCTAAGAACATCATTCATGAATAAAATTATTCCTCAGGGTAACATGAAAGTAAGTAGCACCTGCAGAATAGTTTCTTAGTTATTAATATATATTGGGAACTGGAGAGGGGGAATTTGGGGGTGATGGTTTGTGGCAATTATACTTCAATTACTCCTCAGGCATAAATTATGAGTAAGGACCCTAATACTGAACCCACTGAAGTTATAACAGAGGTATGGATATACCACTGGCCTTTTTTTTCTGGTGAGAATCTTTTATTATTGGATTTCTTCACAATATTTTATTCTAGAAACTTCTAAAATTAAAATGATGAAAATTTCATTAGGGTTAGAATGGGATTTTCTTTAAACTTGTTATTGTTGGTGCTGGTGCTGTTGTTAATTTTAAGGAAAGATAAGCAGTTTCAAAGGAGAAAGCCTATAAATTAAAAGTTGTAAGAAAAGTACTCATATAAACCATGCTCATCCTAATTCACGGTTGGCTATTGAGGGAGGGGAGGGGAGGCATAAAAACTTATTTTTATTATAGGCTAATTTGTGACAAACTGGAAAACTCTAACATTGTAAATCCCAGATTATAATGCCACTACAGATGGAAAAAGTACAATCACTTTTAATCAGGCATCCAGTACACAAATCTTTGTAGGCAAATTTTGCTCACTCTTTCATTGTTACCTTGTTAGGATCTATCTATGATTATAACGATAGTTTAACCTTTAGGGCAGACACTCAATAAAAACAAGTTATTAAGAGCCACATTTGGAAATCACTGATCTAAGGACAAAGAGATTTTAGAATAGATAAAACCTATCAAAAAAGATTGTATTATAAATTGTGGGCTCCATGGTATATAAATAAGATTGCCTGGGTTTCTATATAATGTACAAGCAGAAGTTCAACAGGACAAAGGAAGTCCAAAAATCCAATTTGCAGTTTCAATTGAAGGGTTGTTTAGCAAAGTTACTGTTGTTTAACATTTGATAACTTGTGTAGATTTTTCATTACCTAGAAAAGGACTCCAAAAAAGGAAAGGGAGCAGCATAGAATGGCAGTGCTAGAAGGGGCTTTAGAGATAATCCAGTTCACAGGTGTAAAATGTAGACCTATGTGCTGCTGCAATACTCTGGAGTGCAAAGAATCAGATTAAAATGTAACTGGTAGGGACAGCTAGGTGGCGCAGTGGATAGAGCACCTGCCCTGGATTCAGGAGGACCTGAGTTCAAATCTGGCCTCAGACATTTGGCACTTACTAGCTGTGTGACCCTGGGCAAGTCACTTAACCCCAATTGCCTCATCAAAATAAAAATGTAACTGGTAAATATTTATCAAAATAAATAAGTACAATAGAACATAGATAATGTTAATATGTGGTTTTCTAAATTACTATACATCCTTCAAGGATTTTTCTGTATAGTTTAGTTTTCACCCACCCCAGTGTACATGGTGTTCCAGGAGGACTAGCACCTCTGGTATAATGGCTTGCCAAGCCCTTTTTAGGATTACTCATCCACCATTGGTGTCCACCTCTCACCTGTGGCTCCAAGAAGCTGAATAAGGTACAAGAGTGTCCACATACAGGTAAAATCATCTTGGCAAATTGACTGTCAGTCTGAGGGTAGCCAACAGAGGTTAAACTTATTGGTAAATTAGGGGGTCTATCCAAAGCATGGGAAGACTTCTGGCAGAATAAGATGTCAAGAATAATTTGTTCCCACAGCCATGGAAGCAGCTGAAACAGGCATTGTGGAGTGCTCAGAGCTTGGTTAGACACTGAAGATACCAAAGTCATTCACTATTTCCCTAGCTATCACCAATTGTTCTGACTTGTTTTGCCTCTGTGACTGGAAGGGGTAGTAAGGATGAGGACCTCTTGCAACTTTGCCTCACTTAAATCCAACACTTTACTCAATTCATAATGTCATTGGTCTTCTTTGAATATACAGAATGAACATTACTATTTGAGTTTAGCATCACTGAATACTAACCCAACCCTCTCATTGCACAAGACTGAGGTAAAGGGACTTTTGCCTGTGGCAAGTTAGTGGGAAAGCTAAAGCAGATTGAATTCAATAAATTTTTCTTGACTGCCCTTTACATATCAGACACTGTGCTGGATGCTGGGGTAATAAAGGGAAAAAAATTATAGTCCCTGTTCTCATGAAGCTTACTTTATATTGGGGAGGGAGTGGTGTTGAAGACCATCTGCACACAGATGAGATATACAAAGTTTATATAAAGTCCTTTTTTAACTGAGGAAGATTGGGAAAGGTCTTCTCTTTGGGGTGGTATAAGAGTTGTGTTTTGAGGGAAGCTAGGGAATCCTGCTAGAGTCTATATTAGCCAGGTCCCAGGCTAGGGTTTATTCTATTGTGTCAAAACATAACACTGACCAGACTTTGAAAACAGGATGTTTTAAGAATTTGTACTAATGATCTAGTGCCCATAAGTTGATCTGATTTGGGTTTAACATATGTATGTATGTGTGTATCTATCTATCTAATCTACATGTAAAATTGCATCCAATTTTATAGTAACAGAAACCAAACCTCTCTTATGTCATGTCTGTGGGGCACTAGTTACCATCTTGAAAAATGCACTTTTTGTGAACATTTGGCTACCTTTAAAAGTGAATTTTTGGATTGTGTGTGTATTTTAAAAGTATTAATTAAAGTAATCTTTCAAAGTGCTCAAACAGTGTGGGGGGAAAGAGGGGCTGTGATAACTTTTAATTAAAGGAGCTGAGGTGGACAATCTTTAACCTAAAATGAGATTTTTACAGACAGGTCATAAAGAAGGAATGACACTATGTTAACCAGGGCATGAGTGGAAGACAGTAGCCCTATAACTTAATGTAATCTTTAATGAACTACATGTCAGACGGTTTCCTAGGGTTCAGCTTTAAGTTTTAACTTTTAAGGACTCGGGTCACTTAGTAGTTGTTTAATTGTCTAGAGAACCTTAATGTAGCTCAAATGACATGGGGTAACTTACATTCCCAATAATATCATCATAATGCCCACTTTTTTCTATGGGGTCATAATATATCCATCTATAATAAAAGGGTGCTCGCTGAGAAAATTTGACTGCTGTGTCATAAATTAAAATGACACATTTACCCTCACTGACTTTAAATAGCAGAATGTATCCTCCTAAACATTTGCACTCAAAGTGAGAAGAGTCCAAATTGCTATGTAATGGTATAGCTTCCAGGTTTGGCCTATTATTAAATCAATATATTCCTTTAATTCATGGTCATATCTCTGTATGGTTCAACTCTGAAAGTATAACACTCTTTCTGAGTTTGAGGACCTAGACATAGATTAGGGGTGGGATAAAAAGATGAAAATTTTAAATTTAGAAGTTGGTAGCAAGAAGACTGCCTCTAATTATGGCTTTTATTTTAAAAAAATCATATGAAGAAATAATTAACATTAAGTAACTGAATCTTTTAAATACTAATGAGGAAACACAACTGTGCTATCATAAATATTAACAATCCTGCTATATGAATACAGTTTGGGAATCTATTTAGGTACATGTTAGAATGTCATGGTAATGCTTTTTGCTGTAATTCTAAATGACTTCAACTAATTCAAGTGAATTAGAAGTTCCCACTAATTCTGTATGTGCCTCATCATGAAGTAACTGGTTTTTGTTGCTCAAGAACTACTGAACAGAAAGGGGAAACCATGCCATGAATATTTAATCAGAACTGTTACTTCGATAATTGCAAAGTTGATTTATTAGAAATTTTTATGTCTATGAAGAAAAAATATTTTTGAAAACTTTTCTTTCAGATTTGAACTTGGTAAAACTAGAAACTGTTGTTACCAAATGTTAGAATGTATTAGATCTTCTGGATGTTTAAGAATGGATCCATAAAAGATCTGAACTATATTCTCACCTAATATCTGATCATATCCTCAGTTAAAATCTCATTGTAGTGACCTTGGGGTTCTCAAAGGAAAGGTCAGTGGATTTCAAGTGCTTGTGGTTTCTAACAAGCTATAAAGACCGAATATAGCCCCAATGATGGATTATGCATCCCTTCTGCTGGAACTTGCATCTATACCTTTGGAGATGCTAGATGTAGAGTGCTAATTGTTTTGGACGTAGCAACTCTTGAAGACCATCTGCTAAGTTAGAAAGGAGTTCCAGTCTACATCAACAGAGGGAGTACCGGCACTGGTAAAATGGCATCCATGAGAAGTAGCTTGTTATATCAGAGAGATCAGATATTTACTAGCTCTGTAACCCTGGGAAAGTCACAACCTCTCGAGTTTCTTAACTGTTATAAAAAAAAAGAGTCAGTAATAACATCAGAGAGTTGTTGTGAGGATCAAATAATATTTTGTAAGCTTTATATTGAGTTTTTATCATTAATATGTTCAATGAAAGTTCTTTTCCCAGATGGAATTTGGAGAAAGAAGAATCTGAAAATAAGAAAAAAAGCTTATATTTGAATCTTATGTTTAAATTTTAGATGCGTTTAGAAAAAGTATTTTGGCTACTTTTTTTTTGACCATTTGAAACTTTTCATGAAAAGTGCAAGAAAATTGCCTAATTTGACTGTCTTATGAGGAGAAAAGTAAATTTACTGGACTTAATGGCAACTTTATTTATATGTTTGTGTTTGATTGTAATTTTTTTAATTTCAGACCCTACAGAGTAGATTAATTAAGCCAGAAATTCATGTTTCATGTGGAATTTCATTTTTCTAAGGCCCCCACCAGCGAATGAGTAAATATATAAAACAATGTGTAGCTGAATTATTTTCATCTCTTTTGAATGATCAGCTCTTGTGTTTTCATACATCATTTCCGAAACTTCAGAGAGTTGGCCATTATGCTTTGATATTTCCTTGTTTGCTACCTGTGGCAATAACGTTCTGTCATGAGAAAAATACTTCTAAGCAGAGAAATGAAACTATAATTCATTTTGACAGTTTATTAAAAGGTTAAATGTTGATTGAATTAAATAAAGTTGAGGAAAGACAAGAGATTACGTTTAACTGAGTTGTTGATCCCTTTTAAAGGGGGGCATAATAAAGTTTAATCAGTCTCCTATATGAATTATCAGTGTACTCTGATCAGTCATTTAGGTTTTAATAAATTTTTCTCCTTTGATGGAATTTCATCTAGTGCCCTGAGTTCTTCTTATCTCTGAAATGCCTAAGTTGTCCTATTTTCTCAGAACCAAAATATGCGCAATAGGACCAAATAGGTCTCAAAGCAAATTGTTATTCCCAAGAGTGCTTTAGATCATAAATCTTGGCTTTCATCTAATTTAACAAATTCATTTTCCAGCTGAGGAAACTGAGGCATATAGATCTTAAGTGACTTATACAAGGACACATAGGTAGCAATTATCAGAACTAGAATTTGAACCTACCCAGGATCTGTGACTCTTCTGATACCAGAGCCTGTGCTTTTTTAACTATTGAGGCCAGTTTCTATTTCAGGGAAACAGAAACATCAAATGTAAAAGAAATGCGCTGTTCTCAAAGACCCTTGAAAGCACTCATGCCTCCCTTTTGCTTTTTTTATAGACTTTATCTAGCTAGGATCACTTTGTCAACATTTTCTTCTTCGACTAAATCTTGATTAGACCAGGAGGCAGTCTGGGTACCTAGAAGCAATATCTAGTTTCTTAATTTGCTCTCTTCCAATTGAGGAATGTAGTCAGGGACTGCAGTAACCATGACGGTATAACCATGAATCTGTACAGCTTGAGTTTGGATACTCCCATCATTGGGCTACACCTCTGATTTCATGTCTTGGACCACTTCAGGTCTTGGATTAGAGTGTTCCTTATTCTCTTCATCTCCTGGCAGCAGAGTAGAGGACTTGAAAATTACATTATTGGAAACTTCCTTTAACTGAGCCCATCCACTGAGTATCTATTAAGCACTTATTCTTTGTATGGTAGTATGTTCAGTGACAAGGATTCAACAACAATGAGAAAGAGTTATTGTCCAGGGAGCTGACATAAGCAAATAAGTGCACTTATATTTATTTGAGAAAGAGGAACAAGTACCAATGACTATGCAGATCACGAAAGGCTTGATATAGGAGATGAAATGTGTTCTTAGTCTAGGAGGAAGGGAGGGATTCTAAGAGCCAGAGGTGAAGATAAAAAAATGATTCCACCTTAGGGAACAGCCCGTGCAAATGCATAAAGGAGGAGACTTGAATACCAGGTTTGGTATATAACAATCCAATAACAGGCTAGTTTGGCAGGAATATAGTGTATAAAGGAGAATAATGTTTATTAAGCCTAGAAAATTGGGATCAAATCAGATTATGAATGACTTTAAATGCCAAGTGGGCAGCTAGGTGGTGCAGTAGATAGAATATTGGTCCTGGAATCAGGGAGATCTGAGTTCAAATCCAGCTTTAGGTACTTAATAGCTGTGTGACCCTGGGCAAGTCACTTAACCCTGTTTGCTTCAGTTTTCTCATCTTTAAAAAGGGCTGGAGAAGGAAATGACAAACTATTCTATTATTTTTGCAAAAAAAACCCCCTCAAATTAGGTGACAAAGAATCTAACACTACTACAATTACTTACCAACAAAAAACAAAATACCAAATGGAAGAGTTTGTACACTATCCTTGAAATGATAGTCATTTAGCTTCCTCAAGTAGGGAAGTACATGGATAAACTTAAAAAGATTATTTTGGCAGCTCTGTAGAGTTGGAAAATGGAGAAAATAAAGACTAGGAGTCCAATCTCATTTCTTCCAAGAGAGAGGTGATGTGGGTCTGGACAAGAATGTTGCTTATTTGAATGGTGAGAGGGGCATGGGTTTAAGAAATGTTATAGAGGGAAAAAAAATGACAAGACTTGGTAACTGGTTGGATATATGTGTGAAAGTGAGGAGTGAAGGTTACTCTAAGATTACAAGGATGGAAGGATGACTGGTCCCTTAAGAGAATTAGGGAAGGTTAGAGGAGGATTTGAAAGGGGAGAGAGGGCTCAGGTGGAGCTAATGGTTTCTTCTTTGGACATGTTGAGTTTGAGATGCCTTTGGGACATCCAGATGGAAATGTCAAATAGGCAGTTTTTGAAGCAGGATTGGAGCTCTGGAGCTTGAGAGAGACTAGGGCTGAATATATAGACCTGTATTGAGATGATAATTAAACTCATGGGGATTGATGAGATCATGTAAAAGGTTTTATACAAAGCAAAAAGAAGAAGACCAAGGACAGAGCCCTGGGGAACACCCATGCTTAGGGATTGGGATAAGGATGATGATCCAGCAAAGAAGACTAAGGAGACAGGTAGGAGAAAATGTGGGGAAGAATGTCTCCAAAAGGAGAGGCTGGTCAACAGTATCAAATACTACAAAGATGTTATTGTGCTTTCTCTACTCTTCTTTACACCCAACCACCCACTTTTCTGAATTATTTTTAATAAGCTGCCTTTATTCCTTCTCCTTCCTTCATCTTCCTTCTTCTCTTCTCTCTCCTTTTATCCATCTCTCTATAATTCTATTACTGGGGATCAATTGAACAGCATGGCTAAGACCAAGATATACTTGTAGGCTTAGTGACTTGCCTAGGGGCACACAGCTACTAATGTCTGAGACCATATTTGAATTCAGGAGCATGGGTCTTCCTTACTATAGTCCCAGTACTCTATCCACTGTGCCACCTAGTTGTCTCTGAAGAATAACATATATGTATCTTTCATTTACACATTTTGGACAACTATCCAGGAAAATGAGCCAGAGAGTATTATGAATTTAGCCTACCATAAAACTGTCCAATTAATATGATTTATTCTAATTATTTATATTAAATACTGAGATAATTGTAAAAAATTGCCACCTCCAACTTCAAAGAACCTAAACAAATCTAATAAGAAAAGGATAGTATCTAATATACACCAAAATACTCATATTGAAAATGTTTAGATGTCTCTAAAAACTAAGATACTCATGGACTATTAGAATTGATCCTTTAGCAATTGGGGACAGATTTTCTCTGTGTGGAGGCTAGATTTGTGTTTAAGTAGAAGTATCCACCTAATTTTCAAAAATTATTTATTTTAATTCATGCTCTTTAAACAAAGATAAATTTATAATGAATAAGATACTTTTATTAAAGCAGTCATGAAATTGATACTTAAATAACACTGTTTTGCTATTGATGCTATATTAAATCTGTGTGGGTTTTTTATAATTCCAAACACATTATATGATAGATTTTGCTAAATGTTATTGGCTGCTTATCCTTTTAATTGGGACACCTGTCTGTTTCAGTTGACTGAAGGGGGGGAGGGACTAATTAAACATCATAATGTATTATTCATTGTTTCTTCTTCTAAGTACTTTAGAGGAATTAACTAACATTCCCTGTTAAAGTATACATTTCTATTTCCATTTCATAAATAATATACTAAAAATAAGCCAGGAATAGTCAAAGCCATAGTCAGTTCTTTCTACCTCTAGTTCCACTGTGCATTGAATTTCTTATACTTCTTGAGCATTTGACTAAATAGTGTGTTCTTTAGATTTAAAATTAGTCCTATAAAGTTAGTTTAGCCATGTTTTACATCATATTCCACATGAGTCTCCATAGCCCTATCTTCCTTTCTCTAACATTAGTACCACCATAATTTCCTGATTTCTTATTTTTAGATTAAATTGTTTGCAGTGGTCCTTCCTGTCTTTCTAGACATCCCTAGTACATTGCTACTCTGGTTTATATGTGAGTTCTTGATTTTTCATTTTATATAATCTGTTTAATGAGGAGCCCCTTGTCTTTCATAGCTCATGTTTCTTGAGATGCTAAGCATTTTAAAATTCCATGAATATAATCATATTTAATAGAAAGAGGATGGAATATATTATACATTGGTCTGTTCTGGAAATAGTCACTATTGTTTTCACTGTGATGACTTGAAAAGAGAGAGAATGCTAATTTTGTTCATTTGCCCCCACTATTTCTTTACTCACCTTCATAGAAAAAAAGGAGGGTACATAAACTAGTAATGTGCTTTTCCCCCTGTTTATTTACAAGACAAGATTAAGGAACATGAGTTCTATTTTTTAAAATTATTGTGCATTTGAAAAAATGCTTTTCAGTCATGTACTAGTAAACCATTAATTCTATTTAAACAGGCAGTAGTATTCAGAAGAGTAGCTGCCATATTCGTTGGGTCCTCTAACAAGATAATTAATTATCAGGTAATAGGAGGACCATTGGAGTGTTGGATGTAAAACAGATGGTGGGGAAAGAAGGATGAGGCAGTCAGAATGTTCTGAGGGGTGTGATAAGTCTTTTTAGCCAGTGCAATGAAAAGCCCCTGGAATGTCCAATCTCCCATGCTTTTCATAGCTGGTCAATGCCTGTTAGCTTTTCGGTCGATCTTAAGTATGCTGGGTTCCACCTCACTAAGCCCACCCTCCTGCTCCTCCTCCTCTTCCTCTTCATTCTCCTACTGCTGCTACCTACTCTTTCATTTCCAATGTTAAGTGAAGTAAGGGAAAGGAAGTGGATAAAGATCTCCTTTCATTAGACACTAATAGTAACATTAACATACGGGGCAGGAAAAGTCTTTTCCATGAAGAGAATTTAACTAGTTATATTCTTATTCTGACATTGCTTTTAGTCACACAGATGCATATACAACTATTAAAAGCATTAGCTCTCATTTCAGAGAGAACTAAATGTAATGAACTGTTATAAGAAAAAATGAACAAATTTATTTGTAAACTTAAGAAACTGAGATTGAGATCCAAAATCATCCCACTATGAAGGAAACCTTGGTGTAACATTAATAAAAGAGTAAAAAAAAAAAGATTCTGATTCTCTCTCTCTCTCTCTCTCTCTCTCTCTCTCTCTCTCTCTCTCTCTCTCTCTCTCTCTCTCTCTCTCACCCACACACACTCCAAACATACACACACACACATTGATATTCTCAATCAATATAAAAAACATTTTCAAGGGACATGGGGGTTAAACTAGGAACTAGATATTGGATAGTATAGTGAACTCCATCATTTATGGTTTGAAGGAACTTTTTAAGGAAACATTGGATTTCTGGTTTCATAAAAATAAATTTATTTTAATTTGAAAAAGACAACATACTCATTTACTTCATACACTTAATGAGTTATAGCTTTCAATGAGAAGCAACATAGAAATGAAATTTGTATCACTTCTACACTTGGAATAGGTAGCCTGGCTCAATTTAGAAATGGTGACTGCACCACTGAACAGTTAACTTACCTGTTTGTCATGAAATCTGGCAAGTACTTGATCTAAGAGAGTAAGCAGTCACCTTGTCTATCCCACCGTCTTAATATCAGATCCATCTTTTCTCATTTAAAGTAGTGTTCCCTAAAATAGATTACACTGACAAGTAGTAATTACTGACAGCTGCATCTAATTAGCAAAGAAGATTCCTGCTCATGACAATAAAGTATTATTACATGTTTAGCATTAACACTGGCAGTAAGAGAGGTGACTTTGATAACAGAAAATCACAAGTGTAAAACCTACATTTCCACAAATCCACTTTAATAGGAATTGAACTTGTTTTGTGTGGAACATCTATGGTTTTCCAGGAAGGAAAAATTGGTTACTGCCAGAATGTTTTTCAGGAAAGCACTATCTCAGAAAAATAGAAGTACTGCAGTTGTTCCATTTAAACAATTGATTTAATATTAGGTATGTACATACACATGTGTTCATGTAATCAAGAGGACCACAAGAGATTTGCATGTGATGAAGCAGGTTATCAGACCACCATCTCATTATTAAATATAAATACAATTTTAAGTTGCATTCAATATTTGAATACTGCTTTCTTCTTTCTTACTTTCTTATTAACTTTACAATGCCATCTTGTCTAATAGATATCAGTCTGTCTGCAAAATAACATTTCCTTTTTTGCCTTTTACATTGTTTCATGGTAAGGCATGAACCAAAGCCTCTACCCTCTCGACTGGAGTTCTTAAAAAGCTCTGTCTCTACATTTGGCAAGTCTTGGAGTGATAGTTCTAGTTACTGGCTCCACTCCAAATATATTAATTTCATTTGGCTAACTGCAGTGCTGGCTTATCATTTTTCAATTCAAGAACTTGCTGGTGTGTGTGTGTGTGTGTGTGTGTGTGTGCGCGTGTGTGCTTTCTTACTCCCATAAAAATATAGGCTCTTATTTGCTCTGAAGACCTGCTACAATCCACGAGAGAGTTGCAGTGTTTCTTTTTACTTTCAGGTTATTGTAACATTTTATTTTCTCTATCAAACTGAATCCTTTTGTTTTCTGTGTATTTGCCAAATTTGGTTGAACTCAGCAAACATTTATAGAGTATATATGGCATATAAGGCACTATTCAAGAGTGAGATGGGTAAAAGATTGAAGCAGGCACCCTCCCTTGTCTCTCCTTACCCCTCCTCCCCCTTCTTGTGTTAGCTGCTGCCTTCTATGCCTGTCTGATCTTAAGCTACTAGGCAATCCCAGATAAGTAGGTAATCCTCTAAGGGTAAAATGTGTCACTGTGTGACAAGCCCCTAAATATCTTCCTCCCACCTCCTTCAAACCATATTCCACAGGCTAACTGCCCACTGTGCCTACTCTTCTGGCAACTCGATGTGAATTGTATATAATGGTAGTGGTGATAATGATAGTAATAGGTAGCATTTATATAACATTTTGTGGTTTACAAAGCACTTTACAAATATTGTCTCATTTGATCCTTATAATAACCCAGAGAGGTGGGTGCTATCATTATCCCTATTTAACAAATGAGGAAACTGAGGCAGATAAGTGACTTACCTGCTGTCATGTAGTTAGTAAGTATCTGGGGCCAGATTTGAACTTGTCTTCCTGACTCCAAGCTCAACACTTTATTGACTTTTCAACTTGTTTAAGGCAGTGGAAGAATTCACCTGAGGAATACAAATAAAATATATTGGGGGAAAAAGAAAATATTTTCCCATTAAGTTCCTTTCATTGCTGACTAAAAATCAAAGAACAAAACTTGTAGCTCAAAACTTGAGATTGACATGGTTCAGGAAAATGGATCCTAGAGTATCAGAAATCTTGTTTATACTAAATTTTATGATTCCACAAATTGATATTTGCTAATGGTCTCAAGTGACTATATTTTATGGATGGGGGAATGGGTATTGCTTCTCTAGAACTTCCTTATTTGATAAATACTTAGTTTGACTGATCTTCATATTTGCTGTCTTAATGATATGGAAGAAATTTGTTTTGCAAGTATGTGAAAATAAACTCAGTATAATATAATGCCATCCTGTAGTTTGCTCCATCCCTAAATTTCAACTTCCTGGTAACCATGATAATAATGGGCACAAGGATAAGATGTATAAGGAAATTCAGTCAGTTCTCTAACTTCCTCCCTTCCTCTCCCAAGTACCATTCAGCAAATCTCATTGACTCATACAACATAAGGGAACTTAGAGAACATCCAATTCAACCCTTTCATTTTACAGATACCTTACACTTAGTACCTGCTAAACTCCTTTCCCTTTACTTTTTTTCTTCTATTATAGACTTTCCCCTCCCCTGTTCCCCCTCTAGTGGACACACTAAAGAATAGTGAAATACCCAATAGTGGACAAAGAAAGATAGAGAAGTCACAAAGAGTAGGGGAAATTCACAAAATGAAAATTATCATGAGCAAAGTATTTATTGAGTACTAACTGTAGAAATGACATTGAACTGTGTACTAAAGGATTTACTAAATGAGGGTCAGATGATCTCTATTCTCAAGGTACATTCTTTCTAGTAGGTTGATTAATAGGAAAAACCTGGACCAAGTAAACTGTGTCACAAAAGAAAGTTATTTTAAAGTTATACTAATAAAACATTCATTGGAATAGTTGTAGAAATTCTTAATTTAGTATTTTGTCTGAACTCCATAATAATTATTTTGATTTTAATGATTTATCAACCTTATAGCCTTGTTTTAAAAAAATCTACATTAATAACAGATATTCTGATACCCTACTGATAAAGGTTCAACATATACATATATAGGTTTATTTTATTTTATGTTTTGAGACCCAATCATGAATGGAAGAACCT
This sequence comes from Dromiciops gliroides, assembly GCF_019393635.1. Taxonomy (NCBI): domain Eukaryota; kingdom Metazoa; phylum Chordata; class Mammalia; order Microbiotheria; family Microbiotheriidae; genus Dromiciops; species Dromiciops gliroides. The sequence continues at coordinate 346,174,182 of NC_057864.1, read as the reverse complement.
ACTCCCCTTCCTAGCAAAAATAAAAATTAGTCTCATTGCTAAAAGTTTAGTTATCAGGTGATAAATGTGTACAGACACAGCAACTCATGAAAATAACTAAGGCATCAAAGATTTTCAGTCTTCATTGAAAATAGCATGATGATCTTCCTCCCTACTTCAAGTTTTGTGTCAGGCTCAATTACAATCTCCTCTTTCCTACATAAATGAAAGAACCATGATTGCATCTTTGTGGGGATCTCCCAACAAGGGAATTCTTTCTACCAATGATAGCTCTGATTTTATTTAGTAGATAGATCCTAGGGAGATGCCTGAGTCAGATGGAAATTTGATAATTTGCCCAGGGTCATACAGTTAGTAAGATTTCAGAGGCAAGTTTTGAACCTAGGTCTACCTCATTCCAATACCAGGAGTCTATCCACTACACCACATTGGTTCTTCCCTGCCACTATAAAAATATTTAAATGTAAATTTCTCAGGGACTAGGTAATACTTTAATTTGATATCTATGCGTTTTGTGTAACATATTGGACCATAGGCACACATTGAACAGTAGAGCAGCAATTCCTTTATGTTGTTCTACTAAAGGTATAAAGATATAGTTCAAGATTTCTTGATGGATTTGTAATAATTTTGAAGCAAAACAGATTCTGGGCATATTTGCTGAATGAAGTCTGCAATTCAGAACCATTAGTCTGACATATATTGAGTTAAAATTTTGTAATATATTTGACAAATAAATATCAATGAAAGCATATTAAGTGCAACAAATCTAGGATAATATGAAAGATACATACATTGAATCAGGAACCAAAGATAACACCTGGAATTGGTGGGCCAAGTATAAGATTAATATGCATAATAATAAATATAAAATCTTATACTCCTGAAGTCAACTTCTGAACTTAAGTAAAGATTCAAGAGCCATGGCTAGACAGAGGTGCATCTGGAAAAAATGATCTGGGAAATGTAATGGACTTCAAACTCAATAGATTTTTTTTTTACAATATATGGTATGGCATCCAAGAAAGCTAAAGCATTGAGCACAGTCATGAAGACTAAGGAGATAATGATCCTGACAAATTCTGTCATGGTCAGACCCATCTAGAGTGTTATATTCAGTTCTAATTGCCACATTTCATGAATGATGCTGACAAACTAGGAATTTTCCTAGTGTAGGCAACCATATGGCATGTTTTTAAGACCACTAATGACTGTATACTCATATATTTAGAGCTGGAAGGGACATTAGAGGCCATTAATTAAATAAATACCCCTATTTTATGGTTGAGGAAATTGAGGCAAAGAGAGTTTTAAGCAACTTGCCCAGAGTCACACAGTAAGTAATTCTGGATGTTTGGATGTGTTGATCAACAATGCTGGAGTAGCCTACAAAGTTTCTGATATACTATCTTTTTATATTCAAGCCAAGATGAGAGTACAAACCAATGTTTTTGGCACTAGACATTTTTTATTGAGTTATTTCTATTGATCTGGAGGACATTCAAAAACATGTAATATGTGGAGCTATTGAACTGGGACCAAAAAAGATAAAAGAATAAATGGGAATATGACAGCTATCCGTAGATATTTGAAAGAAATCTGTGTGGAAAAGGGATCAGAGTTACTCTTCTTGGTCCTGAAGGGAAGAACTAGGAACACTGGATAAAAGGAACAGAGAGGGAACTCTCTCAACTTATTATATGAATTTTTTTCTAATTAGAGCTGAATGAAAATAAAATGGACTGCCTGAGGAAGCAATGAGGGGACAGCATGGTACAGTGGATAGAGTGGTGGGTTTGCAGTTTGAATGAAATGGCTTCAAACCCAACTCAGAAACTTATTATTGTGTGAGTCTGGGCAGGTTGCTTAAAACTCTCTTTGTCCCAGTTTTCTTATCTATAAATAAGGGCAGTCAATGGAGATTTGTATCATCTCCTCTAGCTTCATATCTATGAATATACAGTCATTATAGGTCTTCAAACAAAAGCTGAGGAACTACTTGTCAGTGCTGTTGTAAAGGAATTTGATAAAGTGATCACTGAAGTCCTACAATACAATACAATATATGATACATATTTATGGACAAGTGATATCATTTACTATAAAATGCTTGCTTTTCATAAGATAATACTGTTGTATATCTCTCAGATTAAATGGTTTCACCAATATCAAGCGATAAATATAAAATTCTTTATCTTTCGTCAAAAAGCTTCAGACGGAGACTGGGCCCCATTCAGTGTCTTGGGGCTCCTGGGTCATGTCTTTCTATAGCAGCATGGTGTTAGTAATGAGGAACAAGGGGATAAGCTTCACCAGCATGTACAATCTACAAAAAAAGTTCTTGAGTGACATGATTCTCACCTCTCAGGCTAGAAGCCATAAAGAAATTCCTCTTTTACACCACATGGACATTAGTGATGTACAGAGGTCTTGTGAGATTTTCTTAAGGAGTGGCATGGATGACAACAATGCTGGAAGAACTTTCAAAGTTGCCGATACAATACCTTTTCTTTTTTTGGGGGGGAGGGGGAATAAGGGTTAAGTGACTTGCCCAGGGTCACACAGCTAGTGTCAAGTGTGTGTGGCCAGATTAGAACTCAGGTCCTCCTGAATTGAGGGCCAGTGCTTTATGCACTCTACCACCTAGCTGCCTCCTACAATACCTTTTAGAATTCAATCTAAGATGACAGTGTAAATCAATGTTTTTGACAATAGAAAGATTTCAATTGAGATATTTCCTCTAGTAAAACCTCAAAGTATATGGTGAATGTGTCTAACATGGTGACTTTATGTGCTCTTAAAAGTTGTAGCCCAGAACAAAAGCAGAAGATTTTAAGTAGCTCAATCAAATGTTAGGGGCTTTCTGAAGCCCATGAGAATATAACTGTCAGAAAAATGTGCAAAATTCATATCATTGAAAGAGAGTAAATTCTCTTTCTTTTAGTTTTCAATGACTTGCTTCTCTTTGTTGAAGAGGTAGGCAACTATGATTGTGGAATATTGGTCTGGTTTTCCATGATCAGATAGGGGTCAATATTTTGGTTTTGCTTAACTTTTAAAAAAATTCTTTTATGGGAAATCTGAGTTGGTCTGGTCTGAGAAGTCAAGATGAAAAGTGGAGTGCCAGGAAATAACGGTGATGTTTAAAACAATAAAACTTTCTCTTTTTTCCTTTCTCTTTTATTGTAAGTTGCAATGTCAGACTGCCCTCCACATACAAGAAAAGTATTAATTGTCCCTATTGATTTTGTCATATAGTAGATTTTTTAAACTATGGTAATATCCCAGATAAAAAACCCTAACTTGACTAAAGTATTCCAACTCTTATTTGGTGTGAAATATTATTGCTAGCATCACTTGAAAGCCAAAGTAATTGATCTGTGGGTTGGAAAGCAGAAGTTGCTGCCAGTAAATCTAACATCAGCGTCAGCATCTTTCCTCCTTTGAGGATGCCTTTAGGCAGCTTAGAAAACCAGAGAGAGGCCTGGCTTCTGGGCTGGTGTTAGGTTGGTATGAGAGAGGAACTGAGGGTTTTGAAAAAGCAGCTATGGGGGCAGCTAGGTGGCACAGTGGATAAAGCACCGGCCCTGGATTCAGGAGTACCTGAGTTCAAATCCGGCCTCAGACACTTACTAGCTGTGTGACCCTGGGCAAGTCACTTAACCCTCATTGCCCTACTAAAATTAAAAAAAAAAAAAAAAAAAAAAAAAAGAAAAAGCAGCTATGCTTTCAGGAGGCTGGTTACTTGAGTCATTTTAACCCTACTAGTCTTGATTTGTGGTCCTCTGTTGTGTGTCTCTGGGGAAGGTATCATACAATGTGTTGTAAGCTGCTTGATGTCCTGGCCACACCAGACACCAAAGAGCTGTATGGTAATGTTTATGTAATGTCACAAGGTCAGAGACCTGGTGCTGCATTCCTGATAACACCTTCTGATGTCTCCATGCCCTCAGACTACCTGTGTCAAAGGTCAGGGAGGTCTTACACTTAGGTTTCTTAGCAAGATTAATCTCTTCTGTAACAAGTGAAAAAAACCCTAGAGAAAGAATTGTTCTTCCTGCCCGTGATATAGAAATGGCCTCTAGTTATCCTTGTCTTTTCAAAAGCAAAATATTTTCAAAAGTGATTCTATTTTTTCAAAGTAAATTGCCATCAATATCATCAACTGGGAGTTTCCCATTATGGTTGCAGTATTACTTTTGAAACAATAATAGCTAATTTAGAATTTGGAATCATCTTCTTTAAATAATGTCAATTCCACAGTTGAATAGATGCAGATAATAACTTGAAGCACAGAACAAGAATGAAAGCAGAAAGACCATCTGTCTCTTTCAAACTTGATTAGGAAAGGTCATACAGGTAATATTTTTAGTATGGTCTTAAAATTGAGGTTAAATTGCTCAAATTCCAGTTTACTACAAACAGACATATTCATTTTCTAAGTTAGGAAAAAGCAAAGTGGGAACATACGTTTCCTGAAAGGAATATCCTGCCCCGTGAGGTCCACATTTATTCTTCTGGCGTAAGTGAAATCCAATTTCAAAGTATAGGTCTTTTCATTTTGCTGACACTGGTGATCATGCTTCTCAATTGGTTAAAAAATCTGCCATTAATAGCATTAGATCCTGCTAACAAGAATCAAACATGTTATTGGAGAAATGCCTACATACTTGATTAGGCACTGGAAAATGCATAAAATTATGTTACATCAATCTAGAATGACATTGATATAGGGAAATAAAGTGTGAGGGCTGGAACACATGAAAACTTAACTCCATGAAAAAAGTTGGATTTCATGAATTACCCTAAATGATTTGTTTACCAGTCTACCAAACTATATAATTATTTTTTCAGTACTAGTTGGGCAACAATCTTTATCATTAGGAGGAATATCTACACTAGTTAATATATTTTTTTTTTAGTGAGGCAATTGGGGTTAAGTGACTTGCCCAGGGTCACACAGCTAGTAAGTGTTAAATGTCTGAGGCCGGATTTGAACTCAGGTACTCCTGACTCCAGGGCCGGTGCTCTATCCACTGCGCCATGTAGCTGCCCAGATGCTAGTTAATATTAATAAAAATAATAAGAATGATCACTGTCATGTATATAGCTTGTTAAAGTTCTCACAGTATTTCATATACATTATCCCATTTAATTAAATCACCTATACATGCTACAACAAATTCCATCCAGTCATTTATCCAACAAACAGCAATTACCTGGTGTGGTCAGAAAGGGACAGCTAGATGGTGCAGTGGATAGAGTGAGTACAGGGCCTAGAGTCAGGAAGGCTCATCTTTCTGAGTTCAAATGTGGCCTTCTGTACTTATTAGCTGTGTGCCTTGGATAAGTCACTTAACACTGTTTGCTTCATATGCAAAATGAGCTAGAGAAAAAAATGGCAAACCACTTCATTATCTTGGTTAAGAAAATCCCAAATGGGGTCATGAAGAGTCGGACATGACCGAAACAACTGAACAATGGGTGGGAAGAGAACTGTTCTGGTACTTGAGGAGATCTGAATATTAGAAAGATTCATTCCTTGCCCTCATGGGGCTTAGAATCTGGAAACATATAATCACTATGCACAATACTTAACAAGTACACTAGATTGTTGAGTAAATAGTTTCTATCAATTTTGGATCCTTGATCTTGAGCTGTAAAGAACCTTAGGGATTATCTGGTTATTATTCTGGTTATTATTCTGGTTATTATTATTCACCATGTTGCCTTTCAGTAGAATATGTTGCTGATGTTCACTATGTCCCTTTGAACTTGGTAATGCAAGGATTAATTGCAGATAATCACAAATAAAAAAATCCTAAAACTATAAATATAAATGACTCCTCCAAGGTCACTTAATAAATGATAGAAATAAGATTTGGAATTCTAGTCTTCAGATTCCAAAATTAATTGCTTTTTTCCCTATGCTATACTACTATACAGTAGAAAAGGGGGTGGTGAGGATCCATTAACCTTTCCAATGTTTCATTGTACTAAAAGGGTATATATTAAATGAACACAAGACAAATTATCTTCTAGATTAGTTTAGCTTCAGTAACATGTTCATAATACAATATAATGTTTCTATTATATCTAATTGAAATATAGGATATATTGAATATTATACTACTGTTTTGAAATGACTGGATAGTCATTAATTCAAAATATATCAATTGTATTCCTACCATATGTAGAGAATCATTGGGGAAACAGGGATGAGTTATCCATAGTCTAAGATGTTAATGAGCCTAATAGGGGATTTAAAGATTTAAAATTCCAAGTAAATATAGTGCAAAAAAGTAATAAATCAGTGTAATAATGATGAATGTATATAGGGCATTAGAATAGTTCAAGGATAGAGGAATAAAAGATCTTTGGGTGATGTGATCCAGGGAAGCTTTATAAAAGAAGATATAGGGGCAGCTAGGTGGCGCAGTGGACTGGCCCTGGACCCTGGACAAGTCACTTAACCCCAATTGCCTCACCAAAAAAAAAAAAGGAAACTAAAAGAAGAAATATCTCACTTGGGTGCTGAAAGATCAATACCATTCCCCAAGGTAGAGAGAGTGGTAAGAGCATTTCAGGTTGAGGCAATGGAAAGAACAAAACATCAGAAAGAGGAAATATATAGCTTGTGTGCATAGAAAAACTAGGATTCTAGTTTGTCTAGATCATGGACTCAAATGTTTAAAAGTTGTAGGAAAGAAGTTGACCATGGCTAGTTGTTTTCCTTCATTCTCAAAGAGGACCAAAATGGCATCACTGTGTTGGAGTCAAGGTACAATGCATCTGACTGTGGCTGATCAGATCAATATGAGTGGGTAAGGCTCTACCATAGATTGGGCACAATAATCCATGAACATTTGGAATAGAGATGTCTCTAAATCTACATGGCTCTCATGTATTTTCAGCTACTTCAATTCTGCTTTGCTCAGAGAGCACATCACCTTCTTTAATGTGGGCATACTATGTTGGGTAGTCCTTTGCCAATGTCTTCCATGTCACATAATAAATGCCAAAGTTCTTCACAGAGACTTTGAGAGTGTCCTCATATCACTTCCTCTGACCACAATATGAGTGCCTTCCTTCTGGGTGTTTTCCATAAAATAGTCTTTTAGGTAAATATGCATTTGGAATTTGAACAGGTTGACTACACTAAATTAACATATAAGCAGATTGATGAAGACCTTGATATCATGTTAAAGACTAGAATTTTAAACAGTAATACCAGTAATGAGTGAATGAAAAAGGATTTATTAAGCAATTTCTATATGCTAACCATTGTGTTATGTGCTGGAAATACCAATACAAAAGGAACCTGTACCTACCTCAAGGAGATTATGTTCCAATAGAGAGAAAACATATATAAGGATAGTAAAGGAGGAGTATTGGGGTTTGAAAAGGGTGTGCTGGAGCCGGCTCAAACACCGTAAAGTTTTCAGTGTGAGCATATAAACCCCAGAAATTGTCAAATGCCATAAATTAAGGACTTGTCTCATTGATTTGTTGATTGTTCACTCTAGACTTAGGATTGTGCTGGATAAAATATTCATAATGCAAATTAAACTCTTATTTAAGGAAAGTCAGATTTTAAACTTTTGCCAGCACACTCTTGGTTACAGGAATGGTTAATGGAGCCATAGGGTAGTAGATTGACCCACCCTTTTGAGAAATGTCAGTTTGAATTTGATTATAGTTCTAGAATTGGGAAGTTCTAGAACAGGATGAGAGGAGAGGTAGTGAGAAGATGGCTTGGGAGACACATGAAGCATGACTGAGACTAGTCTGATGCAGTAGGCCATATGAGGCACTCACCACTCAGACCAGTGGGTTCTTAGGCAGAAGGTCTGGACCTGAAAGTGTGATATGTTCTAAGGGCATAGACTGATAAGGAAATCAAGGTGGCTGATGAAATATCAGTAATAAGTTGCATTTATATAAAAATTTAAAGTTTGTAAAGTGGTGTGTGTGTGTGTGTGTGTGTGTGTGTGTGTGCGTGTGTGTGTGTGTGTGTGTGTGTGTGTGTGTGTGTGTGTGTGTGTACTGGGTATGTATACCTAGCAAAGTAGGTACTACTATTATTTGTATCACTACTTCACAGCTGAGGAAACTGAGATTCAGAGAAGTATAGTGTGGAATCATTGGCAATTCAACTAGTGAGTATGAGAAAGGAGAAATTGAAACCATGTCTCTCTGACTCCAAATCTATTTCTGTGGCCACTATACCATGCTGCCTCTCGAGATAATGAGAAGCCACCAAAAGTTTGGGTTTTCTTTTTTTATTTTTAACATGGAAACGATTTATGAAAATGATCTTTAGAAATATTAACCTATTAGCAGCATGTGTCCATTTCACAAATGTTCACAAATGCACTTATTCTGTACAAAACATTGGATAAGTGCTATTGTGGATACAAAGGAGCAAAATGCAAAAGTCTTACAGGTCAGGAGAGAATTTTCTAATTGAGACATTAGAATGTCAGTTCCTTGAGGGCAGAAACCATATTGTTCTTTTTTCCTTTCTTTGTAACCCCAGCATTTAGCACAGTAACTGGAAAATAGTAAGTGCTTAATAAAAGATTGCTGGTTGAGTAATACTGTCTTTATGTGTATAGGTCTTACCTTTACCAGGTAAAACCTATACACATAAAGACAATATTAGTACATGACAGTTCCTTTTTTTCCAATGAGAACTGTAGATAGTAAATTGTAAATATCCAAAGGACAGAGAGATCATTATGGCCTGGGAGGGTCGAAGAATGCTTCATGGAAGATATAGAATTTGATCTGATCTTTACAAAATGTATAGATAGGTGAAAGCAAAGTGGATTGCTGATAAGTTGAAATGTTATCAGCAAAGGTGAGGATGGAAGAAAGCACAACACCTGTGGGGGAAAGGAGTGGAGGAAGAGCTAGACTGTGGCTGACATGAAGATTACTATAAATATTAGTAAAAGTTAAATACTAGAAAAAAATGATAAATTTGTTGGATGCTTTGAATGCCAGGCTATTGTATTTTACCTCATATGCAAGAGAAATCAGTCAAAATACATTTAAATCAATTCAATAAATATTTATTAAACACCTATTATACTTAAGCACTATGTTAAGGACTGGGGCTAGAAAGACAAAAATGATATAGCTGCTTCCCTCAAGGAGGTGATATTCTATTTTTCTATTTGTTTTTGGCGAGGCAACTGGGGTTAAGTGACTTGCCCAGGGTCACATAGCTAGTAAGTTATCAAGTGTCTGAGTTCAGATTTGAACTCCGGTCCTCCTGACTCCAGGCCCGGTGCTCTATCCACTGCGCCACCTAGCTGCCCCTAAGGAGCTGACATTCTACTGAGGTGATACTTGTATACAAATTAAGCAAGTACAGATTATATACAAAATGATGCCAAGTATTTGAAGAGGGAGAGAACTCTTCTAACTAGGAAAATCACAGTGGTTTCATGTAGGTGACAGTTGAACCATGCTTTGAAGGAAGCTAGGAATTGTCTAGAATGAGAAGGGAGGAAAGGGTGTGTTCCAGATTTGGGAAAAGGAATGACACCAGGAGATAAAATAGGATGTTCTAGAAACAGCCATCAAGCCTCTTTGTAACAGAGTATATGGAGGGGAGTAATAGGAAATAACAGTGAAAAAGTAGGTGAAAGGCACATTTTGCTAGTCTTTCAATATGAGGCTGAAGAGTTTGTATTTTGTCCCAAAGGCAAAAGGGAATTATTGAGATGTTTTAGTAAAGGGCTGACGACAGAGAAGATAAGACTAAAAGCAAAGTGATGAATTAGGAGAATATTGCAATAGTTCAAGTCAGAGGTAATGAGGATCTAAAGTAGGGTACAGGCTATAATCAGGGTATTGATGCAAGAGATGTTGTAGTAGTGGAAGTGGCAATATTTGGCAATTGGTTGGATATTAGAAGTAGTGAGAGAGATGAATTGAGGATGGCTCCAATTTTATGAAACCAGTTGGCCTTAACAGAGTTGGGGAAGTTAAATGGAGGATAATAACCTTTGGAATAAATATAATGAGATCTGAACATGATGATTAGGACATGCTGACTTTGAGATGTTATATTACCTTAAGTTAAGCTTGTTTGTGAGGAACATTTTGAATGAAGAAGAAACAATATTTGATAAAATTTAGTGACTGGATATGGTAGCCAAGGAAGAATTCATTCCTTTCTATTCTTAATGCAATAAACTTAGCTTAGATCATTATTAGTTATCATTTGGTGCATTACAATAATGCTCTAACTAGAATCCCTGGTTCCCTTCCCTCTCTCATCCAATCTATTATGCACACTGTATCCAGATTGATCTTTCTCAAGAAAGGCTTGATATCTTTATCAAGAACAGTAACTCCTCTTCTAAAAATAAAAGAAATAGTAAATTAATGGCACTTTTTACTGAACCAAGTCCAGGTACTTCAGCCTTATGTAAAACACCTCCATGACAGCACCTGGACTTTTTTTCTAGCCTTATTTTTAAATATTTTCTTAATATTTTACTCACCCAACTAAATTGAACTACTCAGTTCTCCCATACACCCTGCATTTTCTCAATTTTTATCATCCCATTGATTACATTCATGCATGGAATGCCTTTCTGTTGCATCTCTGCCTCTTGAAACTCTTAAAATTACTTAAAGGTCCACGTGAGATGCCAGTTCCTTCATGAACTTTTCCCTGATCCTTCTCTTCTAACAAACATGATGTCTTCATTCGATTTTATGTATGTTAGCATTATTATTAGGGGGAAAAAACAATATCAAGGCAGGAGGTAATGTGGCAAATTCAGCACTAATGCTGTGAAAGGTGAAGACTAGGCCTTCATTAGGACAGTTGTTGCAACATGTGCCAGGGATATTTAAGGATAAGGAAGAGTTATTGCCATCTGTTGGAAGATTTAATTATACTAGAAGACTTTTCTTCCTTTTTATGGTTTAGGAGAGTGAGAATCCAACCCAGCTGAACTTGGGGAAAGGGTGCATACCTTAGGGCTCCTGAAAAGATTCCCTATCAATGGTACATTACTATTTTTCTACCTAAAGACTGAGTGAATGGGAATCCGTTTGAGAATGAGTGAAGCAGCAAGGAGGAGAATGTGTTATTTTATGTGTCCCTTCCTCAGGGATCCTGTGTCTTATGACATTGGTTGGGGGTCAATTATCTGATAAGAATAGACTATGATGATTAGGTCATTAAGCAACAGCCCCAGCTGTTTTCTGATATGACAACTATCTGAAGCATATGCCATCACCTTCAGGGTGTACTTGAGAACCAGAATGAAACAACATTTGGTTTCTACATTTCTTATGTATTTACATGATATCATGTATTATGGTTATTTGTATACAACTTAATTTTATCTATTAGACTATAAAGCCCTTAAGGACATAGAATTTTCTAATATTTCCAATATTTTTATGTTCCCTTTGTGCTACTACCATACTTTCCACATAGGAGATGGTCAAGAAATATTTGGCAAATGAAAGAATAATGTTAATGTAAAAAAAAAGAAGAATCCATGTAGAACAGTAGAGAGACAACTTTTGAGTCAGAGGACCTGAATTCAAATCCTACCTCTATCACTTTCTCCCTTTGTGGTATTAAAAAATATAACTTAGTTTCCTCATCTTCAAAATGAAGGAGATGGCAAATATATAGAGAACTGAGTCAAATTTATAACAATGCAAGTCATTCTCCAATTCATAAATGGTCAAATGATATAAACAGGTAGTTTTCAGATGAAGAAATTAAAGCTATGTATAGTCACGCAAAAATGTTTGAAATCACTATTGATTAGAGAAATGCAAATTAAAGCAACCCTGAGGTACCACCTTATACCTATCAGATTGGCTAATAGACTGAAAATGAAAATTATAAATGTTACAGGGGATGTTGAAAAATTGGGACACTAATGCACATTTAGTAGAGTTGTGAACTGATCCAACCATTCTGGAGAACAATTTGAAATTATTCCCAAAGGTTTATGAAAGGGTGTTTACCCTTTGATCCAGCAATAGCATTATTGGATCTGTATTCCAAAGAGATTTTTAAAAGGGAAAGGGGCAGATCCTATTTATTCAGAATTATTTATAGAAGCTCTTTTTGTGGTAGCAAAAAAAAAAAAATGGAAATTGAGGGGATGCCCATAATTTAGGTAATGGCCAAACAATTTGTAGTATATCACTGTCATGGAATATTATTGTTCTGTAAAAAAAATGAGGAGCAAGGTGATCTCAGAAAATCCTGGAAAGACTTAACATGAACTGATACAAAGTGAAATGAGCAGAACTAAGAAAACATCATACACAGTAATAGCACTCTTGTATAATGATCAGCTGTAAATGATTTAGCTATGCTCAGGAATACAGTGGTCCAAGACAATGATTACAAATGCCATCCCTACCTAGAGAAAGAACTGGAGTCTAAATGCAAATTGAAGTATACTATTTTTTACTTTATTTTTCTCATGGATGTTTTTTTACTGTCTTCTTTCAAAACAGGACAAATATAAAACTATGTTTTGCATGATTGCACATGTATAACCTATATCAAATTGCTTGCCATCTCAGGGAGGGTAAAGGGAGAGAGGGAGAAAATTTGAAATTAATTTTTTAAAATTGAGTGTTAAATTTGTTTTTAAATGTAATTGGGAAAAATAAATATTGTTAAAAAGGGGGGGAAATGAGAAAGATGGGCTAGATGGTTTCAAAAATCCCTTCCAAATATAAATCCATGATTCTTTCATAATAAATGAAGAGAAATGTGTTCTCTTCTACACAATAAACTTATTTGATTAATTTTGAAAAAGAAAAAGAAAATTAGATAGAAAATTAATATTTGTATTTCCTGTGTAGATACATCGACAGTTGTGGTGGTTCTGCACTGTAAATTAATTATTATTTACATTAGTGATTAAGGTAAATTAAATTAATTATCCTGTAACTGAGTAGTGATTTAATCACTGTGTTATACTTCTAAAATTTGTCATTTATTATTTTTTACAAATTGTTTTACTAAGCATATATAGCAATGACATAGTCATATCAAGGCTACCTATATTAAATATATCTAGCATACTTATTGTGTGTATATTTAAGATATATATTAATACTATTCACATGCAAGCGTATGTGCATGTGCACACATGTGTGTACCCGTGTCTCTATGTTTGCATTCTTTTTATTGTTGTTGTAATAGACCTGGAATTTCAATGGTATAGGAAAGTTATGGTGTGGAAACTTTTTTCAATGATGCAGAATAATATGTTCTCACTGCTATTAATTTTCTGTTCTTTGAAAGCATTGCTTTTGTGTCAGTCTTGATGCAGTTCAAAATGGTTTTAGTACAAATACACGTTATACCAATTAAGAAACAAATGCATGCATGAATGTTGTGTATAGATTATAAATAAACTATAGCATCTTATATACTACAAGTGGAAATTTGTTTTCAATATAAAAATAAATATGTAATTTTATAGATTTAATATGTAGTATATAAATTTGTATATCATTTATATTATATATTTCATTATAATAAATAAAAATTTTAATATATAAATGTAACAAGTTGCTACCATTTCATCTTATTTTTTCTTTTATGGTGGGAGACTTCATACACTGGGCCTAAATATATGATAAGAGTCCTTGGTTTTCAAGAAAGTTGTACTTTTATATTAGTATATGTAACCTTGGTTAAAAAACATTATAGTTCTTTTTGAGTTCTGGCCAAACATGGATATGTATTATATAACTATAATAATATTTATATAATTATAAATAGTTTTATCATACTATTATTTGGGGCATTTTATGTGTTCATATGAGTTAGAAGGTATAAGAATACCTAGTATAACATGGTCACTTAGATGTATCATTAGCCATATCTGGGTATATTCTGCATAATTTTTCTGATCACTAGGGTATTTAATACCTAAAAACCATAGCACCTTAAAAGAATGAATACACCTATGAAACTGCCCAACTCTCATAATAATAATAGGATTATAGGATTTAGAGCCAGGACCTTAGAAATCATCTAATCAGTCTTTCCCTCTTTTTTTTTTTTTTTTTTGGTAAGTAAAGGACAGACTCTATTTTACCTCACAGAAAATGCAGAAGGCCCAAGGGACTCAAGGGGAACTATGAATAGACACTAAAAACACATAAAGCATTCACAGTGATTCCTAAGCTCCCCTTGGAAGGCAAATACTTTTGGGGCTGCTAAACACAACACACATCTGCCCTGCTGCCCTCTGGTCTCTCATCTAAACAAGGAAAGTCAAAGAGGAGTCCAAAAAGTGAACACTCATTTCACAGATGAAGGAACTGAGACTCAGAGTGTTTACGTGACTTTCTCAAGGTCACACAAGTGTTAAGTGGCAGAGCAGAGATTTAAACCCATGTCTTCTGCCTCTAAATCTAATATTTTTTCAACTGCACTATTCAGCCTTTCTCTAGAGCAGCAGCAATGATATAATGTAGGTGATGCTTTTCAGTTTAGAAAATGCTAAGACCTTGTCTCAGTTGATCTTCAGTAATATTCCCATGAGTCAGGTAGAAAAAAAAGATACGCAACTTAACCAAGGTCATGTAGCTAGTAAATGATGGTCAGAATTTAAACTCTTGTTCCTGACTCAGTTCTTTTCACTATACCTTATTCATTTGGAAACACAAAGCCCCTGTTTCCCGAGTATACACAAATAGAGAATTTTTCTTAGAAAACGAATACTGTGTAAACATTTTACAGATATTAACATGTTTCAAAGCACCAGTAGCACCTCATTTATAGCTGTGTATATGTTATTTGGACATTGCAAGTCAAATGGGAAATAGATTGCTTATTTAGTAGCTCCCCAATTTTCTTTCCAAGGGAAGTATATAAACCACTATTGTGTGTGCATACATACACATATTTAGACAGTAAAGTGTTCCACAAGAAGGAATTCTTTGAATGTAGCAGGGCATGTGCAGACACATACCCAGAGGATTTAGGCAAGCTTTCTCTGGTCTACTGTCTCCAGGACAAAGTGTGAAATTTCTTGTACAAGGTCAACTCTGATCACAATTTGTGTGAATTTCCCTTTTCATGAGTAGTTATTGCCTTTTGGTGTTTGTTGAAATTACACTTCATGGTTGAAAGAGTTCACTATTTGAGTGGGCCTTAGGGCTAGACCTTTAAAAGGAGAGTCCTCACTGGGAAGGGAGAGACTAAGGGGAATATTAAACTACCACTGTCAGACAGAGAAGGTACATTCATAAGGGCAGGGTAACAAAGACCTGAGTAGCAGAATCACAATAAGAATGTGCCACCACTCTTAGAGAAAGCAACAGAACCAAAGACCCAAACCAGACCACCAGACCATGAATGGAGATACTCAGCTGAAAGGAAGAAATATAAAAGCAGAAAATCAGAATGAACTGGGATTCCCTGGAGAGTGGCTTTCACAGTCTTATAACCATTGGAGGAGAAGGGGGCTGAATTTTCCAGGAGAAGCAACCTTAATCTATTCCTTTGCTGAGTCTGTAAGTTATATGGACCATATAGGTTCCCAAAGAAAGAGGAACCATAGAAGACAAGATTTACCTTGATTTTTTAATAATTAGCTTAAATTTAGCTCTTTTGCATTTTCTGCTGGGTTAAATAAAACCTATCCTATTCACAATGTTGTGTTTTCCTAAGTCCCTGAATTAAAGTTCAGGGACTTTAAACAATTCTTGTCTCTGTGTGTGTGTCTCTTCCCCTCTCTCTCTCTCCCTCTCTCTCTGTGTCTCTCTCTGCCTCCCCCCCTCACACCCCAATTTCATAGAGAAACCTCCAGAAATAAATCTGTTCCATGTGACCCCAGACAGAGTTATACTTCTGAAGCACAGATACTGAAAAATTGCCAAGTGGTAAAATTGTTTATTTTAATCATATTTTATAAAAGTTTTTCCAAAATTTCATGTATTCTATTGCCATATCAAATAGATTATGCAAAATATAATTTAACTTTTCCTTGCTGTCCTGTTTCAATAAAGATTCTTCTCCAATTTTTGATCATGGTATGAAAGCAATTCTGACTTTTCAAAGGCTATGTGAACAGAACATAACCTCTGGGAGGTCCCACTAAAATAGAAAAGCTTGACATATCAGTAAAATAGTAAACAGTATGTCCTGTAACAAGAAAATCAACCAAGGACAGAAAGGCTCATCACTAAAAGGTTGGCTAGAAGATGAAGAATTGTTGTGCTAGGCATTTGAGGAATAAAATAATGACCTAATCCCTGGCCTCAAGAGGGACATTGGCAATCCATTGAATGATAATATAATCTATTTTGTATTTATGCATTGGGTAAAGATTTGTCCAAAATATAATTTTTTAAAGTTATAAATTCCCTTTAGTATTATTCTGAATTTTTTTAGAATTAGTGTAGTATTGATATTAGTTTTTAAAAAGTTGTATTGATATGTTTTGTTTTAATATTACATTTACATATTACTGCACTTCTCTAGAGGTTTCTTATAAGAAAATGAGACAATTTAGCAAAACTAACAATACATCAACCTCATCAGAAAGTATATTGTATATACATACATATATGTATGTGTGTGTGTGTGTGTGTATTTGCAGGGCAATGAGGTGAAGTGACTTGCCCAAGGTCACACAGCTAGTAAATGTCAAGTGTGTGAGACCAGATTTTAACTCTGGTCCTCCTGAATCCAGAGCCAGTGCTTTATCCACTACACCACCTAGCTGCTGCAGTAAATGCAATATTTAGCATCTGTAGATTCTTCCCTACCTCTATATTAAAAAATAAATTGAGAGAAACTTATCTCGCACTCTTCTACCCCATTGAGAAAAAAGAAAAGAAAAAGAATTCTTGTACTAAAGACGCATAGTCAAGCAAAATAAAATCATCAGTGGCTGAATTATGCACCTTAAATCTGTCATGTGTCTGTCCTGAATAGGATATTTTATCATCCATCCTTTGGAATCATGAATGTTTATTGTACTGGTCATAGTTCCTGTAACTTTCAAAATTCATTATTTTTAGTATTGTTGATAATATATAAAACTTCTTATATTTCTATTCATTTAATTCTTCATCAATATATAAAAGTCCTCAAAATTGTTCAGATTAACAGCATTGATATCACAATATAATTGTTCTTTGGGTTCCACTTGCTTCACTCTATATAAGTTCATATGTCTCCCTTTAATATTTTATTAATTTAATGGAAATTGAACCATATCTCCCATTAAATGAGGAGCTAATGAAGTAATTCTTTTTTTTAATAGGCATATGGAATTTGAATATCCAAATATATTTTGTACTTCACAGTTGTTGCCAAAAGATACTATATTTTGTGACTGTGCCTACTGATCAAAAAGATTGTTAAGACTCCCTTCTGGAATGACTTTCACAACCAGTTTGAGCCATATAAGAAAAATAATTTTTATAATTGTTTTTGACATTTCATGCTTGATCTCATACTACATTCACTCAAGTTGTGTCTGAGAGACTTTTGGCTCTTTCTGAAGGTCTATTCCATCTTTGGATGATGAAGATTTGTTATAATAAAAATACCATTTTCAATGGGAAACTGATTCAGGGGGGTCTCATGGAGTGGGGTAGAGATTTAGGAATGGTACATTGAAATGCAGTCCAAATAGAAGTGATGCATTCTGGAAGCATGATGACTGGAAATACAGAGAGATCCAGGTAGGTATGTGGTCAGTATACAAGAAGTCAAGTGATTGGGTAGCAGGAATATATGTGAGAACAGAATCATAGTAATTTGCTAGAAACATGCACATAGGAAATCTAAACTAGGAAATCTGATATGGGAGCTATCATTCCAAGGTAAATAATACAAGTCTTTATTTCATAAAAAAATGCTAAAAGAAAGGCAGGATATAAACTCTGGACAAACTTGAGTATGTGTTTGCATATGAGAGTAGGAACTAGAAGAGACACAAAAACCCAGTTGCTGGAACCAGTGTTATATATGACTTGATCTCCATGAATGAAATAATCACTGGAACCTAGATTAAGTTCTAGCAAAAACAAAGGAATGCACTAATAGCAAATATGTCTTGAAAGTAAATCATCTGAACTATAAACCTTAAGAGATCCATGCATATAGTGTGCCTGCCTGGAGGCCAAGTTGATTCTGGGAGCTGGGATAGGACATGGTTCAACCTGAAGGTCGTGATTAAGTGATCTTAGCTAGAGAAATGTAAGTTTAAGGATCCAAGTTGATTGATATAATAAAATATCTTTGAAAGCAATTCCAAAAGAGTAGTTCCAAACATGCAAATGGACATATGATTTAGAATAAGATGAGTATGTTGAAGAGTATAACATCTATTTGCATGTATTGATTCTGGAACTTTGTTTTTAAAGAAATCGGTTCTATTACTTCATAGTTATACTTCAGTCACTTAAGATAAAGATTGATTGCAAACACTGTTTTGGGCTAATGTTTTGGCTCATTCATTAATGGTAACAAGTGAATATGGAATACCTCTTAACTTAATGATCTTAAGATTTATAAGTACCCTACAACCACATGAACCATTTCTGTTAGTGATTTCCCCCCTTCAGAAGTCTTTTATTTTCAAATATATAATATTTTCTGACCCATTTCTTAGGTAAACATTAAAAAGTGGGCTTAATATTCTTTCTCTTTCTACTTTAATCTTCTGAAAAAGATATGAGTTGAATAAGTTGGATGCAAAATAACTTTACTATCATCCTACATTGATCAGAGGTATTGAAGAACTTTTCCAATTTAAGGAAACATTGAAAGTTTTAAGATAATTATTTAGAAACTCATATATCAATGACCACGTTTTAGAAGGAACAAATAGGAGGAAAATTATAGACCACTTTATAATCAAATATAAATGTCAGCACTGGTTCATAATGAAAACTACAATAAATATTAATTAACATGTGGCCAAATAATAGTGATGGAATAAGAAGATGAGAAGATCAAGAAAGACAAAAGTTTTTTAGAGGGGCTAGCATATAGATAGTAATGTCAATGCAAAAATAAATTTCAGAGAAAGCCATAGATGTCCCAAATTATACTAGTGCCCAACCCTTTGGCTTTTTGTCAGTTAGTATTTATTAAATACCTACTATGTGCCAGCCATTGTGCAAAGCACTGAGGATAAAAAGACAGTGCCTGTTCTCAAGTGGTTCACAGTCTAATGGGGAAGATGACATAAAACAGCTATGTATAAACAAACTCTCTCTCTCTCTCTTTATATATATATATATACACATTTATATATATATATATATACATTTTTATATATACATTTATATATATATATACACATTTATATATATATATATATATATATATATGTGACAAATTGAAAATTATCAACAAAGGTAAGGCATTGGAATTAAGGGAGAGCAGAAAGGTCTTTTTGTATTAGATAAAATTTTAGCTGAGACTTGAAGGAAGCCAGGAGGTGGAGAAGAGAGAGAATTCTAGGCATAGAGGACATCCAGTGAAAATGCCTGGAGCTGGGAGATGGAATGAATTGTCCAAGGAATATCCAGGACGATAGTGTCACTGAATCACACAATTTGCATTTGAAAGGGGGATGAGGGAGAAGTACAAAGTGTGAGAAGACTAGACAAGTAAAGGGGCAGGATATTAAGGACTTTAAAAGCAAAACAGGATTTTCTATTCAATCCTAGAGGTGATATGGAGTTTGTTGAGTAGGAAGCAACATAATTAGACCTGTATTTTAGGCAGATGACTGACTGCTAAGTGAACGGACTGGAGTTCATACATACTTGTGACTGCGAGACCAATTAGCAGGCCATTACAATAGTCTAAGTGGACCAGAGTAGTGACAGTGTCAGAGGGAAGAAGGAGGCATATTCAAGAGACTTTACAAAGGGAAAATCTACAGGTCTTAACAATAGATCTGATATGAGGTATGAGAGAGAGTCAGACATTGAGGATGACACTAAGTTTTCAAGCCTTAGAGAGTGGTACATTTTACAGTAATAAGGAAGTTAGGAAGAGGGAAGGATTTTGGAGAAATGATAATAAGTTCAATTTTGGACACAATGAGTTGAAGATTTCTTCAGGACATCCAGTTAAAGATGGAGATAAGAGAATGGAGGCTAGCAGAGAGATTAGGGATGGATAAGGAGATACAGATTACCTAGATTTAGGTAAAGTGTTTAATAAATGCTCTCATTTTTCTTAAGGAAAGATGGAGAGGTGAATTAAATGATAGAGGATGATTAGGCATAGTAAGAACTGGTTGAATGTTGTTATTTTCACTTGAGTGGGGGTTTCTAGTGATATGTTCCAGAAATTTGACCTTGGCCTTGTAGTTTTAACTTTTTTTATCAATGACACAGCACAAATAGTATACATCAAATTAATAGATGAAGCAAAACTGGGAGAGAGAGAGAGAGAGAGATGACAGTCACAATTCAAAAATAGCTTAACAGACTATAACACTGATCCTAATCAAATTAGATGAAATTTAATAGGGATAAATGTAAAATGTTGCCATTGTAAAGTCAATTTTGATTTTTATGCCAAGTACAAGAGAGGAAAAACATGACTTGACAGCAGTTCAACTGAAAAGAATCTGAGTCTTTTATGGACTACAATCTCAACATATGTCAACAATGCAATATGGCAACCAAGAAAGTTAATACAATGCTATGCTCTTGAGAGCTTGGTGCTCCAGGCTGAGGAGGTGATTATCCTGCTAAACTCTATCATGGTCAGACCACTTCTAGAGTATGATTTTCAGCCTTGGGCACTTCATTTTAGGGAGAATGTTAACGAAATGGAGAGCCTACAGAGGAGAGCAAACAGGGATGGCAAAGGACCTCAAGAACACAATATAGTATAAAGATTAGTTATGTAGGACCTCAATATAGAAGTATAATAATACACAAATTAAGAAAACTAGGGTAAAAAAAGCTAGTGATGTTTTCTTTGGAAAAGGGAAAAGACAGAGGCATGTGGTGACTTTCTTCAAGCATTTAAAAGGCTGTCATATCCAAAAAAGATTAAGACTCAGATTTCTTGTCCCCAGAGGCCAAAATTAGAAGCACTGCTTTGAAGTAAAAATGGGAAAATTCGACTAAATATAAAGAAAAAATCCCTAAAATTGGTGCTATTCAAAAAATAGTAGTCAACTCCTAATTTATTGAAGGTCTTCAACAGGAAGCTGAATGACCTCCAGAGGGTATTATAAAGAATATTCTTGATCAGGCACTCGTTGGACTAGAAGCCCTTTGAGATCTCTTCAATATCTAAAACTTGGGGCAGCTAGATGGCACAGTGGATAGAGCACCGGCCCTGGAGTCAGGAGTACCTGAGTTAAAATCCGGCCTCAGACACTTAATACTTAACTAGCTGTGTGACCCTGGGCAAGTCACTTAACCCCAATTGCCTCACTAAAAAAAAAAAAAAATTAAAAAAAATCTAAAACTCTATGATTCTAAATGACTTTACAAAGGATTTATCCAAGAGCTTGGATTAAGTATATCAAACACAGAAATCTGCATGTGAGAGGTAACAGACTAATTTTTTAAAACTTGCAATAGTGATTCTGGCTAGTTATAGCTAGAAGAGAGAGATCCTCATCTCGAATAGGAATGGACAAAAGGTGTAAAACGGGGGGGAAATGGTACATAGTGTCTCAGGGAAGGGTCAGTTCAGTGGCCTATATAAATTCGAAGAATTGGTCAGTTTTTCAACTTCCATAATCATGGCAGAACAGTAGTTTTTAGTCACAAAGAGAAAAATGTGTTGTTATAGAACCTCAGATGATAATGTGGTGAGACAGACAGACAGAAACAGAGAAAGGGAGTCCTTAAAACATGAGAGTGGAGGATTGAGTTTAAACAATTGCCAAGTTTCTTAAAAACAACAATGTATTTTTGGCCAGTGTATACTCAGACTTCTTTCATAATTGATGTCTTTTATATCACAAACTATGACCAAATTTAAGAATATATTAGCATACTTCTCATTTTTGGCTCAGAGAAAATAGCCATAAGTAGTAAAGCTATTAAAAGATCAGAATTAATGTGCCCTGGCAAACCAATGTGGGGAAGTCTGGTGGCATATGCTTCTGTAGCAGTCTGCAGTGCTCTAGTATCATTGATATGTATGTATGCACGCATGCATGTATATGTACATATTACATTTACATATAAACATGAACACATATACAAATATCTCTGTATGCATACATTCATGTGTATATATGTATATATACACATATACATGGACCAATACATTTATATACATATGTTTAAACTAATTTGCATGTAAAGAAGCACTCAATCATATACTCAGATCAAATGGTTTCACTTAAATAAGCATGGTAGCCTAAACATACATGTTTAGTTGTTTGAACAATGCTTGGCAATCTCGATGTTTTAATTGGAATTAAAATATGGAATCTAAATAATATGTAGCTGAGTTGTTTTTTTTCTCTATGTATGTAGATTTTTGTATCAGGTATATTTCTCAGACTTTGAAATTTCAGAATCTCTGTTGGAGGATTAATAAATATGAGTTCCTTGTCATATGGAAGGCAGTAAATTTCAAAAGTAATATAACTCAAAATGTCAAACTATCTTGTCTATAAACAAGGGAAAATATCACCACAAAAATTGAAAGAATTGGTCTTTTTCATGTTGAGTTTGACTATATATATACATATGTATATATATATACACACACATGTATATACATTAGCATTTTTATATGAATATAAACATTCATCTACATGAATTAGATTTAATACTTGAGTCTAAACTCTATGAGAAAACGTATTTCATATTGAAATTATGTATTTAACATTAATCCAGGCGCATAAAGTATTAGTTATTTCAAAGCATAGGTTAAAATGTGTTAGGTTTAATATTGTAAATATAGCCATTTGTAAGCATGAGCACTGAGTTAAAATTTTGACATGACAAATCTTGAGTTTTATCTCCTTAAAAATTCCTTATTGGTTTTCACTTTAAAAAAATAAAGTTGAATATAAACCTCAAAAAGGAAAAAAAAGCATGTTTACCAAGAATTTGCTATTTTTATTTAGTTAGCATTGTTCCATTAAAATCAACTAATGATTGATTTATATGCTCTTTCTCCAGGTACTATGAACATATCCTTCTGGGTTTTCACTTGTGTTATTCATTGGACAGCATTTTAAAGTTAATAATATAGAGAATAAGAGAGGCTAGAAGTAAAGAGGTGATTTATTTTCTTATGTAATCAAAGCTCACAAATACATTGAATTGTCATGACACAGTAGTGGCTGTGAACATGTTAATCTAGCCTAAATTGACCTTTTCCTTAACAGTATTTAATCCACCTACACCACATAGCAGCAATATTATTTAGAATTTTCAGGTCAACTAATAATGTCATAATCCAGGATATAAAACTGTGAATTGCTGCTACTTTAAGAATCTTTGCTTTTATGTTTGTTTAGCTCCTTCATTTACCATTTTAATGTGAATACCTTGGGAGATATCACTGTGTTCCTTATCTCTTTCCCAACCTCCTCAGATCTTCCCCTCCCCCCAAAAGAAAAAAAATCATCAACTTGATTTCAATGGTCATCTGATATGTGACAAAATAAACAATGCTGGATGAGTTCCAGGCTAACCGAATAGTTAATGCCATCCCTCCTCCAACAGATGGCCAGTGTACTGTGCTTTTTATGAGTCTGTAGCTCTATTCGCCTACTACATCGTTGGCTCATTGCAACCAGTAGTGCAATGGTTCGCAGAGTCACTTTCACAAGGAGATGACAAAATGGTATATTTTATATGAATAATTATCTTTGCACAAACTAGTGAAATTTTGTAATTACTTGAAAAAAAGAAATCATTTATTGAGGATGGGTTGTTTGTTCACTGATGGCTAAATTTATTTTATATTACAATAAGTTTAATAATTGTTGATAGAAGAAGTCACGCCTGCTTCCATTTATCTTAATGGCACTGCAACATTAGATTGCAGCATGAATGAAAAGATGGTGTGTTTTCTAAGCTTTGGCAGCCTGCAGTGACCTTCAGGAGAAATGAAATGCTCTGTTGGCTAGGGAAACAATCGAGCTGAAACCAGTGAGGCGCAGGAAACTCTGAGATAGACTTTCCAAATTAAAAGCTGTTAGGAAGAGCTCAAACAAGTAAAGGAAGAAAAGAACATTTCTTTGTGAGGTGATTTTATTTAAAGATTAAAATAGGGGGAAAAGAAGAATATTAAGATGAGAAAATCTGCATTAAAGGATGGAAAGATACCTAGTATATCCTAGGCAGAAATACACTGTACCAAGTATATAACCTGTTGAAAGACCTAGCAATAAATATAGGCCATAGACCTTTTAATGCACTAAGGCATCAAATGAATTAGCAGTGGCCATAATTTTTATAATCAAAATGTTTTCTATGCAACTTTAAGTTGCGTAATATATCAGTCAAGAGCACTTACATATTTGATATTTGAACTAGCCTTTTGACATTTTTATTATAATATCTGAATACTAAATCTGCTCCCTAAATCAGCACATTGTGAACTATTATGATCATTTGCAAATGCTTTTCATATGAATGCCAAAAATGACCTTGTCAAAAGATCTAATGGAAAAAAGAATTCTAGATCAAAATCAGTATTCTAAGAAAGTACCTAGAGAATGACTAGATAATGAGGATGATTGGAAGGGCAATTGATAGCATTATGGTTGTTGTTCAGTCATTTTCAGTCATGTCTGACTCTTCGTGACCCCATTTGTGGTTTTATTGGCAAAGATACTGGAGTGGTTTGCCATTTCATTCTCCAGCTCTTTTCACAGAGGAAACTGAGACAAACAAGGTTAAGTGACATACCCAGGGTCACACTGA
Organism: Dromiciops gliroides; assembly: GCF_019393635.1. Classification (NCBI taxonomy): domain Eukaryota; kingdom Metazoa; phylum Chordata; class Mammalia; order Microbiotheria; family Microbiotheriidae; genus Dromiciops; species Dromiciops gliroides. Next base: position 346,149,261 of record NC_057864.1, on the reverse strand, counting down.
CAGTAAATCTCTGGGGTCAGATTTGAACTCAGAAAGATGAGTCTTCCTGATTCTAAGCCCAATGCTCTATTCACTGCCACCTAGCTGCCCTAATTGTTATTAAGATAAAGCAATCACAAAAGGAAAAGTGATATATGTTAAAGAAAAAAGGCCGTCTTCTATTACTGCACTGTGCAATTCCATATAAAATATGACTACCTGTCAGGAATGAGGTAGAAAATATGTTTTTTCATTTGTGAATTCAAGAATTTGGCTCTCAGGTGCTTTCTAAATCCAAGATTCTATGATTCTGTGCTCATAATGAATGTCAGTTATAGTATATTTTAGAAGCAGGCCTGACCCAATCTAGTACACCTTGTTAGTTCAGGTTCAATGCTGGAATGAAATGAGGCACTTGTAGGTCATTCAGTAGTCAGCAAGTAGAGATTTACTTATCCATAACATTAAAAAAGACATTCACCAAGGATTTTCCAGCATTTGGCTTGAAGAGATGTGACACATCTACCATACTTCATATCCATATAGGAAAAAATATATTTATCCTATTTTGATAACCATATATATATGGTTATCAAAATAGGATATTTTTCTTTGTATCCACTCATGGAATATCCACCAAATCTGAAGGGCCTTGAGTCCACCTGGATGTACCTTCAGGTGATCAGGAAGCCAAATCAATACATCCTGAGGTTACTAGGAAGCTTCATTGAAAGGTGAAGCTTGAGTCTTAGTGTTCTGGACCAATCAAATCTCAAGGAAAGCTTTGTTACTTTTCAAAGAAAAACTATTCTTACATGAATAGGGGAACAGGTTAGGATATTGCTCCCTGTACAGAATGTATTGAATAATGTCATGTTTTTAATAGTTATGAGATATAATATATGCTTTTTCACACATGAAAAATTAAAGGGAGAAAATAATATCCTGATTTATATTAAAATGGCTATCTTAGGACCATGCTCTAATAGTACATATTTGGTCAAGACAGTACAAAAGTTACAAAATACAATTATTGTTTTTTCTTACTTTCATAAAAATGATCCTCTCCCTAATGCATTTTGTAAGTTAGAGCAACATAAAATGAAGACCCTGCATCTTCAAGTGTTCATGTTTTTTTAAAAAATTAGACGTTCAGACCATTAACCTACAGCTTTCAGAATAACTACACTGAAACATTTCCCCCCAAAACTCCTTTATTCCTTCTTCATCATTGTTAGTGACTTCCATGATGTGCCTTCCTAATCTTAAATCTAAATATTTAATGTGCTCAACATGAACTAACAGTAGAAATTTAATATTATAATGCACTAATTTACCTTATACACAAGAAAAAGAATGTCACTCGAGAGATAAGAACTTGAAAGAGTAGTTTAGGGATTTCATATTGATATTCTGAGATACAGAATGCAAAGAAATAATGGAATATATACATATATATATATACACATATAAAATTGCATCAAACATTTGATGCCATGCCTAAGAAACAATAAAGGTTCACATGTATTGATGTACTTTTGTCTTAAACATTTCGTTCTATACCATACCATAATGTTTCTATCTATAGAAAAATCAAAATAGCTATATCTAACATCTTATTCTCAGCAACTGTTCTATTTACTTTTATCTAAGGAATTAATCTATTTCTCTTCCTTGAAATTAATACTCAGGGGCAGCTAGGTGGTGCAGTCAATAGAGTACTGGCCCTGGAGTCAGGAGTACCTGAGTTCAAATCTGGCCTCAGACACTTAACACTTACTAGCTGTGTGACACTGAGCAAGTCATTTAACTCCAATTGCCTCACTAAAAAAAAATTTTTACTCACTCTCATCTTAAGATACTTTATGCCAGTATTTCTGTGATCAACTGAGTCTCTTCTCCATTTTTCTCCTTAGATTTCTGGTCAGAGGTCCCATTAGACTTTCTTACTTTTCCTGCATGACACACCTCATTAGCTGAGAAGCATATTTAGGAAGAACCAAATTGTTCCTAGGGATCTGGCCACAATCTAAACATAACAATGTTTTGGTTAAACATCTATTAGGATAAAAAAAGAACTCTCCATATGGAAAGATATTTGACTACAAAGGTAGAAGTAAAAGTAGCATAGTAAATGCCAATAGATAATATTCCATATTCATACTCATATATTTAAAGTAACACAAACTTTCAAAAAGGAATAGTGAGTTGAAAGAATGAGTTACCCAGTAAACAATGGGTTTGTTTGCTTATGAGTTTGTTTGTATGTATACTACTTTCATGAAAGGAGTAGTATAATGGTCAAATTCCTTTATGAATATGAGTGTGTTGGTTCTTGAGTCTAAATTTCCACTATGGAATATTGGTAACCATAAAGCTTAAGGGAAACTATCAATATTTTTGATAATATGATTGTACTTTTGACATCCATTATTTTCCAATGTTTATTGATATCCCCAAAGAGTTCAGCTAGATATCACCTAGATACCTGGATGAAACATCTATCTAAGAATAGGTGCCTAGTATTGGAAGCTTCTTGTAACAATTGCATAATGATGATTTCCCTTTGGGGAATGAAAATTCATCTTATTTCACAGATATTTCATTCATAGTCATTTTAACACCATGGTTTCAATCCATTTTTAAATTTAACAAACATTTATCATATTGTAACTTTGTTTTCAGGTAATTATTTGTCATAAGTAGCTTTGAGGTTATGATTAGAAACATTTCTTGAAACAAAGATAGTTTTGAAACCTATCCTTTTGAAAAGTAATTGTATTTGAAATCTGTCTTTGTATGGGAACATAGAGCTATAACTAGTATGAGAGTCAACATCCAGAAAAGTATTCATCTTTCCTGTGATGATTTACCATCTTCATGCCTCCCTTCATAGTCATTCATGCCCCCTTTGCACCACTATGTGATGTAGTCCCACTCTCCAAAGTTCATTGCTTTGGTGTCCCTCTACTGAGCCCACTTTTCCTCAATAACTAAAAATGACACCCCTCTTCTGAAGAGACTATAATCACAACCGTCTTCTCCCCCAGCTCAACTATTTTTGACCCAGGTGTATATGTGTATGTGTGTGTGTATTCCATCCTCTCCCCCCATACACACACACATACACATATACATGCACACATATTCTGTCTTTAGTTTGGATACCCATATGTGTCTACACACATACATGTATGTATATATAGACACATACACATATGTATTTGTATACATGCATATACACACATATGTATATACACATACACATGTACATATAGTAATATAAATAAGGTAACATAAATATAGTGAATTATCAACAGTTTAAAATATAAAGTTTATAGATAGATGTAAAGGAGATACATCCTAAATTTATAGATATTTTCTCTTTTCTCTTTCCAATTTTTCCTTTTGGGCCAGACTGTGATTATATCAGTTTAGGAAGGTCCTGATGTGAAAACTCTCTGTTGGTGAAGATCTACAAGTCCATAATTTACTTCCATTTTAGGGAGTTACTTGGGGTATGTCAAAATTAAGTGTCTTGTCAAGGTCAAATAGAAGGTATGTATCAGAGGCAGTTGCTGAAATAAGATCATTTCAACTACAAAGCTAATACTGTATCCACTATGCCATGCTATTTCTCTCAATACAGAATTGTATTAGCCTGCCAACATTCACATACACATTAGCTTTTCCTTACTTTTAATCTATTAGGTAGTTCTTTACACTCAACAAATATTTATTAAGCACATATTATAAAAACATAAAACATGATGCCTACCATCAAAGAGCTTAAAGTCTGGTTTAAGCTAGATAAAGAGAAGAGAAAGTCATATACATGGAAAGCTAAATAGTAATACTCAAGTTTTTAGTTTGATGCCTTCACAAATGGTGCTGAATTCTAATTATTAAAAATCATCAATGACAATTTTTATTGACTATTTGTAAACATTATTAACTATTGTTACCTCTAAATTTCACTAACTATAACTGTTACTAATGTCAAAATAATGATTGTTGACTTTGGAAACATATATTTATAACATCCTAATCCAAGGCAGCTGGGTGGCTCAGTGGATCAAGTGCTGGGTCTGAAGTCAGGAAGACCTGAGTTCAAATATGGCTGTATGACCCTGGACAAGTTACTTAATCTCTTTGCCTTAATCGACTAGAGAAAGAAATGGCAAACAACCCCAGTATCCTGGCCAAGAAAGACACTATGGTCCATGGGGTCATGAAGAGTCAGATGTGACTAAATAATAACAACCTAAGGTAGCCAGTATTTTGAAAGAAATATCTATCTATTTATCCATCTATCTATCATCTCACTCTCTATACACACACACACACACACACACACATATATATGTATATAATCTTTCACTTATTCTATTGAATAAATTCTCAATTATTCAGGCTACTTCTTATATGGAAATCTATGAACATCAACCCAGAAACTTTGGTAAAAGACATGATCAAATACATAAATAAAATACGTAAAGTTTCTTTTTTAAGTATCTAAGAGGCAGGATGAAATGAAGGTTAGAAAGAGAGCTTTCCTTGGAGCCAGGAACAGTAACATTTAAGTACCATCTCTGATACATACTATCTATATGACCTGGTTGAGTGGGTTAACCTTTCTTTCAGTGTTCTATAAGTTGCAGGAAAGATGCCACCATGAATTAAGAAATGGAATTTCCTTACCTGGCAGTTTCCTTTTATCAATGAAATCCCAGATCTGGTTCTTATCCTGTATCTAATATTTATGAAATAGAAGATGCAAAATAACAATGAGGGAAGATGCTTCATGCAAATTAAATATTCTCTTCAATATATGAGAGAACTTTGACCTGAAGACAAATTTTGGGATTTATCTTTTAGGATTGGGGGGTTTGTTTTGTTTTTACTCATTTAAAAATATTTTCCTAAATTAAAAAAAAAAAAGGGGGCGGCTAGGTGGCGCAGTGGATAGAGCACCGGCCCTGGAGTCAGGAGTACCTGAGTTCAAATCCGGCCTCAGACACTTAACACTTACTAGCTGTGTGACCCTGGGCAAGTCACTTAACCCCAATTGCCTCACTAAAATATATATATATATATATATATATATTTTCCATGAAATCCTTCTCTGAAGCCATATCATGGCATTGAGCCACCTATGGGTTCTCAAAAGCTATATCAATGAAGAGTCAATTCTGACAGCATCCTTACAACTGCTGGGAATCCAGAAGAATCTTAGTTGAATCTTAGTATTTTTGATGTTCTAAACAAGTCTCATCTTGGTACTAAAGTTTAGAGAGACTCATTCCCAGAACTTTGTCCACTATTTCTACTATAACACAAAGTGGTTATGAGATACACTTTTTTTTTTTTTAGTGAGGCAATTGGGGTTAAGTGACTTGCCCATGGTCACACTGCTAGTAAGTGTTAAGTATCTGAGGCTGGATTTGAACTCAGGTACTCCTGACTCCAGGGCCGGTGCTCTATCCACTGTGCCATCTAGCTGCCCCGAGATACACTTTAATGGTGGGAATTCTCATGCTGACAGAATCACCTATCTTTGAAGTATTGAACGATTTGAAAATGTGAAATGCATTTCACAAGGGGGAGATATTTAAAGATTTTTAAGACAAATTCCAATGTATATGTTTTATAATATTTTAAAATAGGCAGGTTGATGTGTTGTTACATGAATAAGTAATAGTTTGATAGGCTATGGCCAAGCATTGAATTTGACTTCTGAATTTTAATACCATAGAATACCAACAATTTCTGAATAATCAAGTATATACAATCTTAAATTATTGTATGCAGGAAGCCTCTGTTCATACCTACTTGAAGAAAATTTTACCCTTACCCTGGTCATCATAAGAAACTTTATTCCAGATGTCTGGCAATCAAGAGTATCTGTTTATTTCAAGTATACCTTCCATGCCTTTTCACAGAGTATGATGGAAGAATTGCCATCAGGGCACCATTCCCTCTAATGTACTTCTCAACTCTAGATCTTTGATTCTACAAAAAAGGAAAAATAACTTTGGACTAGGTATCCTTTACTCCACTACTTGGCCCAAGGTCATATATCCTTTGTCATCACGTCATAGATCTAGAATTGGAAGGGAATATAGACATCATCTAGACCAAACCTCTAACTTTACAATAAAGAAACTGAGGCCCAAGTGAGTTTAAATGACTTGCCAAGGTCATTCAGATAGCGACAGAGCCTTTCCTAGACTTGCTTATTGTAGTGCCTTCCCTCTAAAATTATCTCCAATCTATTCACATATAGCATGGTTGTACATAGTTATTTGCATATTGTGTTGATTGTGAGCTCCTTGACAACAGAGACTTTTAAACAATTCCTTTTTATCCTCCACCAGTATCTGGCACATAGTAGGAGTTTAATAAATATTTGCTGACTTGACTTGAATGCCTGGAAAAAGTCAGAATGACAATATAAACAAAAAAATCAGTAATGCATAGTAAGGGAACTTCAAGATATTTAGGTAAATATAGCTTGATCTAGCTGGTGTTGGATTTGGCCTAGTCCCTATTAACCTTAATTTGAATGATTTTGATATTTTGAATGATTCTGAATGATTGACATTTTCATTGGTAGGGGGCATCCCCTCCTCTACTACAGATCTAGTAATAAGATCACAAGATCAATATGGGAATTTAGAGATAAATTATTCCAACCCCCTTATTGTACAGAATAAGGAATTGAGACCTAATGATTATCCAAAGTCACCTGAACTGTTATAGGTTATCATGGAAAAAGCCCCTCCACCCCCTCCCCCCCAAAATCATCATGGTGATGAGTCATCCTGTACTTCACTGATCTGGCCCACAATCAATAGACTTTTTTGAGTCTGTGCTGAGCTGGAATAATTTTCAAGAATCCAGGGTCAGCTCCATGATATGAGGAGGCATCAGAGTAGGTGTGCTTTTAATTGATTCTATGAAATCAATCAATGAGCACTTATTAAGTTCCTACTATATGCTAGACACTATGGTAAGGATACAAATACAAAAGTGAAACAGTTGCAGCCTACAGGAATTTGCATTCTTGTATGGAAAGGCAGTACCTGCTGTAGAATGCTGTTCAGTGTTCTAAAACTGAATAGATTAACTTGTGAGAGAGGAAGTTGCCAGGAATTAGAGGTTCCTCTCCAGAGGGTCATTGTTCCTGGTAAAGCAAAAAGGAGCACTGTGAAAAGAGCCACAACTGGAGCATACGTACGGTACCAGCTATAGGCACAATGGGTGATTTACCAAAGAAGGTTATACACTATTCTGTCATTTGTATGGTGACACTTAGCTATTCTTATACTTAAGTCAACCTGTTACCTCATTAATATGGGCATTCCTTTCATTGGTGCATATTGCAATCTATAACCTCCACAGAGATTTCACCCAATCAATCAACAATCAGAAACTGTGCTAGGCACACCTTTTTGCATATATGTCACTACATGTATACACACATCATGCACACATGTTTGTGTGTGCGTGTATCTATATGTACAAATATACATAATTTGTTAAGTGCTTTCCATGTGCTAAATGCTGACAATACAAATACAAGCAGAATAGTCCATTCACTCAGGGAATTTCTACTCCAATGGCACAAGATGACATATAAAAGAGTGGTGGAATGGGGGAGAGGGACAAAAGGTGCATAATGTATTGTGATGGGGAGTTGAAAAATAATATGAAAATCTGGGAAAGATAAGGCAAATTTTATCTATCAAAATAAAACAAAGAATTAAATAGTCTCTTCTCAAGAAATTTGCATTCTAACAAAAGATAACATGTACATATAGAAATATGTATAGCATAAACATAAGTTAATATATGCATGTATATGAAGTCATTAAATACAAAGTAAATCAGGAAGGAGGCACTAGTTTAGAGAAAGATTAAAGGCTTCAGGCAGAAGATGTACTTGAGCAATGTCTCAATGGATGATGGGGTCTCTGAGGCAAAGATTCTTCTTAATGCACTGACAATCTTTCTCTAGGTGTTCAGGGACCTTTTTACATTGAACACCTAAGCTATCCATAAGATATCCCTTGTTCCCTCTGAATCAGGGAAAAGCTTGGACTTGTCAAAAGGATTGTACAATATCCATTCCTTCTTCCTATTCAATTTTGGTCTCAATTGATTATCCATTCATAGTGCCTGTCCAGATATAGATAATGTCCACATAAACAGACATGCACATACACACATACTGTGTACACAATGAACTCAATATCAAGTCACATGTGTCTTAGATTTAGAGTTAAAAGGACCTCTGATGCCATCTATTCCAACCTTTTTGTTTTATAGGTGAGGAACTGAAGCCCAGGGGGTTTAAATGACTTGCCTACATTTACACAGTGAATAGCAGAATTAGGATTTGAATCCAGTTTGTCTGATTCCATGTGAGGACTCAGATTATAATAGTTGTGGGGAAGGAACACGTTTTTTCATCCACATAGTTTTTCTATAAGTATTTTTTGCCAATCCCTTTTAAATACCTAGCAAATAACTCTTTTTAATACCTAGTGAAGAGGTTTAATGATATTATTATCCAAAAAGTTCCCTGTTCTATTTGGACCTGGCTTATTTTGTTTTCGTTGTTGTTGTTGTTGTTGTTGTTGTTGTTGTTGTTGTTGTTGTATGTCCTTGACAATATCAATCAACTTCGGTGAACATACAACTCTTTGTTTTATGTGTTGCTTGATAGTAACAATTGGGGTTCTTTAAACATAATTATCTCTATTCTTGAATTTGTGAAGGAATCTTGTACATTCTAAGCATCTGCATGAGGGATTGATGCCTTAGTGGAGAACCTTTAAAGCCATATCTTATCTACTATGCTATATATCTTTTTAATCAACAAATAATTAATATAGTGTGATATTATATTCTCTGTCCCTTTGTATCGTTTGTGTAAAAATAAATAAGTGAGCCCTTGTAGAAGACTGTTTGCAAAAGCCTAACACCCTTATCATTTTTTCATCAAATATACCTGCAATATGGATGCAGAGCAGTCTCATAAAGATTTTAGAAAGATCAGAAAATAGTTATATCAGTAGTTATTAATACCCTTAAAGGCACTGAGAGAATATCAATATCATCCATAATATGTTTCCATTCCTTGGGAATATTCTTTTCATTGAGAGATTTTGTCAATAAATACATCAATCCATCAAGATTCTGTCACCTTCATCTCAGAAATTTGGTTATTTAAGATAAATATCATTGAAAAATATATATTTGTCAATGTAACCATATATTGGGTGTACCCCCTATACACACACACACACACACACACACACACATATATATATTTATAAAAATACCTCAACAATGATCTATATTCCAAAGAACATGAAAACCGTGTAACAATATAGGCTTAAGATTCTCTTTTATTCCTTCCTTCATCTTTTATTTAAGTACACTTTACAAACCTATCACAATTCTTTCTGAATACTAATTGAAACTCTTCTACTTCGTATTCAGTCTATGAATACTATTAGTTGTTTTTAAAATAAATTGTTTTAAAATTTGCTCCTAATATTTTTTTTCACATTCATCCATGTATATTCCCTTTTTACTAGAATTTCAGCTACACTTAGCTTGATGCTAGGAGATAACTAATTCATTTAGAGTTTGCATTTTCTCACGTATTGACAATATATAATCTGATATAGTTAAAACAGATAATTCTGTTTGAGAATAATATAGGGACTTGTAAATTAGGCTGCCTATCACTTAGAGTGATTTCTAATTCATCTCACATTGCTATTAATTAAAATGGTGGTTTCTGCAATTTTCTCCATTGTGTTGGTATCAATATTTTATTATCTGTTTAAAGGAAAGCAAGTCACCTCTCACAAGTAAATGCCAATTCATCTCCTTTTTAAATTTAAATGCAAATGCTTTGTACCTTTTACCTTTACATAGAGATAGAAAGTCAAAGTAGAATTTGGTTATGTTATGCATTGTTTAACAAAAATCTTCAAAGCTTAAATTATTTTTATTACTATTATCGAAAAATTTACTTTATATTTAATATCAACAAATCCATATTTAGCCTCATTTTGGCATTATATTTCATTACTACTGTGAAAGTCTTCATTTTGTCTAGTTTTTTAGAAGAAGATTTTACTGAATAGGAGTTATTCTGGTTGTTGTGAAATCCTAGGTATTCTTCATGAAGTAGGTTTCCATTAAGAAAGGATGAGAACACTTGTTAAATACAGTATTACATACTGAGGAAGCTAAGTGGCACAGTGAACAGAGCAATGGAATTGGAGTCAGTTCTTGCATTTGACACTTACTAGCTGTGTGACCCTAAGTCATTGTCACATAGTAGGTACTTAGTAAATATTTATTGATTAACAAGCTCTATCTTCCTTAGTTTCCTCATCTGGAAAATGGGGATGATTATAAAAGCACCTACAGCCCAGGGTATTTTGTGAAAATAAAATGAGATAATATTATTAGTAAAGCACTTGGCAAACCTAAAAGTGCTATATTTAAAATATAGAATTCTCTCATATTTGCTCTGAAAGAAATGTTACTTGTAATAACTACTTATATTTACACAGCACTTTAGAAAAATTATTTTTCTTATATCAATCGTGATACTTTGTAATTTGTAACTATTGTCATCCCTATGATACATGTAAGAAAACTGAGGCTGGGAAATTAAGGGACTTGCCCAAAGACACATCACTAAGAAGTGATGACAGAACTAAGACTTAAACCCAGATTTGTTGACTATTCTTTCCTCTGTATCTCTTTGCTTCTCTATGTAGTATCAAGCCATTAAAATATCATGTATGAAAAACAGTTTTTATTTGGATGTGTGTAATGAACCATGGGTTTAGCAGTTAAAGTTTAGTGATAATCTTCATGACTATAAACTCCAGAAATCACTGTTCCCTTGGTATCTTCTCCAATAGTAAATGTGGTTTTAATCCCCATCCATATAGTGAAATAGAAAGAGCATTAGTTTGGGAGTTAGGATCCCTGGCTTCCGACCTTGGACAAATTACTTCACTGCTCTAGGATTCATTTTAATTTTTGAGTAAAATTGGAAGACTGAAGCAAATGATTGCTGTGGTCTCCTTTATCTATAACTGACATTGTTATTTATCTATTGATCTAAGTCTACATATTCCCTAAAATGCAACTCTTCAGTCATAGGGTCATCCATGAATGTTCTGGGAGCCCAACATTCCCTCTTGCTTGTATAAGCAAGTTCTTCCCATTACAAAGTATTCTGTTTAACCTCATGGATCTCCTTATGTTGCTGTCACTACCTCTCCTGAGATCCCTAACATGCTAGGGTGGGATGTGGAATAAGATGTGAAATAAATGTCATGATGGGTCTAGGGAAGCAAAATCATGACAAGATGCACTTTGATCAGGCGGGAAGGAGCCCAATCAGGTTCAGTGCTTCTCTTAGCAATTTACCAGGGTACAGAGAGGGTTAACCTGGTTCCCTTCTTAAAATGTATTAGACACATGGGGTTCCTGGATTGCCAAGTGCTTAATACTCTTTCATTTAACTTAAGTGCAGAAATAGCATCTCTCTAATAAAGCTATTTTTATAGCACCCACACCTGCAGCTGGTAGAGCCATTCCTTTTCATATTTAGGTCTTTTTTCCCAACCTGGATTTAAAAATGAATTGAGAATTTTTAGTTTATAATCACATTGATGAGCAAAAGCTTATAGCTGCAATATAAAATATATTGCAAGATAGTCCATTGAAGAATTATAGATGTAAAATTAGGCACTAAAATAATCTAATGAGTTTCAGAAATGTGGTGATATAAAATGAGCTTGACTTGTAGTTTAGCATGCTATTAATGTCTACGGAGAAATTGTATATACCCTCCATAATTTTTGAGACAAAACATGTCGGTGCTTTTGAATCATTCATGTTTTGTGATCACACACACACACACATATATATATATATACACACACATACATATATATGTATATACACATATACATATACGTGTAGGTAAATATGTACATGCACATGTGTGTATATATGTGCATGCATATATTTATGTTCATATATATACATATAACTATAAATATATATGCACATATAAATATCTATTTGTAGGTATGCATATGAGTACATAAATACATATATGTATACATAGACATAGATAAAACATATACACATATACATATATTCCTTATTGAGCAGTCATTCAACTAAGAAAACAGCAAAATGTTAAAAAAATTTATTCAAAACATTGAGTGACACATTTTTATTGTTTATAAATTAAAATATTTCAAAGATCACTAAATTTCCTGGTTAAAAATGCAATAGAATTGAGATGAATTCTTTGGAATATTCCATAACCATTAGGCTAAAAAGACCTAAGCAAACACATAATAAAGATGTAAAGGTTCTTCTTTAGCCACTAGAGGGAGCTTTTATTTTGTAGAAAGGTATAGTGGAGAAATATTAGTAAGAATTTACATGAAGAAAACTGAGTTGTGATCATTGGTTTTGTCATCAACTAAATGTAAAATTTCCAAAAAACATCACAAGTTTCTGGGTAACATTTCTCTTCCAAGCTTTTAAAATGGTTTAAGTCTACTATAACTGTAACTTTTTCTATTCCTAGAATATTTATGAAAAATATGTTTATATTAAGATAGATTTATTGAATGATAGCCCAAAATCAGATATTGTAAAGAAAAAACTCATATTCTTCTCCTACTACTTTATGTATTCCTATAAATTACAATCATTGGAATAGTTCTCTTTTCCCAATTTGCTCCCAAATAATTATTATTCTTGGTATATAAAGTACCTATTGGTCAGATATATCTATTACATCTTGTATTTGTCCCAAATATACCCGTTTCACTTTCAGAGAAATGACTGTTCAGAGAAACTAAAGCTTACCTAATTTATTGTTCCTCTATTCTGAAGTTCACAGAGAATGACATTGCAAGTATGACTAGGCATTCCTGTGTTTCAAGCTATTTCCCACAATGAGATCAGTATTTTATAATAAATGTTATGCTTCTATCCTGTCTTCTTGCAGCTTTGATGTAGAGGACCATATATCCTAACTATTGAGAAAGAAAGATGCATGTGTTCAATAGCTACAGCTATTGAACTCTTTTCACAATGATCATATAAACAACTGGATATGCAGCTCTTCCATACCAGCATGAATCACAGGCAAACATTGTAATGGCAAAACTAAAGTTTGGTGTCCCTGACTTCAGTGTATTTTTGCAGTCCATTTTTCCCCAGTGTGCCACATAGGCCAATTGTCTATCTGTCATTGAAGTAGTCATTTTGCAAGATTTATGGGTGTGATGAACTCTGAATTGGACAGGGGGAAATAAGACTCACACATGAAAAGATTCATCTTCATCTGAGTGTTTCCTTCTCCAGGATGCTATTCCCAATTTGTTCTTCTCTTAAACCAACAGGAAGCCCTGTGGGAATTGACCTGTTCAGGGTTCTCATTTTGTGGATAAGAATCTAGGAATAATACTCATCAATCATCCTATTTATATTGGTATCAAGAAAAACATCCTTAAATATCCTTAAAGACCTCTAGTGACAGGTATAAAATCTATGTGTCTTTCAGTGAAATGTGATAGGGATCAAATCTGTTAAAAATTCGTTTGCGTGTGTAAAAACCAGGATCAACAGCTAAGGGTCAAGATTGGGGCTTAGCTATTTGTATATTTGTGACCGTACTTCCTACAGTACACAGAGGTCATTGCTCATGGAACCACTGAGCTCATTAACTAGGCAAAGGCCAACTAGTCTTCCAGTTTCTGGATGTAATTGAGAAAATGTGATGCATTTGAAAAGCAAAGTGAATCCAAATCAAACTAAACAGATTAAATTAATTCTCCTTTGCTGATTTAGGGCATCAAAATCTAGCCCAAGAATTGATTGATAAAAAGAATACATACACAAACAAGATAGGAAGAGAAAATACATTTTGGTCAAGTTCAACTTTTCTTACCTCTTTGATAATGCCTAGGGAACAGTTTAATAGCATTCATTTAAACTATGACCAGTGGGACAGAAAATGAATGATAGATCATTTCCTCCCCACTCTCCTAGAAATTTACCAAAGGTATTTTCTTGCATATTTCATATGTATTTAAAGAAGAAAGAAATTACTCGTGCTTACAGAGACATTAATTATAATTTATTGATATTAAAACTAAATACATCATGACACAGAGTTATATCTTATAACATGCCCACCTGGATCCTTTTTGTCCTAAGTTAGAGGCATGTGGCATACTGTATAGAGTGTTGGATGATAACCTATTATCAAACCCTGTCTCTGACACTTATTACTTGTGTGATTCAGTTTCCTCATCCATAAAAATGGGGATATGTGTATTACTTTCTTTAACAAAATTTTGTAAGGCTCAGATGAGATAATACCTGTAAAGTGCTTTGCAAATTTTAAAGCACCATAAATATGTCAGTAGTAATTGCTATTATCCAAGACAGGCCACAGTATTCATAAGACCTTTCAAGAAGTTCAAGAAATGTTTTGAAAGGTCCTACCTTATACTAGGAACTGTACTAAGTAATGTGACTAGAAAGAAAACTCATTTGGCAGTGCTCTTAAAGAGCTTGCATTCCTTCTGGAGGGGAAACAATATATGTGTGGGGGGGTGGGGAGAGAGAGAGAGAGAGGAGCAAGCAAATGCAAAATATATACAAAGTAAATACAAGGTATTGCAGACAGGAGAGGAAAGGAGTGAGAGGAGAGGAGAGGAGAGGAGAAGATAGAAGAAGAGAGGAGAGGAGAAGAGAGGAGAAGAGAGGAGACGAGAGATCAGGACAGGCTTCTTGTACAGGGTAACAAATGAACTAAGACTTAAAGGGATTAGAAGAGGTGATGGAGGAGCAGCCTCTACTAATGCACATTGGTGCCTTTGATGGATGGTAAGGTACAGAAAATAGCAAGTTGACCAGTTTGACTGGAATCATGTTGCAGGAGGAGTGATGTCAGTCTGGAAAGGTAGGTTGGAAACAATGGAATAGAGCAGTTTTCATTTTATCCTACTAAGCTACCTAAGCTTTGAGTACAACAAAGTGACATAAAATCTCCCAGCATAGTAGATACGTATATGTCTATATAGAAAGATAGAAATTAGACATAATTTGTATATGGATGTCTGTGTGATCATATATACTCATGAAGATTATAGAAAAACATTCACACAATGGTTGGTGAAATTCTTTTGGTACTCGTGGTTATGACTATAGATTCATCAGTCACTTTAGCTGATTCTGTCTAGCATCCATAAGGACTTAGTCTTACCCTGCTGCCATAACTATGAAATCGAAAGTGTTACAATAAGAGTTCTAAGGGAAAATGGGAGAGGTTATCTTTCAGTCATAAGTTATTAGTTGATCTTTGTACTTGAGACAGCCCCAAGAAAATGGAGTATTTTCCCCCAGGAATAACCAGAAATACTTGAGCTTCCTGATATATTTATTAAAATAGAAAAATGCCCTCCAGTTATTTTTCAGATATGACAGGTTTTAGGTACCAAGTCACATGTATCTTAGATTTAGAGTTAAAAAGGCCTCAGTTGTCATCTGTTCCAGGCCCTTTGTTTTACCCATGAAGAAATGAAGCCCAGAGAGTTTGTGACTTACCTAAATTCACACAGTGAATAGGAAAATTAGGATTTGAAATCAGGTTGTCTGATTCCATATAAGTACTCATTTATATAATAACTGGTTTATGGTAGATGGTTTAGATCAAATTACGTGTCTGGAACTTGTTTTGACAAACAATAAAATTTATTTTGAAAAGTCACTTCATGATCAACAATACCAAACAGTATTTTATTTTTCCTGCCCTAGTCCAGTTTTCTTAAAACTCTATTTTTCCATAACTTGCAGTAACATGATGTTGTTCATACATACTGACATGTGATCCTGATTCTATTTTTTATTTGCTTCATGGTGGGTGAAATATTTCTATTTTGGTCAGCCAGAGTTGAATAGAGCTTTTTGGGTGTGTCAGTTGTTTAACACTGGAAAAGCCTCTGGAGGGTTCTAGCATGCTGTAGGACTCTTTGCATTCTGTTTCAACATAAAGAATAAATCACTTCCTGGAGCTCCAAAGACTTTGCATATCTTGGTTCCATAGCTCTTCTTTGAGAGATTGCAATGAAAGATATCATGGCATTCATATTTTAGATGCAGAAATCATAGTATGGAGAGTCTTTTGGCATTGTAGCATAATTACTGTGTGACACCAATCTCAGTTAGCCAGAGGCTGGTTTATCTATTCAATGAATTTTCTAAGCCCCTTATTTTTTCCATTATTTTCCTGATGTCTATTATTTTTATCTTCTTTTTTAAAAATACCACTCATTAGTGACTCTAAAAGAGAATGAGCACGGCTAAGGAAAGGAGGTAAAAAGTTAAAGCAGTCATTATTGCTTCCTCTTTTATAGATTTGAGAAAAGGCATGATAGAAAAGATGATAACCTGATGGCTACAACGCACTCTTTTTGCATTATCATTCATTGGATTTATATTAATCTCTGTTCCAATCCTTGCTCTAGTACATACAATCTTGTTGCCCTGGGCAAATCACTTAACTTTTCTGAGTCTGTTTCATCATCCAGTGATCTAGTTGGCAAAACATGGTTTTGGAATAGAGTTAATTATCTTTATACTCTCATGTTACTTGGCATTTTAATCTTCATATTGACTTGAGGGTAGTTTGTGGAGAGAGTAGAAAGCTGGCCTCTGAATTGGAAAGAATGGGGTTCATAGCCCATCTGAGTGACATCCTAGCTGTGTGACTCTGAGCAAGACATTTAACCTCTCTGTTCTAAATAACTTCCAAAGTTCCTGTTCTAAGTATATGATCCTCTTATGCTATGACTTGTGGATTTTAAAAAATCATCTTTGGGACAGCTAGGTGGTACAGTGGATAAAGCACCGGCCCTGGATTCAGGAGTACCTGAGTTCAAATCCAGCCTCAGACACTTGACACTTACTAGCTGTGTGACCCTGGGCAAGTCACGTAACCCTCATTGCCCCACAAAACAAACAAACAAACAAAAATATCTTAAAATATAAATTATTTTAAAATATTTATATTCTATAAAATATATGAATATACTAAAAAGTTAACATTATTTAAAAAATTTTAATTCTGAAACTTCAATGCAGTCTAGATAGATTATAGATAGATGATAGATAGATGGATGCATGGATGGATACAGACTGCATTAATTTTTTTTAAATTCATATAACAGACACACACTGTGGAAAGTTCTGGGATTACAAAGACCAAAACACAATAATCCCTGCCCTCTCAAGGTGCTTACATTCTACAGGAATTTCACTCCATGGAAATATTGCCATAATGACTATCAATCATGAAAATGTCTGTTTATATACCCCAGTGGGCAGGGAATAGAGTCAAATTTTATGGTAGTGTTATTTTCAGAAATTAATATTTATATTCCAGATTATGTGATGAGGGACTAATTTGGATCGGGGGCAGAGGTAGCCCCCAGAAACGGACTTTTTCAATCTCTATCTGGGAATGTAGAAAAAATCCAGTAGACCATCCATTGGTCTACTGGGCATATGTCTAAACACGCTGTGGTTTAGGATGTTTTTAAAGTTACTTTTGATTGTTTGGAATAGTAAACTGAATGCCCTGAAGGCTACTGTGACCTACTTTTGAAGGGTATGATGAATGTAGACTTTGCCACAGAATGGTTTCCCAAAGTTAGGTATTACTGGCTCAAATGATACAAGATGTTGGCTAGAGTGAGTGAAAAGGTAAGAAATGAAACTTTACCACCCACAGAAATAGGAATACTTATTCATGCCTTTGAATATTACCATTGTATGAAGGACACTATTTCATCTTTATATTTGATAAGGAAGGCAATAATATTTTCCTTGTAAATATTGTTTTTAGATGTCTTCTGTCTTTTAGATGTCTGATAAGAGAGGAAAATGAACTAGTTGAATGACAAGGGCAAGGGATGACAAAATGACAGCGTGCCCCATTAGTACCCTCATAATGTCAGAAAAAAAGCAAGGCAGTCCTCCAGCATGTTTGGTGAGGACCCAGAGGTAAACTTATGGGAAGATAAGGAGAACAAGGACAGAAGTTGTATGGGATGAGTGGGCATAGAGCAATGTATAGCAGAAAACAGTTGCATTGAATTTTAATTTGAAAAAAGTCAATATTTTTAAAATATAGATAATTATATATTGTAAATTGCAGGGAATGTCCAAATGTATGAAACCTCAGATCCATTTGAATTTTGGATATTGATTTGGGTGTTCAAAGGGACTTATATATATGTGTGTGTGTGTGTGTGTGTGTGTGTGTGTATGTATGTATATATAGTCATTGCTGTTTCTTTTGAGTTACTATATGTTAAATAAATAAAAGGGAATTTATATGTGGTTAATTGTGTGGGGGGGTACTTGAGGGGCTTTTAATGCTTTGTTCTCTGTTTCTGAGTACCTGTTTCTCATTCTCATTTCAAAATTTTGATGAAAATATAAGCTAAGTTATGAAAAATGATATATATATACATACATATATGTATATGAACTGTGGAACATCATTCATCTTTCATACACTTTCAATATTTTATTAAGAATTTGTATACTGCAGTAATAAACTTAACCTACTGTTGGTATGGCAATTGCTTCCACTCAATCTGTGTTGTTCAGTTTGTTTGATTCCAAGTGTTTAAAATAACCCATTAATTAATCAAGGATTTTTCAATCACTTTGAAATGCTCTAAACATTAATATTTTATATAAAGCAATCAGGGTAAGAAAACACCAGCACCATCCAGGGTGAAGATTTGCTGTATTCCATGAAATTCCTTGCAGAAGGAGGATAATAAATCATAGACAATTTAATGTAGAGGTTCATAAAAAGATGCTCTAGCCACTGCTCCCACAGTAATGTGCTAGTTGTCTATAGCACTTATTTTCTGTATCACTAATTTTGTCACTTACTATTGCCATTGAATCTTGACTATTTTTTTGTTCTAGCATAGTTGAAAGAATGCTAAAGTTGGGGAGATGAAGTTTAGAGTCCTGGATCTCTAATTCCTAGATATGTGACCTTTAACAGGATATTTAACATATCTGAGCCATTTTTCTCATATATATCTATGAGAAAATAAGGACATACATGTATGTGTATATCTATGCATATATATAGTGTCCCATAAGTCTCACTGCAGTTTTAATCTTTCACAATTTAAGAACTATAAATGCTAGGAATTTACCAAAAATGAAGTGCTAATTACTTATACTTTTAAAATATTGACTTTTTTCAAATTAAAATTCAATGCAGCAACTTTCTGCTATACATTGCTCTAGTCAGTTTTTAAATTCTGTAAGAAGTTCATCAGCTTCTGCTCAGTGACATAAATGATTTCATTTGTAATCCTAGCCTTAAAATAATACAAAAAAGCAGATTCCAGATGCATGTGACCCCACAATAAAAATGTCTAATGGAAATAGATCAGGTGACATAGGTAGCCAAGCAAGAAGACCTCCAATCTATTGGTATGAGAGAGTATCATCCAGAAATAGTTGATCACCTAATGTATAATTACAGGGTACCCTATCTTGTTAAAATTACAATTTTATTATTCAAAATTCACAAAACTAGGGTCAGCTAGGTGGTGCAGTGGATAAAGCACCAGCCCTGGATTCAGGAGGACCTGAGTTCAAATCCAGCCTCAGACATTTGACACTTGTTAGCTGTGTGACCCTGGGCAAGTCACTTAACCCTCATTGCCCCGTTTAAAAAACATTTTATAAAACTAAGTGGAAAAATATAAATAATTTAAATTCCAAATACTGTTTTGTGGGTTTGTAGCAATAATGGCTCTGAAGTTGTGAAATCTGAAAACTGCACCAAGATTTGGGGGGACTATACATACACACATATACACATGTGTTTTCCTATATACATATATACAAATATACATGTGTATGCACAAGAGAGAGACAGAATAAGAGTATAAGTTTGGGTTGGCCCTTAGGTTTGGGAGCAGGCTTTTCATGCGGCCCAGATTCTATCACTCTGCTGCAGCTACCTTCTCCTGACTCTGCTTCCTCCTCCTCCCATTGATGAGTTTCACCTAAAATCTCTATTTTTAAGGAACAGTTCCAATCTTCACTTCTAAACTCTGCCACTATGGTTCAACTGCCGTTTTCCTCCAATCTTGTTGCCCCCTTCTCCCATTTTTTTCATCTCCCTTTTTCTGTTGTATTCCCCTATGAGAATATAAGTTCTTTGAGGCAGGGACTATCTTTCTTTTTGCTTATCCCTGTCACTAAATACAGTGCCTGGCATATAGTAAGCAATTAAAAAATACTTCTTGACATGATTTAACAGTCATCATTCATTAACTGGAGTACAAACTCATAGAATGTTTGAGATGAGGACTATAGAGAACTAAATAATTTAGAATAAACAAATTACCATGCTATAGTATTTCTCTCCTTTAATAGAAGCAACAAGCACTTATTAAACATTATAATATCTACTGAGGATACAAAGAATTAAACAATTCCTAATAACAAGAAGCACTATATCATTTAATCACTACAGTACTATGAAATTTGTTACCAGGATAACCGTGAGTAGAAAAGCAGGGTGTGTACCTCAGTGAGTACAAGTTCTGGTAACTAATTAGGCCTATGACATGTGCATTCTAGACACACTACTGGCAAGCCAGTTGATACAAGTATAGTTGACACTGAGTCATATTTACTGTGAATTCAATGGAGTGTGAAAGTCTTTCACAAAATAGGGGTAGGGAGAAATGTTAAAGTAGTTTATGAACAGTAAAATGATCTGCTGTTGTCCATGCCTCCCAAAATCAAAATTAGGAATTAGAATTTCATGAATGCTGTTTTTTCATCAAGAACAGCCTACATTAAGAGAACTGGTGTGCCTCTGCACAGACATCACTGCTGACTTCATCAGGACTTTCTGCATGGTTGGCTATATGGAACACTGAGGGACAGGAAAAGCAAGAGCTGCATTTAACAAAGCTACATGATAGGAGCATGCATATGAAGCTTTCCAAATAATTGAACTCATCTTTATGTATTCCTTTCTCTTTTTGCAGGCCTATAAATTGTATGGGCAGTGAATGAGTCATTTGGCTAAGCAATTATTTTTACTTCTTTTGTAGAAGACTACAATTGTGGTCATTTAAAGATCACTTTCCCTACAATTATTGAAGGTTTATGTTATAATTGCTTATAAATCTTTTTTGGTTATTCTTTTTCCTTCTTAAGTATACATGTTACTTTTTCATGGTCTAGTCCATCTCAACAGGATTGAGACAAAACTCTAACCACAAACATAACCCTTTTTATTCGACATAAGCCTCAGATTGTTAGAAGCCTTAATGACTAGATAGATCAGCTATATGTTGTCCTAGAGGTGATAGAAACAAGACCAACTTTTCCATTGATATAGCTCCCTGAAATAAGTTAGCTTGCTTTCAAGCATCACCAATAGATGATGATCTGGCCGCACTACTCAGCTCTGTTGAGAGTATGTCTGAAGGATTGTGTTCAGTTCTGGGGGCCCACATTTGAGAAAAGATGTGCAAGAGAACATCCAGAGGAGTGTTTCAAATTTGTGCCATGTGTGTCTTGTTTGAAGATACTGGTGATGTTTATCCTGGAGAACAGATGGCTTATGGGAGATATAATAGCTTCGATTTAACAAACTTTTATTAAGCTTCAATTATACACCAAGCACTATGCTAGGGATACAAAATACAAACCCTCTCACCCTCTTACATGAACACACATGCCCCAAAACACATATACTAAGAAAGAAACAAACAATCCTGCCCTCAAGAAACCAACATTCTGCTGGGGAGAAATAATGTACACAGAGATAAGTAAATATAAAATATTTACAAATTAAATGTGAATGTAATTCCTTAGGAAGAAGGGGGAACAAACAGTTGTAGGAAACTGAAAGAAATCAGAATAGGCCTCATGGGCTTCCTCAAAAACTAGAAGGTTCCCATTATTGAGTGGGAAACATAGCAAATGGAAATAGCAAAGCGTAAAGGCCCACTTGCCTTGTGAGAAAGATGGCACTTGAGTTGTCTGGAAGGAAACTAGGAATTCCTTTAGGATTAATATGAGCAAAAGGGCACAAGTGTAGCCTGTAAAGGAGTGGAGGTTCAGAAAGTCAGGAGATAGAACGTAATATTTACAGAATAGCAAGAATGTCAACTGGTCTTGACTGTAGAATGTATGAGGAAGATTTTAATATGAAAGGTGGGCCAAAGCCAGACTGTGAAGCATTTTAAATGCCCGAAGAGGGTTTTTTTTGTTGTTGTTGTTCTGGAGGTGGTAGGGAACCAGTGAAACCTCTTGAGTCAAGTGACCAATGAAACAATATAGTCAAGACTATGCCTTAATAATATGAACAGGTCAACTGAATGGAGCATGTATTGTAGAGAAGAAAGAGACTGGAAGCAGCAAGACCATTTAGGAAACTTCTATAATAGTCCACACAAGAGCCTGAACTAGGGTAGAAGTGATGTGAGTAGAGAAAAAGGACCAGGAAAGATGTTGTAAAGGTAGACTTGACAAGATTTGGCAAATTATAAGGTTTGAGAGGGAGGAAAAGTGAAATCTGAGTTACTGGGAGGATGACAATATCCACAATAAGAACATGGAAGTTAGGTAAAGTGATGGTTTTCATTTGGGGCATGTTGAATATGATATGCCAATGAGGCATGCAGGCATAGGGAGGAGATGAGGAAAGGATGTGTAGGTTTGAGAATAACCTTCAAATAATCACTGAAGTCATGAGGGCCCATGAGGGCCCTAGGGGTAGATGTGAAGAAGAAAAAGTGTTAGGACAAAGTCCTGAGTTCCACCAATAGGGAATATGACACAGATTTACCTGGTAAATGAGACTGAGGAGTAATGAGACAAAAATTCAGAACCAGGAGAGAATTATGAAGGAAATTTTATCCAGGAGGAGGAGGTGGTAGCCAGTGTAAAACACTACATAGCTTGGAAAATTAGATAGGAATTAAGAAATAGATACATTTATAAAGTTGAAGAGAGCCATTTCAGTCACATGCTGGAATCTGTAGTTATACTTCAAGGAATTGAGAAATAATTTATTGGAAGAAGCAATGTCTATAAGTGCCCATCCCGTGGAAGAGCAATTAGATTTGTTCTATTCTCCAGGGCCAAAAAGAACTAGGAACAGTAGGTTAAAAAAGAAAAAAACATACTTAGGTTTGATATAAGGTAATTCAAAAAAGAACTAAGAATGGTAGGTTTAAAAAAAGAAACATACTTTGGTTTGATATAAAATAACTCATTAAAAATTAAAGTTGTCCAAAAGTAAAATAGGCTGCCATAGGAGATAGAGGCTTATTCCTCACTAGATGTCTGTAAGTAAAGGTTGGATGGATGACCAATTGTTAGGTATGATACAAAAAGGATTCTTCTTCAGTTATAGGTTAAACTAAATGCCCCCATGAATTTCCCTCTTACTCTGTGATTCTGTGTCAGGAAATTATATAATAGAATAAAGCTTGATCAAATTAATAGAGTGAATACAGTACCCTTTCTTACAAGTATATACTACATTTACCTTTGGCCTAAGTTTTCTTTTCCCCTAAAATGCACATTTAAACTTATGTAAATAAACATTTTCTACTTATTAGCCAATAAGGTGATCTCCATTAGTTAGAACAGAAGTATTTGTATTAAATGTTGTGTGTCAGAAAGGAATAAAAAACTTTCTTTTGTTTTAGTAATATCATTTAATTTATTTTGAAAGTCCCCCCCCACCCCAAGAGTAAATCCTGTTCTGAGTTATCATGTAGATTTGAGGGAGAAATTTTTTGGACTTAGAAAGAAGGTTCTTAATGTTTTCTTTTCTCACTGCCTTATTAATTATGTGACCATGGATCTTAGCATATAAATATTTATTCATGGGATTAAGCTTCTCTAGCCAACAAGAGCACTGTAATCCTTTAGCATACAGACACATTCACCCTCAGGTACCAGGTTGGTACTAAGAGAAAAAGAAAAAATAAATAAACTGAGAGCCTTAAAGAGACATTTGCTTTTAGTGAAGAGCTTCAGAAACGTAATACTCTCAGACATTTTATACAATATCACTAAGGTTCAATAACACAGTAATGTGATATATCGCATCATAATCATCTTGCAGTTATTCTTTCTAAAAATGGAAATAGCATTTCAGTAGCTTACTCAGTTAATATATATGATATATAAACATAATATATAATATATAAATTTGCTATATAAAACATATACAAATATTATATATACACAAAACCATCAGAGACTCTTCAAATCTTAAAATTGAAAAGGTTATTAGAAATAATTTACTCCAATATCCCCCCAAAGACAGCCATCTTCTCTCCAACCTCCCTCAATTAGAACATCATCTATACTCGAACAATTGCAGAGTCAGGGAGCTCAGTACTTTAGAGCACACAATATTACATTGTTGGGTAGCTTTAAGAAGCCAAAGTTCTCTATGTTGAGCTAAAATTAAACTTTCATGCCCTCATTTTGTTTTGGGGGGCATAAGAAATATTATGAATGGCTTTGCAAGTATTAAGAGTTGTCATTTCTATCCCTTGTAAATGTCCATTTCATCTGCCATTCCTCTAGTGATAAGCTTTTTACATTTCAATAGCATGGTTGTCTTCCTCATTATACCTCATTTGTCAGGGTCCTTCTTAAAAAAAAAAAAGTAGTGTTCAGAACTGTACACAAGACTACAGATATAATCTAGTTGTTATTTAACAGTGTATTTGCTTCCTTCCTTCATCTGAACACTGGATTTCCATTAATGTAACCTAAGACTGCCTTTGGGTTGTTGCTGTTGTTGTTTTAAGCAGCCATATTACAGTTTTAACTCATTTAAGTAGTAGTCAACTCAACTCCTCACTTTTTTCTAGCATAACCTACTGTTAAGCCAGATCTTACCTATCCCGTATTATGTATAATAATTTTTGAATCTACATTTATTTTTATCCTTACTGAGTTTGAATTTACATGTTCTTTCTACTATTCCAACCTGTTGAGGTCTTTTTTAGTTTTGTTTTGTTTTTGTTTTGTTTTAACCATTCGGTGTACTAGCTACCCCATGCAGCTGAGTATCATGTGGAAATGTGGTAAGCATTGTTTCTACATCTTCATCCAAGTCAGGAATAAAAACTGTTGAATATCACAGAGCCCTGGTTTCTGGGTTTGGTTGAATGTCATGAAGCCCTGTTATTACCACACACAAGACTTCCTTCTGGTTGAAATCTATCAATTGCACTTTTTAGATCTGAATGGGCAATCACCTATAAACTGACCTGACTCTATTCTGATTCTTAATTTCGTGTTAACATCAGGATATACTGTGAATCCAGTATTTCCCTAATCTATGAGTCCAGTAGCAAAGGAATGGGTATTGAACCCAGATTTAACTGAATAAGGAGCACCCAAGGAAGGAAATCCTTCTAATGCAGGTCAGGAATTTCTCTACAACTTAGTCTTAGAGAGTTGTGTTAGAACCCTGAGGAAATAAAATGACTTATAAAGGGTCATCCTCTGTGTGTGTGTGTGTATGTGTGTGTATACACACACACATACATATATATATATATATATATATATATATATACATAAACATATAAAGAATAAATGTTTAGTATGATTATACAACATATTCCTAAATTGAGTCTTTTCCATGACAGTATACATCTCCTAAGATACTCAATAAGGGGTGTTTCTTAGGCAATAATAATGATGATGATAATTGGCATTTGTATGGTGCTTTAAGATTTGCAAAACACCCTTACATATATCATCCCATTTAATGTTTTCAGCAATCATAGAGTGTTAGTATAGAGAAATATTCCAATTTTACAGGACAGAAAACCGTCTTAACTGAAGTTAAATGACATAGGGAATCTAGGTAGAACAGTAAATCGAGCACTAAGCTTAGAATCAGGAAGACTCATCTTCACGATTTCAAAACTAGCCTCAGACACTTACAATGTGACCCTGGACAAGTCACTTAGCCCTTTTTGCCTCAGTTTCCTCCTCTGTAAAATGAACTGTAGAAGGAAATGCCAAACCACTCCATTATCTTTGCCAAGAAAACCCCGAATGAATGACTCTCCACAGAGAGGCAGACATGACTGGAAATAACAACAAAAATAGTCAAAGAGCTAATTATTAAAAATGGAATTCAAATTCTCAAACTCTGGTCTTGCTGACTCTAGTTTATTACTATTATCACTACAATGACATGAACCTGAATTTAAATAGTAATAACAACAACTCTTCATGTCACAATGAAACAAACCAGCCTCCAGTATTATTAGTTACCAAGTAGTTCCAGTGGCAGTTAGCCCATTTGGTAGCTGGTTAGCAAATGTGCCATATAACTGTGAGATGTTAGACTAGACTCAGGTATTTTGGGATTATTTTTCTGTGTCATTGAAAAGTCAGTCCCTTGGCACTAGACGAAAATGATCTCTATTCTAACTCCCCTACAGGGTGAGCTGAGAGTGAGGTTTCCAAACTCAAAGGAAAAAAGTAGGTGTATGACTGCAGCCTACATATAATCAGGAAGGGAAAGTAAGAAAATATTAAGAGCAATGACAAAAATTCTTTATGAAATTCTTTCTCTCTCTCTCTCTCTCTCACACACACACACACACACACACACACACACACGCACACTAGCTTCATTGTGACATTTTATCCACAGAGAAATGACTTTTCATTTTTAAAAAGCACAAACATATATCTCCTATTTTAAAAATCTTCCCCTTTATGTTATATTTTGCTCAAAGGCTTTGACAGTACCAGAAGGAAGAAAGAGCACTTAGTAATTACAAATAGTTATTTTAGAAATAAAAATGCATTCCGAATGAGCTTACATGACAAAAAGAAGATTTAGCAGCAACAGATATATACCATCTGGTATTCCAATCTCCTTGAGGAAAAAATAATGTGTGTAGTAGTATGAATTCTTCTAGGATTGCACTGGGTGAGAAATAGAGCTATAGAAACCCAGAACCTTGAAGAAAATAAAATCTCTTTCAGCATTGCATCTTCTTGTGTGATGTCTTCCATTTGGAACAGTCTCCCAATGTTAACGTGATCTTGGATAGAAATGCATCATTTGTTAAAGGAGCTTCAGAATAGAACTTCATTCAGTTAATGTTTTCACAATGGTATCTTTAAAAAGCTTCCCATCCACCCTTTAAACCTAATCAACTGCTAATTATTCCAGAGCTCCCAAAAAAGAACAATGGTTTGAACTATTTGTCTTCTTAAGCTTGCCGTACTGAATGCAATAGTCATTCTCTTTGGTACAGTGCACACTTTAAAAGCTGATTCATGCTGAGTTTAATGTGGCTTTCAAAAGGCTGCTTTTGGCATGTTAATTAGATTCTAAAAATGTAACTCCAATAGAGTTTTTTTTTTAAAAAAAACTTCATATTCAGTTTATGTGTTTTACTTAATCATTTCAAAATTGTACATAAGTAGGAAACTTCCACAAAACCCCATGTAAAATGAAATGTGGTGTTCCATCAACTCTTGAGAATAGAGTAGTTGCTAATATAACCCCAAAGCTGCTATAACCTTATACAAAGAACTTACTTAAAGAGATTGGTTGTTTGTTATTGTCACTTAAAAAGACATCCTTGCTAGCCTGAAGTGTTATCTAGTTTTGAACCAGTTTCAAGTTAGCAAGTGTAATTTTAAAGTTGATGTAAAATAGACCTTTCAAAGGACTTCATGTTTCAATGGTAAAACTGATCCTATTGATTTTTTTTCAAGCACTGAAGCAATGATGTGGACTTGATGACCAGAACTATGAGAATGGTTGACACAATAACAACCTCATTGTAAAGACAAACAACTTTAAAAGACTTAAGAACCTTGAACAATGACCACTGAGCAGGATTCAAGAGGATTGATGATGAAACATGCTTTCCACACCTCCTGACAGAGAAGTGATAGACTCTGGGTTCAGAATGAGACATCTATACTTTTGGAAATGACCAATGTGGGAATTTGTTTTCCTTGACTATGCATATTTATTACAAGAGTATTGTTTTTTTTTTCTTCCCCCCCCCCAAGGTGGGTAGGAAATAAGGGTAGGAAATAGAGAAAAAAGATCTTTGTTAATTGGAAAAAATAATTAAAACTTTAAAAAGAGAAAAATATGGACTTAGAATCATAATTCCTATAAGGAGCTTTGAGGACTTTGTTCATATGGAAAAGATTTGTAACAAGTGATAGTATCCTGAGTTGATATATGATAAAACTAACATGCTAGTTACAAGTTACAATTTGGTAAAGTAGAAAGAGGGGCAACTAGGTGTCATAATGGATAG
Organism: Dromiciops gliroides; assembly: GCF_019393635.1. Lineage (NCBI taxonomy): Eukaryota > Metazoa > Chordata > Mammalia > Microbiotheria > Microbiotheriidae > Dromiciops > Dromiciops gliroides. The sequence goes on along the minus strand of NC_057864.1, from coordinate 346,120,789 downwards.
AGAGAGTACTGGGCTTGAAATCAGGATGACTCATCTTTATGAGTTCAAATCTGGCCTCATATATTTACTAGTTGTGTGACTCTGAGCAAGTCACTTAACACTGTTTGCCTCAGTTCCTCATGTGTAAAATGAACTGCAGAAGGAAACAGCAAACTATTCCAGTATCTTTGCCAAGAAAACCCCAAAGTGGTGTCACAGAGTAGTAGAATAAGATGGAAAGGACTAAACAACAACAAAAAGTGGAAAGTTAACTGGCTTTGGAGTCAGAGGCTCAGGGTCAATCCTATCTTTGATTCTTACCTTTACCTTACCTTTTACCTCTATGGATTTCAATTTTCTCTTCTAGAAAATGAAGGGGTTGAACTAAATGGCCTCTAAGTTCTCTTCCAGCTATAAATCTATGATTTTATAGATTCTGCATAAGGTCTCAGTATTTCCAGGTGTACAAAGGCTGTCAGGAATAGTTTCTATCTTGTTTGGAATGAGGAGGGGAAAGAGAGAAGGAATTAGGGGAGAGAAAAGAAATCACCAAAACTGATAGGCATTTGTCCAGTATCTGTGGTTTCTGAAAATAGCATGAAGCAATTAGGTGACAGAATAAGTTTAGAAATCTTATTTCAGTTCTTCTAGTATGGAGAGAAATGTGTTCAAGTTTCTTAGTTTTACTGACTTGTACTCTATTCTTTCTTGCATTTGAAGCTTTTTATAACATTTTTTTCTGCCTGGAGGAATCGTTTATAAATAGTCCTGATTAGTATCTAAACTGATGAATGAATCATCTCTAGGGAGGCTATTTCATTAGTGAAAAATTTGTGATTTTTACATTGGATTATAAATTCTGTGATGTAATTTCAAATATACTTAAAGACTGAACCATGGTGTATGAAATATCATTGTGCTGACAGAAATGATAAATTTGAGAAATTAAATAATTGAGTGAGTACAAAGTATTTATTGAGTGCTTACTATGTGCCAAGAGCCGTGTTAAGTGCTAGGAATACAAATATAAAAACAAGACAGCATTTGCTTCCAAGGAGCCAACCTTCCAGAGGAGGAGGTGGCACACTATAGGGGAGTGCTGACCAGAGATTTAGACTAAGTAATCAAGATGGTAAATGGAAATATGGGATAGCCCACTGATGCACCCTTCCAGAGAGCATGATAGTGCTCATTTAATTTTAGCTCTCAGAGCAAGAGATGGAAAAGGTATGGGAAAGGGAGCATATGTTGTTAACAGCAAAGTGAATAAAGATGAGGACTCATGGTTCCAAAGTATACAGAGCCCAGTGACTTGGTCCCTCTTAAGCATGGTTTGTGGTGGTAGGATATAGAGGTTTGAACCCTATTCTAAGCACTTTACTAATGTTATTACATTTGACTCTCACAACAACCCTGAGAGATATGTGCTTTAATTATCCCTATTTTACATATGAGGAAACTGAGGCAGACAGAGATTTGTAACTTGCCCAGGGTCACATAGCTACTAAACATCTGAGGCTTGACTTGAACTCAAGTATCCCTGACTCCAAGTGCTCTTTCCACTGTACCACCTACCTTCGCAAGGGATCAGTCCTCAAGGTTAATTTTTTCAAATGAAGAATACCATAGAAATTTTTTCAAGGTATGGGGATGGAATCTTACACATTACTGAAGGAAAAACAAGAGAGTGACTGAGAGAACACAAATAACTACCAACCCATACACTCAGTTTACAAATTATACAAAAATTTTATGAGACTAATCTACAACCCCATTGAAGACATCCTTGATGTGGACCATTAGAAGGAAACAAGCTCTCAAACTCACAAACCCACAATAGATTTTATATTTACAACCACATAATTTCTTAGAAGGTAAAGAATCTACAAGATCCCACTGAGCATGTTATTTATAGATTATAAAAAATTAAATTCAGTAAGGTAGAATGCCTGAAATATATCAAACATTTAATAATTGTTGAGTTGC